>NC_133783.1:45129508-45184186 GCF_003597395.2 Chelonoidis abingdonii
GGCGACAGTTCCGGTGGGGGGGGGTGCTCTGCATTTTAATTTTAAATGAAGCTTCTTAAACATTTTAAAAAACTTATTTACTTTACATACAACAATAGTTTAGTTATATATTATAGACTTATAGAAGGAGTCATCTAAAAACATTAAAATGTATTACCGGCACGCAAAACCTTAAATCAGAGTGAATAAATGAAGACTCGGCCACCACTTCTAAAAGGTTGCCGACCCCTGACACATATGTTTGCAGAATTCTGGCCTACATCAGACTGTTAGTCAAACCACACCCTTTAAAATGAAAAAAATCTACTTTCAAGGGTGAAAGACCTCTGCAGACATTATAAAATCCTTATAATAAATTCTAGTAGTATGATACATTAAATGTAGCTTTTTGTTTACTTTGTGAAACACTGTCAATAGAATGTTGATAATGCAACTGAAACTCTCTTTAAATTTCTGCTTCATGATTACATACATTTTACAATGAAAGTACAGTGATAACTTGTATTAGGTCAACAAGTAAGTTACAATACTCAAGGGATGGTCAAACTAGGCAGTTTATTTAAGTGACTTATGATCCAAAGTCTATTGTATACCAAAATGATTTTATGCAAGAGAAACTATGTACACTGAAGAGAATATTGTAAAAAACTCTCTCTTATTTATAAGAACAAAGTGGGCTTTTTAGAGTAATGAACTCTAGATATTAGGCAGCTTTTGGAAGCTAATTTTTGGTTTAGAGACCCATGAATGACCTTATGCGACTATGACACCATACTATCCACCTGGTTAATTTCAGCAGGGGCATATGGGACAGGCAAGAGAAAATGGAGAATAGGATCCATTTCCTGAATGTATTCAGACCAGAGTTTAAACAACCCGAGCAACAAGAGAAATAAATATCCCTTGAGGGGGGACTGATGCACGACTGATATCAACAATGCACGGACATGCAAACGCCTAGTCTGGATTGCAACGACACATACCACTTTGCCTAATGCCTACTGCCATGTGTAGGACCAAGGAGTTCAATCCACCTGGGCTCCCCCCTTTTTCCTGTACTCCTTCTGACTGATTCGTTAGAACAGTTGCGGGGGGGGGGGGGCATAAGGAGACTTCACTTCCCAAGCCCCTCACAAGCAGCGCCACCCCTACCCCGCACCAACTCGCCCCTTCACTCCCTCACCCCACCTACCCTCGGCTGGGGTCTGTCCCGCGCAGAAGGTGAGGGGGAGGCGGCGGCGGGGGAGAGCGCGCGGCCCGGCGGCGCTAGCCCGGACAAGCAGGCAGGGGGTTCCTGAAGCCCCAGCCAGTGGGGTGCGAAGCCGTTCCCCCTCCCAAACAGCCCCCTGGTGGAATCGGCGAGGAGGCGAGCGCACCCCAGAACCTACGTGATCCGCGCTGCTGTTGGCGCGTAGTAACAAGACGGAACCTGAACGTGTAGCCCGAAATGGAAGCCGCCATGATAAAAGCCAGCTGGCCGCTGCCGCTCCCACAAACCACCGCGCCGCCCCACCCACTCCCGCCCCACAGTCCCGGCTTCCGGGAGCGCCGCGGGGATGCCTGGGAAATGTAGTTCCCAGCTGTCAGCCTCAATGCGCGGGCGCCTGGGAGTACTAGGAGCTGCTGCCCCCGACGGCCCTGGCGCGGTCACGATGGAACTGGTGCGTCCTAGCACAGTGCTTGCGGGGCCGGTGGCACCCCCATCTGGGCCGTGCCTATCAATACATCTCGCTATGCACTACTAGTAATGATTGTCATTGTACTGCGGAGTATCACCAGGCGGTGCCCTAGCAGCGTAGCACGCACGGTGCTGTACAGAGCACGGAGACAGGTTACTAGGCAGTGCCCTAGCAGTGAGAGAGCACACGGTGCTGCAGGGAACACAGAGACAGGTCTCTAGGCAGTGCCTTAGCAGTGAGAGCGCACATGGTGCTGTACGGATCACGGGAATAGGTCGCCAGGCAGTGCTCTAGCAGTAAGAGAGCACAAGGACAGTGCCCTAGCAATATAGGCACCCATGGTGCTGTACGCAACACGGGGACAGATCACCAGGCAATACACTAGCAATGTGGGCGCGCACGGCGCTGTATGGAGCACGGGGACAGGTTGCAATGCAATGCCCTAACAATGTGGGCATGTTCGGTGCTGTACAGAATATTGGAATGGCACCAGGCAATGCTCTAGCAGCCTAAGCAGCATCAGAGTACACAGTGCTGAACAGACTAAGGGAAGGTCACCAGGCATTGCCCTAGCAGTGTCAGCACCATTTGTCCAAGTGCTGTCTATGCACACAACGCTGTATAGACACGAGGCCAGGTCACGAAGCATTGCCCTAGCAGGATCAGTGTACAGGGACAGACCCACTCCATGTGCCCTGACCTAACTGTGGTGTCGTTAGATTGTCATCAGATAACCCATGGATATGTAGACCCCTCTGCCCATGCTGTCTCTGGGCCTCAGACTTAAATACCACAGGTGACTAGACCTCAGCGGGGTAGGGATTGTGTCATTTTATTTTTGTATGGCATCCAGTACAGTGGGGGTCCACATCAGGTTCTCCGGCCACTACTGTAATAAATATATGTAATAATAATAAAATTGATTTAGTAATTTTAAAATTGCGAAGGTTTCTATTTGTTTTCATGAATATGTAGTACTGAAGGTTTTGGTTTTGGAGGTATGGATGAACTGAACAATAATATAAGGAACCAAATTCTGTTTCCAGTTACACTTCAGGCCAATCATACTGAAATTAATGGAGTTACTCTAACAGCAAAATCTGCCCCACTGGTGGCAACAGCTTTTCCTGTGACAGATTTCCCACAAAATAATGTACAGGTGACAGTGTGATTTTAATGGGGCTGTTCAGTAACATGTCCACGCAGGGCGATGTGATTTCATATACAGTTTCATACAAAGTTTAACAAAACTTGTAAATGAGAAGTAAAAATCACAATATGTATTCCAGTAGAGGTGATTTCACATGCAAATACTTTTTTTTCTTTTTCATACTTACTTCTTTCACTCTTTTTTATTAACCAAGGGGAATTAAATTAAGGATTCTTAGTGTAACATTAAGGTTAAGAGATTAAAGCCTGGAAACTGCAAGCTAATCCATATGGGCAGACCCTTATGCATGTGTATCACCCCATTGAAGTCAATGGAGTTCTGCTTGTGCAATGCCTGCCTGGATCAGCTTGCAGGACTGGGGCCCAAGTTTTTTTATAACAACAACAACAAAAACGAAGAAGCCAAATTCAGAGGGAGTTGTGCATTCATATGTCAAAGCTAAATTAGGTCTAGGATTCCTACAGCCTTGTTCCTCATTCTTATTTTTGCTGTAAAAAAATATACTTTCAGGCTCCAATCTTGCAGAATCGAGGCCTAATATAGTACAGTAGAACCTCAGAGTTAGAACACCCCAGAGTTACAAACTGACCTGTCAACCACACACCCAATTTGGAACCTGAAGTAAACAATAAGGCAGCAGCAAAGACAAAAAAAAAGAGCAAATACAGTACAGTACTGTGTAAAATGAAAACTACGAAAAATAAATAAATGGAAAGCAACATTTTTAATCAGCATAGTAAAGTTTCAAAATTGTATTAAGTCAATGTTCAGCTGTAAACTTTTGGAAGAATAACCATAACTTTTTGTTCAGAGTTACAAACATTTCAGAGTCGTGAACAACCTCCATTCCTGAGGTGTTCGTAACTCTGAGGTTCTACTGTAACATTTATAGGACCAAAACTATCAAACTACCAAATGTCCGTCAGGCAACCAAGAATAGTCCATGGAAACCAATGAGCTCCTCAGAACAGTAAACACTTATTGACACCCTTGAAACTACACGAGATAGTAAGCAGCACCCTTGATAGTGTTTTCAGAATGGAGTTTGATATTGTTAAAACTGTTCCAGAGCTGTGCAAAAAGGCTGAGTGATGGCTGTTGAAGGCATAATTTTTCACTCTCCTGACATTTTTGTGCTTGATTTCTCTACCTAAATAGTGAATTGCTGTATGTTTTTACATTAAATGGACCTGTAGAATCTGATTCCCCAAACCATGTAATTCCTTGTGTTAGAAAACAAAAAGGCTATGGCCTTCATCTTGCAAACCATTCCATGTGGGGGAACCCCTGTGATGATCAGATTGGGTTCTGTGTGGGTCCTCCAGCACAGATGATCTGGTCGTTTCAGGGTTTATCACTTTGATGCAGTGTCCAGCTAGTTACACCCATTTTCAGATTCCTAATTGCTTGTTCTTTGGAAAAGGTGCAAGTCCTGTCATATATTTCATTGCGTACACTTCTTCCTTTTGGGGATATAAGTATTTATAGTATTTATTTATTTGTATACTTGATCTTTATAAAATTCTTATTTTTAATAGAAGAATCAATACCTTTTTATTCAATACATAGATTTCAAATGCTCAATACTGGGAGATCTTAGGAGAAGCCTTTCAAAACTGAACCTATGTGTGAATGAATAAGGAAAGAAAAAACATAGAGCAACTAAACAGATTATTATAATCCCTTTAAAGCATGGAACAGATAAACAACAGCAAGGAAAATATTATTTAAAATGTGATGAAAAGTTCCTTTTGAAAGGTGATAATGCTGTGTTTGATAAGCCCAACACAATATAGAACAATGTTATCTCCAGGTCATTTTTAAAGGGAATGTATAATAGGCGCAGAATAAAAATAATATAGAAAACTATTATTTTTATTATGGACTCCTAGATGGTATGGCATGGTCACATTAGAAATGTACAGACAGATTAGATTCTATTTCTTTTTCTATTTTAAGGTGCTTACATTTTCATTTGCCATAAAATAGCAATTATATTTTTGATTAAGTTTCAAGCCCCATTCACTGTAGGTTATGCACTGCACTCATTGTTGAGTCTAAGAAATGTGTTTATATTTTCTGTCTCTTCAAACGCTAGTGATCCAAAAGAAATAGCAGAAATCCTTCTGATTCTGATGGTTTTAGATCGGTCAGATTGGTCAGATGGTGCAGGGTTCAAAATCTGGTCATTTGGAGTCACATTATCCACTTAAAGTGAGGCAATTTACTGTTTAATCTGTTTAAATGACATGCTGGCATTTGTATATGATGATGGAAAAACAGGAAAATCATGTCTCTAAAACAAAACAATCACAGTTTAAGAGAGAGGCAGACAAAAGAACAGGACATAAAATTGGAGTCATGCTAAGGATGAATTTGGTCTATTGAACTACAGGATTAAAATAGCTATGACCTGATCCTGTTTGTGCAGTTAAGGGTTGCAGGATTGGATCTCTTAAACTTAGTCCTCTAATCTGCTAAAATATTAGTGGTGTAGCATTACTGCCAGGCCTACTGACTTTATGAAGCTTAAAATAGAAATACTTTCAAGCTCTTTAATGGCCTGAAAACTTAAGTCTGGAAAAAAGAAGCATATTCCATGGGGCTGGTGTGGTTTGTTATGTGAATAACATACGGTCCAATCATGTACAATGCTAAATACCTCAAAATAGGCTCAATGCTTTGCCAGACCAAGCCCATGTTATCTATAAAGAAGCTTGCAGTATTGCTAAAATGTTCTATATGCAAACACAACATGAGAGCTTTCTTGCCCCTGACTTTCTTCCCCCATGGACAGACATAGGGCTGTCCAAAATTTGCCCATCTGAGTGAGGGTCATACTGGCAACTTCCCAGAAGTCTGATTTGCATAGAATACAGCCTGTTGTATTTGCCTTCATCCTCAATACACAGCTGCTTCTAAGCTGCATGGTTCCAGTCAACCTGTTACAGAGATGGGGTAGACATGCCCAAAGTTCAGAGTGTATTGGGATCTGTTGATTGGTCTGCCCCATGTCTAGCTCCCCAACCTTTGCTAATTTGTAGTCTTCACTGCCTCTGCATCATCTCTTTGCCTCTCCAGCACTGCCTGGTTGTCCTTCCCAACAGTCCCACAGAGAGGCAAACCTCATCTTGGGACCCATGTGTTCAGGAGCTGGTGAGAGGATGCAGGTCTAGCTTGGAGTTCAGTGAGGATATTTTTGAGGGTGGGGAGTGGGGGAGGGCATGAAAGGAAGGATGGTCCAGTCCAGTGGTTAGGACCTGGAACACCTGCGTTCAATATCCCACTCCATGATAGACTTCTTTTGTGACCTTATTCTGTCTAACTCACAGGGTTGTTGTGAGGATAAATCCATTAAAGATTGTGATGTGGTTGGACACTACACTGATTGGAGCTACAAGCACCTATCCTGGATGGACTGATGGATGTAGGAGTTTTGTGGAGGACAGAGCTGAAAGCTCTCCCCACCTCCCCCACAGCATATCTCTGACACCTTCCTTTCCACTTCATTATTCCCTGTACTGTTCCAACACTCCACCTCACTGCTGTCCCCGTACTCCCAGCTCAGACCAGTCAAAAAAAAGCAACCCCTCCCACCCCCAGACCCTGATTCCTGACTCACATAGGGAAGAGAGGGAAAGGAGTTCAGACTTCTCCCAGAGAAGACCCCCCACCCAAGATCATAAATGGAGAGCAAGGAAAGGGGATCAGACACCCCCTCGTCCCCCAGATCTGTTCCCACCTGATGTGCAGGGAGAGGGGCTTAGACAGCCCCAAATCCTGCACGCATAGAGGAGGGAGGGGATACCATGGGCTGACAGATCTCTTCCCTCCTCTTGCCAACCAGCCCCAAATCCCCAATCCCAATGTCTTCCCCACCCTTCCACTTCTCCTAGTACTCCTGCCCCAGACCTTAAAAAACGGACACTCCAGCAGGAGTGCAATAACCTCCCCTTCCCCCTGAAGACCCGCCCCTGCCCTGCCCCTTCCACCCAGGCCTCACCCCTGCCCTGCCTTTTCCCCCAAGGCCCAGCTCCTGCCCTGCCCCTTCCCCCTGAGGCTGCGCCCATTTGCTCCTCTTTCCCCATCCCTCCATCACTCACTGCTTTTTCCCTCTGCCCGCCTCCCTGCAAGGGTTAGGAGGAACTCGCCTGGAGAGCATAGACGGGAGCTGCAGCAGCTTGATGCAGATAGGAGCAGCCCTAGCTGAGTAGGGGCTGGCGTGGGTAATGATGGCACATTCCTGCCTCCCCCACCAGAAGTAACTGGACTTTGGGTGTCAAGTCAATAGATCTGACTGGACATCGTCCGGTCCCCTTTTCGACTGGACTTTCTGGTAAAAAACCGGCCACCAGGCTACCCTACTACCAATGCCTTTCCCTTCCTCTACCATTTATCCTCCTCACCATAATCCCTCTCCCTTCATTGCATCCCCAAAGTCTTCTCCACCTATACCCCCCACTACTCCACCCCAATCCTCCCCCCCTAGCACTGCTCTCACACAGTTCCACATTCCCCCTCACTACTGCGACACCCCATAGTCCCTCGTTGTGCAGCAAAAACACTTGTAAGAACCTAAAAATGTTATGAGCATGTCATGTTAGGAGGCTGTGTAACTGGAGCTCCTTGACCGTAACCCCCCTCAATTCCATGGTTCAAGAAATAAGGATGAGATGATCCTTCCTTGTCATAGATTCATAGACTCTAGGACTGGAAGGGACCTCGAGAGGTCATTGAGTCCAGTCCCCTGCCCTCATGGCAGGACCAAATACTGTCTAGCTGATACCCCAGACCAGCCTCCCCTGGGCCACTTCCTACCTCCCAGGGCACTCTTCCTTTTCATAGATTCATAGACTCTAGGACTGGAAGGGACCTCGAGAGGTCATCGAGTCAGTCTCCTGCCCTCATGGCAGGACCAAATACTGTCTAGACCATCCCTGATAGACATTTATCTAACCTACTCTTAAATATCTCCAGAGAAAAAAAGAGAGGAGATACCCTGTCCTTGTCCTTCCTCTTGGCTTTCTAACGTATTGATAAAAAGTCTCTTGTTTTCCGTTTTATTCCCATAGCTAGTTGAGCTCATTTTGTGCCTTTGCCTTTCTAATCTTGCCCTGCATTCCTGTGTTATTTGCCTATATTCATCCTTTTAATCTGACCTAGTTTCCATTTTTTATATGACTTCTTTTTTTTTGTAGGTCAATAAGATCTCGTGGTTAAGCCAAGGTGGGTCTTTTGCACATTTTCTATCTTCTTACCCATAGAATAGCTTGCTTTTGGGCCTTAATAGTGTCCCTTGGAAAAACTGCTAACTCTCCTCAGTTGTTTTCCCCTCAGTCTTGATTCTCATGGGACCTTACCTATCAGCTCTGAGCTTACCAAAATCGCCCTTCCTGAAATCCATTGTCTCTGTTTTGCTGTACTCCCCTTCTACCCTTCCTTAGAATTGCAGACTCTAATTTCATGATCACTTTTCACCCAAGCTGCCTTTTACTTTCAAATTCTCAATGAGTTCCTCCTATTTGTTAAATCAAGTCTAGAACAGCTTCCCCCTCAGTAGCTTTTTCAGGCCTTTAAATAAAAGTTGTCTGCAATGTAGTCCGGATACCTATTACCCTGTCCTTGTCCTTCCCTCTGCTCTAACGTATGATAAAAAGTCTTCTTGTTTCCGTTTATTCCCATAGCTAGTTTTGAGCTCATTTGTGCCTTTGCCTTTCTAATCTTGCCCTGCATTCCTGTGTTATTTGCCTATATTCATCCTTTTTAATCTGACCTAGTTTCCATTTTTTATATGACTTCTTTTTATTTTGTAGGTCATGCAAGATCTCGTGGTTAAGCCAAGGTGGTCTTTTGCACATTTTCTATCTTTTCTACCCATCAGAATAGCTTGCTTTTGGCCCTTAATAGTGTCCCTTGGAAAAACTGCTACATCTCCTCAGTTGTTTTCCCCTCAGTCTTGATCTCATGGGACCTTACCTATCAGCTCTCTGAGCTTACCAAAATCCCTTCCTGAAATCCATGTCTCTGTTTTGCTGTACTCCCTTCTACCCTTCCTTAGAATTGCAGACTCTAATTCATGATCACTTTCACCAAGCTGCCTTTACTTTCAAATTCTCAATGAGTTCCTCCCTATTTTGTTAAATCAAGTCTAGAACAGCTTCCCCCTCAGTAGCTTTTTCAGCCTTCTAAATAAAAGTTGTCTGCAATGTAGTCCAGGAACTTATTTGGGCTAGTCTGTGCCCCGCAGTGTTATTTTCCCAACGTATATCTGGATAGTTGAAGTTCCCCATCACCACCAAATCTTGGGCTTTGGATGATTTTGTCAGTTGTTTAAAAAAAGCCTTATCCACCTCTTCCACCTGGTTAGGTGACCTGTAGTAGACTCCTAGCAGGACATCACCCTTGTTTTTTACCCCTTTTATCCTAATCCAGAGACTCTGAATACTTCTGTCTCCTATGTCCATCTTTCATCTCCCCTCTAGTTAACAGCCGGGGGAGGGGGAGAGAGGGGCGTGTGTGTGGGTGCACCCGCCCTTCCTGAAGTGACCCAGCTCTGACCCTACACTGCCCCCACCCCTAAGAGGGTACAACACCCAAGCCAGCCTGCCGCTCGAAAGGCACTGAGAAGAGACATTATGTAAACACACAGCGCTTCTCAGGCGCCACTGAGCCCGGCCGCGGCAGCCCCGATCTCGCGGCCGGGCACAGCTCCCACGACCCCAACTCCCCTCTGCCGTTACTTCAGCAGCACAGGGCAGAGGAAAAGTCCTCCAGCCGCCTAGAGGGGCTGGCCGCAGGAGTGCGCTAGCCCAGCCGAAATCTATGGTGCTCGGGCACTTCCGGCTTCTCTGCCGCCTGGTGGATGAGTGACGCCGGGGAGCGGCCACGTGACTCCCCGGGGCTGGGGCCTGAGTTCGGCCCCTCGGCCCTGGGGACCAAAGAGCAGTGAGTCCCGGGCGGGGCGGCCCAGCACCTTGAACGTCGCACCCCTCCCCGCCGCGGCAGAGCGCAGGGGTGTTGCCTTCCCCCCGGGGAGGCCGCAGGCGAGGCGGCGAGGCCCTCGGGTTTCGATCCGTAGGGGGCAGGCCATGGGTTTGTGTTTGCAGCCAGGGCTCAGGGCCGGGCTTTTCAGAGGGGCTGCGGCTGTTCCGCTCCTAACTAGGGATGCCAGCTTGGGATGGACTATTCCTGGAGCTTTCATCACATTGGCATTATCTTTAATTAAAGATTAATCTTTAATTCCTGGAAACTCCAGGGCAATCGGGTTGGCAAAATTGTCCCAAAGCCCATTGACATTCGTTGGGACCTTGGTTCCTGCTTCCTCTAGCTCTGTTGCTGCTGAGCTCTGGTGATGTCTGCGGTGCCGCAGTGAGGTGTCACCCCCAGCCTGGGTGAGCAGGCTGGCGAGTTGCCTTAGGGCATTAAAATAGTGTTGTGGCTTTGGCAATGGCTGGATATATGTCCCCTGGGGATCGGAAGGATTGTACTTGAGTGCTTGCCAGACACTGCCCAAACCTTTGATCACAGCATGGGTGCTGGAACTATGGGTGCAGGGGGAGCTGCTACAGCCCTGACTTGAAGTGGTTTCCATTATATGCAAGGCTTACAGTTTGGTTCATTGGCTTTCAGCACTCCCACTAAAAAAATTGTTCCAGCATTTGGGGGTCATGCTGCCATTTAAGACGTGAGCTCCAGCACAGCTACCGTATATAATGTATTCCTGAGCTGGAAATCAAACCTCACTGCTGATAGATACTGTTTGGGCTTGCCTACACAGAGAAATTGACTGCTATAGCTATTCGAGAATAGCTCTCCCTGTGGACACTCTATTCCAGAATAATCAGAGAGTGATTTCAAAGCAGAATAGTTCATTCCTCAATAGCTATTCTGGGCAAGTTCCCCATGTAGACAGTTGTAAAGTAAAAATTGTCAATGCTTTTTGTAATTTCTTATTAATGACATTTTCTCCGGGCACTAGATCTCAGCAAAGTTTGTTGCATCTCTCTCTCCTTGTTTCAGTCTTTTCTTTTTTTAATTTGATTGTGGAGTTTAGGAGGAGAACATGTGACCTTAAGTATGTAGCAATGTGTTATAGGCCTAATATTTTCTCTTGAACCTGAGGAATGAATCCTTTGTAAATTGTACGATTTTCCAATTATTCTTCATCACCTGCTACAGAAAAAAAAGTTGTTTAAAAGAAGTTTTTTGGACACTTTGAGAAAAATACATGATGATAACCGCTACAAAAATTACAACCTTAGAAGTTGGTGGTTCTGAAAGCTTTTTGTAATCGTACAACTGGAAAGCAGTTCTATTTTAAAACGCAAAATTTAAACAGGAGCTAAAATATTTCAAGTTTTAAACTCAATCTGAGGAGCAATCAGAAAAATCTACCTCTCCCCCCAATGCAGTTCATATCTAGCAACTGAACCTTCACTCTGATCATCCAGCGTTATCTGGACTGTGGACAAAATGTTCCACATCAGTTTGTATAGTATATAAATAAACCTTTGACTGAGCAATACCATGGAGAACATAATGAGTTCTAACATGGATCATAAAATCATTGAATATGCCATTCATTTGTGTCTCAGGTTTTGTAAGGTTCAGATTGGCAGTGATTTCCTTTATTTTTGCTTGATGTTCTCAAGAGTTTGTAAGGAGCTTCACACCTTTATGAGTGCTGAAAGGCTCCAGAAAAGGAACATTGCAGCTTATGAGTATGACAGACACCATTATAACCTTATTGATCTGAGATTATGGGGCAAGTGATGCAGCTTTTCCACAATTTGAGCCAGTAGGTTTTAGCCCACAAAATCTTGTGCCCAAATAAATTTGTTAGTGTCTAAGGTGCCACAAGGACTCCCCCTTGTTTTAACCACTGGAGAATCTCCCCGGGTTAGCCTGGGCATATAGTCACCATAGCCATTCCCATGCCACCTCTTAAATCTTGGTTGCTGGTATAGGAAGTGTGGTATGGGATAAAGAGAGGTGACTGGGGCTCCCAGCAACTCCTAGCTTCTATAATAATCTATTGGGGCTGTTGGCAGCTAGTGGAGGTTATAACAGTCTGACCTACTCTGGAGGACTAACTCAATGTGCAAAACAACCCCAGGATCAGGGGTATGCAAAAACACACTGTTGCCCCCTGCCCTCATACCGCTCCTGGGTTGTGCTATACACTTCTCAAATGGAGCTGGAAATCTGGCCCTTTGTTTTGATGCACGTGTCAACAGCTTATGGGTTGGACATGGGGTGTACGATATGTGAATACAATCTCCACCCGTACCCTTTCTTCTTGATCATTCATCTATGTCATTCCTGTGTTAATTTCATATTCTGTCCTCTCTTCCTCTCTAGTTGGAATGCTGCATATGAAAGTGAATTACAGATTTTTCAGGAGAGCGGAGATGCTGGGGAAATTTGGTAAATAAAGAGAATAACTATCAATGGACATATGCATACAGTATTTTTATTCTTTTGAAAATATATAGAATAAAAGCAAAATAAAAAACTCATCGGGTCACTGGATAGTTCAAAGTATTGGTAATATGATATGGAGCTTTTCACCTTGGAATCACCAATTCCTATTTGGCCCAACTCTGTTGTGACTGAAGATTGTTAGTTACTCCCTGAAAATTAGTAGTTGTGTGTGCAATGAGTTGGTGGTTGCAGTCTGTTTTACCAGCAGGCACGTACTCACATCACCAAGGACATCCGTTATTATCATCAGAGACTAAGAATTGAATAGGCAGCCTAGGGAAGCTTCCAGTGCAGTCTTTATTTTATGTGGCCATAAAGAGGGCCTTAGTTTCCAATACTGCTAATCCCAGTGGGATTTAAGCCATTTGGTTTACTTTAAACTTAAACAATTCAGACTTGGAATATGATCTGTGTAGGTTGCTGCCTAGATGCTATAGTGACAGGTGCTTTGTGAATGCCAGATAGAGAGAGAGATGAAGTATAGTTGCTGCTGTGCCTTTCATGTGTCTTGGATATGTTGATTACTTAAGCCTCTGTTTCTGATAGGTTTGGAGAAGAAAGCATGATTCGTTTAATCAGATGGATGGAAAAACAAAAGATCCCTCTGGACAGCTCTGTGCTTGACATTGGAACTGGAAATGGTGTTTTACTTGTTGAATTGGTTGGTATTTTGTAAAATTAACAGAATCAAGGCTAAGAACAGAGTATATAAGTTTACTGCAAATGAGAGAATATTTCCCCATGAAGCTAAGTTGCTTAGGCTTCGACTTCAGCCCTGGGTGGCAGGGCTTGACGCCCCAGGCTTCAACCCCAGGTGATGGGGCTTCGGCTTTCTGCCCTGGGCCCAAGCAAGTGTAATGATGGCCTTGTTTTGTGGACTCCCTGAAATCTGCTCGTGTCCCCCCAGTGGGCCATGGACCCCTGGTTGAGAACCACTGGTTTAGATTACAACTTCCTGGGAAGTCTTCTGAGCACTTTAAAGGGAACTGTAAATTTGAAGTCTAATCAGTTTCAAAAACTGTTATAAGTAATATCTGGTTCTGTACCAGCTTCTGAATTCCCCTGCCATGGTTTGTAGACTTACTATGATATTTTCTTATGTTTTAAAATGCTTTTCTGACATACTATAGTATATAGGAAATAGTGAAATTGACTAATACACAAAGGGCTTTTTAAAAAAAAAAAAAGCTGGGGGGAGGGATAGCTCAGTGGTTTGAGCATTGGCCTGCTAAACCCAGGGTTGTGAGTTCAGTCCTTGAGGGGGCCACTTAGGGATCTGGGGCAAAAATCAGTACTTGGTCCTGCTAGTAAAGGCAGGGGGCTGGATCTGATGACCTTTCAAGGTCCCTTCCAGTTCTAGGAGATAGATATATCTCCAATTATTAAAAAAAAAAAAACACTTTAGTAGAATGTCCTAGCTGGTTTAGATTGAGTAAGTGTATGGTATTCACTGTACCAGCACTTCTCCATGGGCATTATCAGTTCCAGCAGAATTTACATTTGTGTGTGGTTTTTGTATTTTTTTTGAAGTTTATATTCTCCATGAATGTGAGCCAATGCTGTCTTGTCTTCCTAAATCTGCAGATAGACAGAAACAGTAGCACTGAGAAGTATAACTGCCCCATCTATCTCATTAGATATGTTAATTTGAAACCAGTAGTTTTAAATTCACTGTTAACACTTCCATTGCAGAAGAACGTAGTTATTTTGGATCATACTTGAGTATTCTACCACCCTTGAATCCAACCCCTGATGTAACTTGTAAGCATATAGTGAATTTTTATTCCATATCAGGAAAGGTAAAGATGATCTGGGAAATCCACTTCTAAAGACTATTAGCACTGCATTCCCAAATTATCCCTCAAGATATGAAGTGCCCCAAAATACTGTGATTGGACAAGGAAAGTTATTATTTAAGTGAAGTACTATTCTGAAAAATGTCATGTTGATTGTTTACTCTCAACTCGAGATGAGATTTGCTCAGTTTATAAGAAAAAGCGTTAGTTTTTCCAACTGGCAGCTCTGTAACCTCAGCCCAGGATCTGGAAGTAATGCTGGGATTCTTCTGGCTCATGCATCATCAACAGTAATAAAATTCTACAGTTGGAAGCTAGGACCTGATAATTCCATAGAAACTGCAGTGCTGAAAGAGTCAAAATGAAGTTAATTAACTAAATAGGATGGAACATCTCTGGAACATGGTTGTACAGGGTATGTAGTGGGCTGTCATCAGAGCAAGAAGAGGTGAAGTGAAGTCATATCTTGGTTCCCAGGGGAGAAGTAGACACATGTATAAACAGTCAGGAACAGTAAGTGGGATTATACTAAGAAAAATTATTCCCATGGAGGTTAATGCTGGTCGAAGCATTGTTAACTCCTGTGCAGCAGGCTGTATATAGATGAGGCAGAGCTGATCGACAAAAGTAGGTGGCTCTAGAAGAAGTCAAGCAGACACAGAATGCCACATGCCAACATACCTTAAGCAGGTGCACCACATGAGTGACCATTGTGATGCTAACAGATCCTGATGCCCACCCATAAGCCAAAGCACCCCAAAGTGGGTACAGTACTCATATTGTTGCCTTTATCATACAGCCATTCCACAAATTCCAAGAGACAAACTCTTGAAAACTTCCTCTGTCATCCTTTCCTTTATTTTTCTCCTCTTTTCTTTCTGTCTCTGCTTCCAGTATTTGTTATCCCACCATCCACAATGTTGAGTCTCTTGCTCTTTGGCATATGTGTATCAGGAGGAGCCTGCAGACCTGCTTGCTGAGGGTCTAGTGTACTGAATCGCAGAGCAGTTGTGACTTCTGCCTCTGTGTTTGTGATGAGCTTTTCTCATTTAGCTACCTTTTCCTGGATATAGCACTAGGAATATAGCCCATTCACTATTAATAGCTATGGAAAGACTGATAGAGCAAGCAGGCCACTGCTTATAACTCTGACCTCTCTGTTTCCTGAATGGTAGGAGAGCAGAGAACATCTGGGACCCCTACTAACAGAGATTGTCAGTACATCCTTTAATGAGGGAAATCTACCACCCAATTCAGAACATGCAGTGATCTGGCCAACACTAAAGAAACCATTGCTCAGTGCTAGTGACCTCGCAAACTCTGACCCAGTATTTAAGCTGCTTTTTCTAAGCACACTAATCAAGAAACCAGCAAAAAGCATTTTCCAGCACCAACTACCACTACCATCAGTCAGAGCATGGTACACAATTGGTTGCTCTGCTGTGTGATTTTTTCCTGTCTGTATAAGAGGGTAGTTAGTCCACATACGTTCAGCTGGAGCACTCTGCAGCATTCGATGTCATTGATCTCCAAACGCTCCTGTCTTGTCCCAAGAGAATGTAGGTGAAGCTGTAGGGCGAGCAGAAACTCCCTCAGGTGAATCATGTTATTCATCAAACATCAAATTGAGAGGGCTGGTATGGGAACTGTTCTTCCACCTCTAAAGCCCTCAACTATGAAGACTCTCAAGGCTCTGGAAGCTCTGGGAAGACGACAGGGGCAGAAGTCTTAGCAGGACACAGCTCCTCGTCAAATCTTTCCATGCCAAATGTGAACAACACAGTCTCTCAGCTTTCTTGATGTTTAGCTAAAATTTAGAGCCTGGATTAAAAGTAGCTGGATAAAGCTGAACTCACAGAGGTTGTGCTGTTCGGAAAAAAGTGCTGCAAAAAGCATGTCTTTGTATATCCCCTGCTATCTGAGGCATCAGCCTTCCTATTAAGTCGGTGCACAGTCTTGGATCCCTTTGAACTTCTTAATGCCATTGGATTCCCAAATGGCCATCTTGTCATAAAAACATCTACTTATATCTGCCGCTGGCCAGGAGATCACACCTTCTAAGGTGGATTCAGACCTGGCCTCTTGTGACATCCAGGCTTCATTTTTGAAATTCATTCTATCTAGGAATGAAACCACACACACTCTGGTAAAACGCCAGCAGGTACAAGATGTTGTAACTCATCTGCTTAGCAAAAGGTTTGCTATTAACATATTACCTCTGTGCTCTGCTCTCTGCACTGGTTTATTGAGTACAGAGTCGAACTCAACGTCTGTATGGCACAGCGCATAATTGGCTTGTGGAACTCACTGATAATACTGAATCAAAGAACTCAGTAGCATTCAAATAAGGATTAGACATTAATGTGAATAATCAGAATATCATATGCAATTACCCCACCTAGGATAAAAAGTATTAGGGATTTCAGTATGCTTCAGGACAAATCAACCACCTGCCTGAATTTAAGGAACAATTTCCCCATAACTATGTTATTGTATAATTGTCCAGTATGGAGGATTTACTCCATCCTTTGAAGCATCTGATACTGGCTATTATTGTGATCTATATGGAAATTCCTGTTGTCTAGTTTCCTTTTTGGTGCCAATTAGAGGGTGTATTATTGTATTTTATAACTATTTCTGCAGCGTGTTACTTGTCATGGTTCTGCTCAGTTTTCCATCTGTTGGAAGGAGCTAGCTCTTAGTTAACAATTCTGTTGATGATGTACAAAACAAAATAGAATAATAGCTCACGCTCCCATAGCTTTTTTGGCTCTACAGCGGCGTCAGGAATAAAAATGAGTAAAAGCTTTTTTTGTCATTAGGATGACTAGAATTGATTTGGCTTATACACCGGGAGCAGACCTGCTGAGTAAGGATAGTTTGCTACCACGCTGAGTAAGATTCTCTCTCTTTCTCTAGGCAAAATGTGGTTACACTAATCTCACTGGAATTGATTACTCTCCTTCTGCAATACAACTTTCTCAAAACATAATGGAGAAAGAAGGGCTGTCTAATATTAAATTGCAGGTAAGTGTTCAGAGGGATTATGTTAAGGAAAACAGAAAGCACTTGAACCTGAGCGATTAACGAGTCACTTGATTTCAGACACATGTTAATATGCTGACTACATTTTTTTTGAAATCTAATTGTAGTTGTGCTTACTTGAAGGGGACTCTAACCAACAGCTTATTAATACATCCGTATTTACCTTGGTAAATCTTGATTGGTGAAGATTTTTCTCCCCTTGACACCTGTGCAAAACTCAAAGACTCATAGACTTTAAGGTCAGAAGGGACCACTGTGATCATCTAGTCTGACCTCCTGCACAATGCAGGCCACAGAATCTCACCCATCCACTTCTATAACAAACCCCTAACCTATGTCTGAGTTATTGAAGTCCTCAGATTGTGGTTTGAAGACCTCAAGCTGCAGAGAATCCTCCAGCAAGTGACCCGTGCCCCATGCTGCAGAGGAAGGTGAAAAACCTCCAGGGCCTCTGCCAATCTGCCCTGGAGGAAAATTCCTTCCCAACCCCAAATATGGTGATCAGTTAAATCCTGAGCATGTGGGCAAGACAGCTCCCATTTAGGCTAACAAAAGTGTCATCCCAAGAGTGTCAGAAAGGGGAGAGACTAGATCACACTTTAAAAGATCAATTCTGTTTTCTAGAATATATACTCTGACTTTTTCAGGTAAGAAACAGCAGACTAAATATGTCAAACTACAAAAAATTCAACGATGGTACAGACACAACTGCTTTTCATGCTGACCAGTTCATTGTTAGCTTGTGCTCCCCCTGTCTGGATGTTCTCTTTTCTTATACTGAGGGCAGGTCTACACTACAGCGTGGATCAACGCTCTGAAATCGATCCACCAATGGTCGATTTAGCAGGTCTAGTAAAGACCTGCCAAATCGACAGCAGATTGCTCTCCAGTCAACCCCGTACTCTACCCCCAACGAGAAGGGGGGTAAGGTAAGTCGATGGGAGATTTTCTCCCGTCGACCCCCCATGATGTAGACCCCACGGTGACTAGACCTAGATCAATTTATTGCAGTAGTGTAGACATAACCTTAGAATAGATCATGAGCTCCTTGGGCCATGTCACTTGTGTTCTGTTTATATGCTGCCTAGCACTCTGGGACCCAGGTCCATGACTGAGGCCTCTCAGTGCTGCCACACGACAAATAGTAAATAATATCTTAGAGTGAACTTCCAAATACATTAAAGATTGTGAGGTGCTTAAATACTGCTGCAGTGGAGGCCAACTAAAGAACTTCAAATAGGTAGGCATGTAGCTGGGCTCAACTAAAGATTTTTGCATAATGCAAAGGGAGAATCAAATTGACATGGCACCAAAATTATGCAAAGCAGTTGCATGGTAACAACTTCCCAAGTAGACCTAGTGTAAGGAACTCATGCAGCCCATGGAGGGATGGACTTGATCCGGTCTGTAAGGTACTCATACAGCCTCTGCAGAAGTTGTAACTGAATTAGTATAATTTACTCCCTATTGGTCATTGCCCACCAGAGGATGGCCAGGCTGGCTATATAAGAGCTCAATGAGTGCCAGTCAGTGTCTGCTCAGGGAAATGGCTGCCTGTCTCCTTACCTACTAGGTGCTGTGTTGTGTGGTTGGAATAAAGCCTGAAACTGCTTCAGCTGATCCTGAGTCTGTTGTGAGTGTTATCTTGTTCCATGACAGCTAGATGTTGTCAATTTTTGTGCCCTCACAAATGACAGCACCAGTCTACATTAGAGATGCAGCACTTCCCAACTAAAAGATGATTATTTACATAGTGGTACACTTTTGATTTAGGTAAAAGACTTCTTGATTCCATCAACTGAGTTATCAGGATTTCAGATTTGTATTGACAAGGGAACCTTTGATGCCATAAGCCTTAATCCTGACAATGCAGCTGAGAAGAGGAAGCAGTATGTGAAATCCCTCTGCACAGTATTGAAAATGGAAGGCTTTTTCCTCATAACCTCTTGTAATTGGACCAAAGAGGAGCTGCTAAATGAGTTCAGGGAAGGTAAGTAGTTGGGCAGAGTTATCTGCCAACTTGTGGTTGTTTAAGGTTTTGGTAGGTAAATGTTAATGTCCTTTTATTGCCATGTTTATTTTATCCGAGCGGGATTAGACATCACAGTGATAAAACGTGGGTGTGTGTCCTCAGCCTTTTCTTCAGTACAGCTTCCATCGTTGTAGGCATGGGTAGGGAATTCTGGCTCCAACTTTTACCAGTATAGATGCAGTTCAGAAGTGAGGATTTTTTTATACCTTCCAGCCTCAGCGGACAAGAATTGCAGGCAAGTTTTTCTGGAGAAGAAGAGAATTATTTACCAGTATGGCTTTTTTTCCTCTGGTCTTTAAAATAGATCCCCCGTTCACCCACCTAGCTCACCTTTAAAATTGGGATACATTTTTATCTTTTCTCTTAGTCACAAAGGAACTGGCAGTTGTAGACTGTGACATTCCATGTGCACTCACATGTCACTTGCTCAGTGAACCTCCTGATGGGTCCGAATTCTTTTACTTGCTAGTCAGCTTCTGAATCTTATGCCTGAAGCTTGAAACCCAAGTATACTGAGAACTAGAATTGCTGGCAAATTCTTATCTTTTCTGTCGTTAGTCTGCACAATGCAGCTAGCTAAGATTTTATCATCTATGGAGGAGTTTCAGCTATATAAAGAAGCAATATAAAACACAGCACTATAAACTCACAAAGTAACTGACTTGCTTGTTTTCCATATGAATTAAGAGTGGTTTGCAAAAGGTTATCCAAGGGAAGAGTAACATGACTTCTTCTTAATAAAAGCATTAATTTCTGTCTGGCAGGATTTGAAATTCTGGAGGAGTTGCCAACACCCAAATTCTGCTTTGGAGGGAGAATTGGAAACAGTGTAACAGCCTTGGTTTTCCAAAGAAAAAAATAAGGCCATCCATCTTGGACAAATTAGATTAGCTGAGAAAAGAAAAGTCTTCACTTCAAAGTAAATCTGATGCAAAGGAGAGAGAGAGAGGGGAAAAAACCCAGCATCTGTGTAAATAACTGCTCACTGAGTGCACAATAAAACAGTGCATGTGCTGAACTGCAATGGGCCTCCATAAAATTTCAGGGCAAGTTATATACAGCTGAAATGTTTCTAGGGTAAATTCTGCCTTTGTGCTGTTTCTCTTTGTTATAGCTTCATTTATTTCAATAAAATTGTGTGGGTGTAAGTGTGGGAAAATGTGGCACTCTGATTTTTCAGAGACCAACTGAAACTATTCACATTCCTTTTCATTTGAAGTGTAAATATTTTTTTTCTATTTAATTTTTATTTTGGTTTCTAGTGAACAGTTTAAAATAAATGTAAGCAGTAATTGAATCATACAAAGCAAGAAGTCTTATTTCTGTGTTGTTTGGCTTAATAACGAACGTGCTTTTGAGATCTAAACACTGAGCAATGTTTTATTTTATTTTTGTAAAGGAAACATGCATATTACAGTGTAATCCAAAATCAACCTTTAGTTAAATAAGGAGGAAAATGAGTGTAAAGATTGTAGCACTCACAAGACATTATAATGTAGTGCCTTAGGGTGGGATTTTCATAAGTGCTCAGAATTCACCTACTTCTACTTCCACCAAAGTCCATTGACTTCAGTGGGAGGAGAGTTAGGCTAACACTGAGTGCTTTTAAAAATCCCTCCCTGAATCTCTAGTATATGCTCGCTAATACTGATCAGTACCATCGATCCAATTAAATACTTGAAAATGTTGTTTGGTGTTATTACAGCCTCTCAGTAGCAGATATGCTTACATATTTCAATATTAATTAATTGTATGCTAATATGTTAGGAAGGGCCAGTAATGAACATCTCCTTCTCCAGTGAATTTTATATGACATTTTAGTGGCATAATACCCAAACAGAGACCACAAAACCCCACTTCCCCAGCCTAATAACTCATGACTGATTATATTTATTATTCTTTTTAACCCATGTTCATTTCTTTGTTGATTATTTTATATTTGTGGAATAATGACATAGCTGCCTGGAGAGAGAGAGAAGAAATATTTCTCCTCCTTTTATGACTTGTCCCACGCACATTTTCAAATGGCAGTAAACATGACATTTCAAGCATCCAACAATTCCTATTAGTCAATTTGTTCTCATAGAAGAAGAATGTCATGTTTACTCATCAGGGAAATGCTTTCTTAGTTCTCAGTCTGAACAGGTTGGTTGAGTGCACGGAATCATAGAATTCCCTTCCCCTCTGCTGGTATAGTGCTTCCCCTCTGCAAGAAATAAGGACCAGAAGAGCTGTACAGTAAGAGATCTTCCCTCCTTAACCAGCCCCTAGTGTGACATTCCCAAATTCTGCACCTCCTTGCACAGTGGAACTGTGCTAATTCCACTGAAAAATGACCCAACAGAAGTAGAGATCAAGTTTTGGTCCCAAACAAATAGATTTCTTTGTATGCTTAAGCAGCCTAGTATCCCTACATATGTTCAAAGTAAACAACCCCCCCCCCCCAAATGATTAGATATGATGATGTTGCCATTTGAATAGCCAGTGGGGTAGTATTTACTACATCCCATCTAAAGGTTTCCAGCAGCAGAGAGGACTACTAGTACATGTAAGAGTTGCCCATCATCAGTTCATACCTTGGATATATTGATGAGATAACAAATCTTTAGAGAGATGTTCCCAAGCCTTAAAATGTGGGTCTGGATTTTTGTAATAAATTTGAGATCAATACAAGCAGATTTTAACTGACACATACACCATTATGGGGTGTTTGGATATGAGGCTTCTGTTTTATTCCCATCTGTAATCTTTGCTAATCTAGGAGTGATGTAGGGTTTAAAAGCATCAAAATAAATCAACTCTGATCGCAAACTACAGATAATTCCTTTAATCAGCTAACAGGAATTTAATCATAATTTCTCAGTCTGTAAGACTTCCATGGCTTAGGCCTGTTATTGCTTTGTTTTGTTTTTTTAAAATAACTGATTTCTATTTTTATCCTTGCAGACCATATAAAAATATTAAGTCTCTCCAACTATTTATTCAAAGCTTGACTTGAAGAATTCTTACAAATAAATGTGCATCAGGCAAAGTTGGTGATAGAACTGAAATTGGATCAATCCTCTGACATTTTATTTTTTCAGCAAAGCTTTTAACAGTAAAGGTTATAACTTATCATCTTAACACTGGTTTGAAGATTTTCTGTGGGCCCTTTTGTCCACTGTGTGAGAAAGTTTCTTCTGGATGGTTTCCATGGTGTGGGAAAGAGGTGGATCAGCTCCCTAAACCCATGGATCTTTGTAGGAAAAGCGAAGGCCCTGTGACTCACTGCAGTATTCCCTCCCAGCTCCCCTCAGCAGTATAGCTCGATAGGCAACAAGGCCTGCATAGGTGCTATACACTGCCTTCAAACATCTCCCCCTACCCACTCTCCTTGAAAGGGAAAGAGGTGGGGAGGGGTTTGGTAGTGCAAAGGAGATGCACACACCTGTTCGAGGAGCACCGTCAACTTGGAAATAATCTTTCCATTTGCAAATGTTGTACCTAGTATTGTTACAGTTAACTTCCCCTCCAGCCCCCCAAAATTAGCGTAACTAGAAGTGTGTAGAGAGAGGAACTCACCCCCACCCCAGGTTGCTTGCTTTGTGTAAGCACTCTATCAGAGGGGTAGCCATATTAGTCTGGATCTGTAAAAGCAGCAAAGAGTCCTGTAGCACCTTATAGACTAACAGATGTATTGGAGCATGAGCTTTCATGGGCGAATACTCACTTCGTGGGATGCATTTAAGCACTCTGTGTATAGTCAGTTTCAATGTTTGTTTGATGGTTAGTTGTGTTTCCTTGTCTCATGCATTATTCTGGGATGGACCTTACCAGCGTGCTGTTCCTCAGGCTCTGCAAGAAGGTGTTTTATCAGTAACAAGAGCAATAAAACTAAAAAGGAAGAATCAGTAGACAGGAAGTGGTGGAAGAAATGGGGTGGCCCAAGCAGGTTTGATGGGGTTGATTCATAGATTTTAATTCTAGAAGGGGCCATTATGTCAACACAGACCATAAATCTAACAGAGTGGTTCCTCCATGCCCCAAAGACTCTTCTAATCATAAACAGGAGAGCAGAAAAACCCTTCTAAACTTAGTTTAAAGAGAATTTTTCTAAAAAGAAAAAAGAAAAGGACCTGTTTGAAGGATGCTGTGTCAGAAACCTGATTTGTTTTAACATTTGTTTTTTAAAACTGGAGGTTTCCAGTGTGTCTTTAACATAAACTTAATCAGCTTGAATTTTTTCTTGATTAAAAGGCTATGGAGATGACTTCTCAGAGACGGTCTCTGTGTCTGGGTCATACGCTGTGTTCTACATTTCCTTACAAGTTAAAGCCTACAAACATTTATACTCATCAATGGAGAACAAACTTTTAAAAAGGGAGGTTGAGACATGCTTTGGAGGAGTGGTTCTCAACACATGCATTTACTAGTTCACAGGGACTTGGCTGGTCATGCAGTGCTGGATCTCTTCCTTGTTTCCAGCTGCTGACCCATATTAAAAGAAGCTAAAAATACACTAAATACTTTCCTCCTGTTACTTTGCCAGATAAAAAATTGCTGTAGTTGCCACGGGTATGTTATGTGATCACCGTTGAATGTGAGGTTTGGGGCTAATCACTGCCCATGAACTGATAAAGGATTAGACCTCAGACTTTGCCTGTGGATCCAAAGTCTGGTTGGATATCACGGCAGGACTGCTGTTGGGGGGTGTGTGTCTTTGGCTGGGTATGTGCTTCAGCAGAAGGGGAAGGGGAAGCAGGGAAGGGTTTCTGATACAAAGCCCACTGAAGTCAATGGAAGTTCTGTTGACTACAGAATGCTTTGCATCAGGCCCAATGGGCCTAATCTAAAACCAGCTGAAGCCAATGTAAAGGCTCCCATTGATGACAATGAGCTTTGGATCATGCCGTATACAAAGAAGCGGGCTGTGAGCAGGGTATTCTCCATGAGGGATCTACAGCTTTGGAATTTATTTCCCTCCTAATCCTCTTGAGCAGTTAAACCTTCAGGGCCTGGTGCAAAGGTGGTATGATCTAGGCATTTGAGGTAGCAGTGCATTAAAGCTTGGAGAGGTTTGCTGTGGGACTTGTTTTATCTGCAGTCCTATATGTATTTTAAATTGAGAAAACCAGGCCCTTGCATTTAAATTGTATTGGGAAAGTAAACTATCAGGGTGCCATAATTTGGATGGGGTCCTAATTCTTCATTGAGCCTTAGTCCCACCTATGTGGGGTCAGCAGTTTGAGTTCTTCTTTTCCATTCCAGTCTGTCTTGAAGCAGTTCTTAGGAAACTCCATAGCTAATCAAATTCTTTTGTATGACATCCATCCATCTAGTTTTGGGGTCTGCCAACCCTTCTTTTAATCTCTACATCTAAGTTTAACACCCTGTTTACTATATATTCTTCTGATCTTCTTTTCACATGCCCACACCATCAAAGCCTGGATTCCTTCAGCTTTTCTATAATCAGTAACACCTTCACACTTCCCCTCATTCATTTGTTCTGAACATGGTCCACTCTTGTAACTCCAAGCATTCATCTTAACATTTTCATTTCCACCGTATTCAAGATCTGCTCCTCGCTCTTCCTGAGTGCCCAGCATTAAGAGAGACACAAAAGTGCAGGCCTAATTATCATCTTGTAGATCTTACTTTTTCAGTTTGATAGGCTTCTCCTATTGCAGATCAGTGCAGTCACTTCTCTTCATTTAGTTCATGCCTTCCCTGTTCCACTAACGGGGGGCAGAGGGCCCTGGTTATTTTTCATAAATAAATAAGTATGTATTTAAGAGGACAACTCTAATGGCATTTCTACACATGGGACTCTCTTAGAGCCACTGGGTAAATATGTTCCCCAAAATAATTGATTCTTGGTAAATAAAAATCCCCCTTTTCTTCACAACAAAACACTTAGTTGAAATAAGTATTTCCCTATCTTCAATGTCACACAGGGTTTTTTTTAAAAATAAGGAAATGTAATACAAGAAAGGTCATGAGATAAGCTAAAACACGCCAGGAAATTCAAAATGAAGGCTGATGCTCCCTTAGTTTCTGACTTCCATCCATTTGTAACCATACTGTTCTTTATAAATATGGGGATATGTTTACATGATGGTAATTGTCACTTAGTGAGCAGGAACTATCACTTTCAAAGGCTATTATATGCTGCTGGTTTTTGGTGTAATGTTTGTGGAGAGGCTTAGAGGTTAAGGAATTAATATTTGGTTTTTTAGCTTTCATATCTGGCCAGACTAAACTGAAATCATTTTGGAGGATCTGGGTTTTTAGAAGATATTGGATTACATCGTAAAACTAATAGAATTATAGCTCATTGGCTGCTGCTGCTCCATAGAGGGCCAGAGATGAATAAGCATGTAATTATATCCTTTTTGTTCCTTTAGGAGAATATTCTTCAGGTTATTACTGAGGACCCTAGATTAAAACTGCAATTTTTTGCATTGTACTTGGTTTATATCTGAACACGAGTATTAGGGACTCACTATATTGATTCCAAAATTAAGATTATGAGAATTTCTGTAAATCCAGAGTTGCCAGCTCTCATGGTTTTACCACAAGTCACACCATATTTAGTGATTTTAAAGGCTGCTTTCTTCCAAACATTTCTCATGCACAGTCTCTGCCAAGATGTGAATATTTTTTAGAAGTTTGACACTCAGACAATTGAGTATTTTTTAGTTAAAGAGAAAGTGTCCAATCAAAATCACACTGATCTAAACCCATCAAACTTGTTATAAGCGGATCCTAACTAGCATGTAGGACTATTTTTTCCCAAGTTCTAGGGATGACCTGTCCTTCATGTGTATCTATAACTTATCTGAGACGTTTGGATAATTCTGTAAATTTCTCTTCACCTGATCTTAACTCACTTTGCTTTTTAAGGAGTCCTGTGGCCTTTTAGCATGCCCAGTGCTTTTGCTAATGTAAGGTGATGTGGAGTTTGTGAATTTTGTACTGATACTTCCTAAAAATTGCAGGTTATTTATGACTTTTAGAAAAAAAATCACATCCCCACTTAGTTGTGCTCTCACCTGCCTCAATCATCAGCCACCAGCGCCCATGCTTCAAGATCCTAGCAGGCAGCATTATCACACACACACACACACATATGCATGCACACATGCCTGCCGCTGCCACGCTCTCCCCCTGGACCTTTTCTTCTAGCGATAGCCATACTATGGGGCGAAACTGTTAGTTACCTCCCCCACATACAGCCCCTGAGCCACTGGCATTTCCCATCATTCCTGGCTTCCTTTTGAGCAAAGAGGTGCCTGTCTCCTGCAGGCACTATTGTATACAGTGACAAAGGGGACTCCAGGATTAGTGTTGCCATGCCGTGTGCTGGGGAGGGGGAAGTGGCTCTCCCTCATAACATTCTCCTGGGTCAAAGACACCCAAGTCTCTAAGTTTCTACCTTACATCAGCAGCCTCCTGTTCCCTCAGATACGCTAAAGCATTTCCCCAGCAGTGGAAATGTTACAGGGGTCACACAATGGTAGAAATCAATGGAAAATATCTTTGCCTTAATGTGGTAGTTGGGTGGGGCAAAGATAGAAAAACAAGGGCAGTGTAAAGGTTGGTACTAGAACCTCAACTGCACATTGCCTGAGCTCCTAGGATTTAGAAACAGTACAGCAAAATGCCCATCATTAAAAACAGCCAAAGAAAGCCATTGAACAACACAGGAGTTATACTAGAGAACAAAGAAGTTGTACGGAACATTTTTGAAAGCTGCGGCTTTAGTTTCTACTTTGTTGAGGGAGTGGCAGATTATTCATCAAAATTCCAGCTCCAGACAGTCACAACTTTTTGTGAAGTTAAAGTAGTCACTGTGTAATGATCACAGAGACAGATGTATCATCATTAGAAAGTGAGAGGCAATACTGTCCAGTAGGAAGAGCACTGGGTTGGAACTCAAGAGACCAGGGTTCTGTTCGCAGCTCTGCCACTCACCTGCCATGTGGCATTGGCTAAGTCACTTGATTTCTCTGTGCCTATGTTCCTAATCTCTCCCTTTGTCCTGTCCGCTAGGGCTTTGTTTTCACTCTTAAAAGGGGTGTGTTTTTACTGCAGGATAATGAATGTCCATTAGCTCTCTCACAGTAAAATCCTAGTAAAGACTAGGCACCTGTAGTTTCATTACAGGATAGATAGGCAATGTCAACCACAGCTGGGGTGAATACATGCTGACCTTGCCTAGCTATCGTGGTAAAAAAGACAGGTGCCTTTTCTCTACTAGGATGTTACAGTGAGCTAACTACTGTACATTAGCTATCTCACTGTAAAAACCACCTGATGGCAGGGAAGACGTAGCCTTACATTGTAAGCTTTTCACAGCAAGAATTCTCATCCTATATTTAGACAGCGTGGCCCTTATCATGGTTGGGCCTCAAGGCACTGCTATAATATAAATAACCAATAGCATGCTTAGCTTAGTAATGAAATGAATATAATGCCCATTGTTTAACTGTAATAAGTATATTTAAATGGTTGACCTTTGAATGCTGCCTTGATGAAAGTTAGGATTGTTGTTAGCTTCCAAATGGGTTTGCTATATTGAAGCAGTGCTATCCCAAAGACAGGTCTGACGTCCCATCCTAGTGCATGCGTTCTGTACTGCCCTGCAGGAGACTTAGGTTTTGGTTCCCAGAGCACAGCTCTCTCGTGTAGGTTTAAGTTCTGTGCTCTAGCTCTCTCAGCACCGGCAGGGGAGATAGTGCATCTCTTAACAAGATGATCTTCTGACCCATTAAAGTGCCGCATTGACAGGTTCAGAAGGGAGTTCTGACTGCCAAAAAATCCACTAGGGCTGCTGAACATTCAGAGGCAAAACAGTTGCTGAAATGTATGTACTTTTTCTATCCAGCCTAGCTTTTTGTGTTAGTGTACAAATATGTATGTGGCTACGTAAAACAGTGACATGCTTGAGTTACTAGGGCCGTTAGGATGGTTTTATTAGTTAATACTCCTCGCAGTGAAATAAGAGTTTGAATTGTCCTTGAGTTTAAACATTAAAAAAGAAGAGATGCGTGTCTTATTGGAAGAGAAGAATGTCTTGTGCATAATATGCCTCAAAAACATTATAATACATCATAGATTTTTGGTACAAGCCAGGTCACTTTTCTGAATGAGGAAGGGACATCTGCAGGTCCAAAGGGACTGGAGGCTTGGATGGGCAAGTTATAGCAATTTGCCACGACCACTCTTTTAGAACATTTTGTTTTTAAGTGTACAAGATCAAGCTGCAGCTTATGCAGCCAGGAACAAGGGCTGATACAGACCTTGGCAGCTTCATGGGAACCATTTTTACATAAAGGCGAGTTCTTGAATAGGTTTTCCACTACATTGGGTATAAGCTTGCTTCTCTTCGTCAGTGATACTGATCTTTTACTTATGTCCTCATCCTGAAAATATGCATATAAACAGTACTGTAGTCATTGAAAGCAAAATTATCTATTTATCCATCCATCCATCCATCCATCCATCCCAGGGTACTTAGTCCAGGATTGTCAAATTCATGTTAGGGTTACGGAGAAACTGTAAATATGGTAATTAGAAACATGCAGCATTAATTTCTAGTGCTTTTGCACTGAAATTGCTTTCTTAATCTTGGCATGCAACAAAGCAAAGAACACCCTTTGCTACCTTAATAACAGTTTTATTTTATAAGGTGTTTAAGTACTTAAACATATCAAATGATCTTCCATAAAATATACTGAAAGTCAAGGGAAAATAAATCAGTCTTCAGGCAGTGCTTTGCATTCCCATTCCTTACTCTCTTGGCTTGGATAAGGAGACAGTAGGATTATACTGCCCAACTCTACCCCCTTTGGCTAAATCAAGAGGATACTGATGGACTCTGAAAGGACACCTGTGTTATACTGCTTGGCTGGAAGTATGTTCACCATGATTCAGGCCTTGAGGATAGTTAAGTGGGGAAGCATTAATGGATCTGTAGGGCATTGAGTGGGTGTGGGGGGATTTGAGATGAAGTGGCCTCAAGTTGAGGGGAAGTAGTGATCATCAGCATGTGTTCTATAATGTAACTAAAAGAAATGTTAACCCCTGGCTTGATTAGCTAAATAATAGCATGGAATGGCTTGGAATTTTTGCCCTTCTGGTGAACAGTTTTCTAGGTTATTAGAAATTTAACTCAAGGTCGTCATGCAGAAAAATGATGTAGCCTCAACGTAACATATAAATTCTGAATAATAGTGAGTGTGCAATTCGCTGCTGGAAAGCTAGAGCTCATAAACACTAGTGAGAGAGCAGAAATCAGTCTCAACACAATTCTTCACAATCTTGAGTGTTCACTTAACAGTGTCAGATGTCAAGCAGAGATGAGACTGGAAGAATCTGCATTTCTTAAGCCATGTAAAATGTTGCTAGGACTTCGTGAACTATTACCTTTTACTTACGACACAGAGACTAGAAATTCTGATACATAGCACAGCTTGATAAGCCACCAGCCATCCTAAAACCTTGATCAAGAAAAGGTGAGTTGAAAGAAGGGTTCATTTGTAAGGACCCTACTGTGCAAGGTGTGTTTCTTGGAACAGCTAGAGTCTAAAAAGGAGAAACATGCTGAACCTTGTAATCAGAGACTCATTTTTCCTTATTATTAATATTTACATAGCACCATCATTTTGCAAGGCAGCTTACATAGATTTTAAAAATAGATTTAGGTCCAGATTGAAATTAATGTGAGTTAGGTGCCTTAACCTAATCTTTGAAGGTCTGAGTCTTGATCCCTACCACAAGGAGCTCAAAATCTAAACCAGATTTCTATTGACTTAAATGTTCTTTGGATCGGACTTTGAGTCAAGAGAGCAAGTAGAATGTTGCAAAATACTAATAATATCTGTAATGACAGTTGAGGAAATCAGGCTGAAAGTTTCTAACAGATGCAAACCAGGCACAGAGCAATTTAAGATTGCCCTTGGTGAATTTAAGATTGCTTATGTGATTTGTTTTCTATTTGGGGTAAATCTTGTCCTTTAAAAAATGGATAACATTTCTCAACAGATACTTGCCTGTGAAGTGAAAATCCATGCTGCATGTAACATGGATTCTATGATAGCAAAAATCCAAAAACACTGTGTTCCATCAGAGAACTAGCAAATTCCATAATTAAGATAGGATATTTCATGTGTTGACTGTCATTAAAGCAGCACCACTAGCTACAGCCCTCTGTGCTCAGCAGCATCTGTTTTAGAGTGAGATTATCTCTTTGATCCAGATCCTTTGGTTTTGTGAGGCAGAACATGTTGATGATCATGTGGATTTACAATAAAACTTTAGTAGTTAAGGTAGGACACATTTTGCAAGGATACCTGTGCTTCATGCCATTTGGATACTTTCCATTTTAGAATTGCTTCTCACACTGGGGGTGGGATCTGATGTAGGTGTCCATATTTATGCTACTCAGGGCCGGCGCTTCCTTTAGGCGACCCTAGGCGGTCGCCTAGGGCACCAGGATTCGGGGGGTGGCATTTTGTGCACTCCTCACAGGGCGCACGGGAGCTTCTGGTTCCGCTCCCATCGCGCCAGTGAAGAAGAACCTTCTGCCGACGTGCTGCAGAAAACAGCGGCAGGCAATTGAGCAGCTCAATGACTGCCACTGTCGTCTGCGGCATTTCGGCGGAGCGTCCTTCTTCAGCGGCATGATGGGAGCGGAACCGGAAGCTCCTGCGCGCCCTGTGGCGAGCGCACAAAATGCCACCCCCCAAATTCTGTCTAGGGCGCCAGAAACGCTGGAACTAGAGGTGCTGCTGCACCCCCTGGCTTGAAGTGCTTTCCATCGTATACAGGGTTTACAGTTCAATGGCTCTCAGCACCCCCACTATACAAAGTGTTCCAGTATCCCAGTACTTAAATGGAGCCAGGATTTGATCCTAACTTTTTGATACCGATGATGATCTTGTGGTTAAGCACTGGACGAAGACTCATGAGATTGGTGTTCAGTTCCTGGCTCTGTCACAGAGCTTGTGTGTCTTACCTTGGACAAATCACCTAATTGCACGGTGCCTTAATTTCCCCTCTGGAAAAAGGAGATAATACTGCCTCATCTCATGGTGGGGCTGGGATATAAACATTAGTAAGGGCTCAGATACAACAGTCATAGATAAGATGCAGGTGTCAAAAAATAACACTTCTTCTGAAATGACTATAGATGGCAAATACAGCATAAATTATCAGTGTGACAATATAACACATTGCATTGGCTCTGCATGGGTGGAAAAACTATTACAACTTTTACAAAGCCACAAGACTGTAATTTACTAGCAAAATACTGGGCAACAGCAAGTAAAGAAAATTGCATCTCTCTATGGCATTTATCACTGTACTTTAGCTAAGAGCTATAAAAACTATGACCACAATATAACTAGAAAGAGTCCACAAAGGTCCATAACTGTCTGTTTACCAGAGGCTCTACCCCTTCCAACCATTTTCCCTATAACAACCTGACCAGGATGGTGATAGTGACTGTGAAATGCTCAGGCAGATTAGAGAGGCTATAAAAATAAAAAACTCAATAATAATGGGGGATTTCAACTATCCCCATATTGACTGGGAACATGTTACCTCAGGACAGGATGCAGAGATAAAGTTTCTTGACACTTTAAATGACTGCGTCTTCGAGCAGCTAGTCCTGGAACCCACACGAGGAAAGACAGTTCTTGAGCTAGAAGTTCTTAGAGGGAAAACGGTTGGAAGAGGTAGGGCCTCTGGTAAACAGACAGTTATAGATCTTTGTGGACTCTTTCTAGTTATATTGTGGTCATAGTTCTGGAAGCTAGTTCTGGAAGGTAAACATGGGGAGTCATATTTTGTGCTGACTCAATGCTACTCCAATGTCTACAGCCTAAGTCAGCACAGAATTTGGCCAAACAAATCTACAGCCTGTGGCAGCTAGTCTCAAAAGGCTCTTCCTTTCTTCCTTCCCTTTAACAAAGAATTTTTATACAGACCATCAGAGCTGGGACTCTGTTTTTCTCCTTTTCAAACAGATCTAAAATGGCTAATCCCTAAGTTTAAATCGTGTTATTTAAATAGATTGTTAAATACTGTCTCTGTGAAAGCATCTTTTTATACCTAAGCAAAAGGGTCTTGTTCACCTAGACCGATAGCACTACACAGACAACACACCTGTCTTGAAGCATAGAGGAACTGGTGGTAAACAAGGGCTATTTTTTGTATGGAGGTATGAAAATAAACAGACTGCAACTTTCAGTCAGGTTATGGGAAAGTGAAATTGCTGTACAGAGGGTGTGGATAAGCTACCCTGTAAACTTTTGTTACTTATCTGTTCAATTGGGAAACTATAAAAACAAGTCTTAAAAATTTGATCCCCGTGTTCTGGAAAAGGGGTTTGAGAATGTTTTATTTTTATTGTTTCTAAGCTGCAAATGTGATCAGAAAAGCCTCCAGTTTAACTCAGGCTGAGGAACTGGATGGCAAAAGATCTGCCAGATCATTCAGCCCTTCTTCCTGTTAGTAAAGCACATTAATAATGTTTTGTGCTGTCTAACTTAAAATGTTCCAAGCAAGGGAGCTTTCGCCACTTCCTGTAAGAGTTTACCTGTCAGGGAAATTTCCCAGATATCCAGTCTAAGTTTCCCTTTCTTAATATCACCCTATTACTTGTAGTTAGTTACCCCCTTCTGTTATACTAAATTAATATTCTTTCTTGGTGTTCGTTTAGTACACTAGATTGAGCCCCAATTCAGCAGAACATTTAAGCTCATGCTAAGAACATGTGAACTATCACACCTTTTCTCCAAGTGTAGACATACCCTTAGTGTGTGTGATCATGCATCCCTCTTGGCATTGGACCTAGCAATGATAATAGCTACCTTCTCCTCTAGCTCAAAAGGCATAGGCCTATGCTTTAGATGCCAAAGGTCTCAGGGTTCACTCCTTGCAGACATCTGTGGTATTTGCATCTACATGTCCATGGTTTATGAGTATATTCTATGTATATTTTGTAATGGTTCCTACATCCTCTTTTAATTGTTAAATGTAGCCTAGTTACTCATGCATAATATGCATCTTAATTATTTAATTGCATTCTGTCCCAGGAAGAAGTCCAACTATATGCTCGATGCAATCCACTTTTTACCAGCAGAAAATATTACTGTTAAAACATGTATTTTGGGGATGGATTTTAGCAGCAATCTGAGCAGACATATCCTTGAGTGTCTCTAAACCTCTGCTCCTGCCTTCATCTGATGTGTTTCTACCTTTGGATTTGAGCAACGACCACTTCCTGGAAGGAAAAACCGGATGAGAGGGGAAAGGAAGGGGAAAACCGGTGTTCTTAATCCCTAATCCATGGGGATTCTGAGTGTTCATTCAGATTTTCTTCTCTTTTTGGAATCCTAATTCCAGTGTATTAATGTCATGTGGCATATTTCTGAGATGGTCCAGAGGTGAAATCCTGGTGGTTTATTTGCTATGGGCAAGATTCTGCCACTCTTACTTGGTGAGAATTCTGTGCTTTCTCACAGAGATTACTCCAGTCCCTTTAACTCAACCTCTTAGTGGGCTTGTTGACTGGAAGACTCCTGTGGTAGCAGATCATCTGCTCCTGCCACAGGTCCACCTGTCCCTGCACACAACTCTGCAAGTGGACTATACAGGGTATGCATGTCCCTTGCACAGCCTCTCCACAGCCTAGTCTCTGCCCTCCTTGCACAGTAGGCCATTGCTCTGAACCTTTAAAAGGAGCGATGTGCTCTGATCTTAGTCCCCATTTGTGCATGTCATAAAACCATGACATAATTCAGCATTGTCAGTGTCTCTGCTCAAGGAAGGTTCAAAGATAGATTAGCAGGGGTTAGGACTGAGGTATGTTGGCAAAAGGTGTATGGGAAAGCTCACAGGAGTGACAGTCTGGTATTGACACCTCCTCATCAATTATTGAGAGTGGACCACATCCACCCTGGTTGAATTGGCTTTGTCAGCTCTGGTTTTCCACTAGTAAGGTAACACTCTTCTCTTCATATGTCAGTATAATAATGCCTGCATCTGTAATGTTCACTCCATGCATCTGAAGAAGTGGTTTTTTTTACCCATAAAAGCTTATGCCCAAATAAATCTGTTAGTCTTTAAGGTGCTACCAGGCTTCTCATTGTTTTAGTCTGAGCCATATTCCTGTGGTCGTGCCAGGACTCTCCCTCAGTGGCCTCACTTTCAGGAGCACATAATTCACTCATATTTTGTTTAGTAAAAGACGTGGGGAGAGGGAATAGCAAAGGCCTGAATAATTTTCTAGTGCAAAGTAGAAAAATAGTATCCCACTGCACCGTATTTAGGATGGGTCTGATGAGCCAAATGTTTGCAAGGGGATCAGAGTATGCCAGCAGGAGTCACTCTAAGCCTCCTAATGGAAATTTAGGAAGTTAACAGAAGTCTTCAAAATAATCAAAGATTGAGATGAATCATTTAATTGCAGGTGATAATGAACGTTTAAAGAACACCAGTATTAGTAAGTTCTGCAGCATTCTTGATCATTTATTTTACTTCTGCGTGATCTGGTTGCCTTTTGATTTTATTTTTAACTCATTTTTAAAAATATAATAAGTAAAGCTGTTTCCTGGGACAAAGACTACATCTGTCCTGCAGACTGAAAGTCTGGAGCAGTGTGTATCAAGTTGCCTCAGATTTCTTAATCTCATTACCCTGCAGCAATATCTGTTGGGAGTAGTGAGTGGACCCAGGTATTTCCCTACTATAACTTACTATTCCTAATTGCTGGCATCATCAGTGGGACCCATCTTCAGTAGAAGATCAGTGTTAACTGTTAATATTCTGAGAATGATGTATCCAGAATAATAAAAAGATTCCAATATGCGTTGGTGATGGTGTATTAGAATTGTACGAGCACACATAAGTCCAAGTCCTAATTGTACAGACAAAGCCTTTAAATTTTTTTATTTTACCTTGTGATACAAGCTTCACTGGTTAACTGGTGAGACCTCAATGAACAGTCAGAAAAGCCACAAACTAAAAAGTCTGGCCTGTTTGCAATAGTAAATATAATGAATACGCAAAGTGATCAAAGTGTAATGGTTCAGAGTTTTAAATTATAAAAGAGAGTAAATAAAACAGGGTTGTGCTTCATAATATATTTTTTTTACTTTAAAAACCCCTCTGTAACATGTAAAGTTGATTTCATTACCTTGGATAAAGCAAACACAACACAGATCAGAAGAGCAAGTAATGCCAATTTCGACAATGTGCCTGAAAACATAAATTCACTCATCCATAGATAATTCTAATTAGGAATTGTTTACTATAAATAAAGCCTGGATGCCTGACCTAAAGACAGCTTATATATGGGTACTTAAAATGTTCTGCTGGACAAGAGCAAACAGCAAAGCATCACTAACGTATTATGAGTGCTGCTTCAGGTTAACGAAAACACCCCCGCTCCCCAGAACTTTAAACTGATGGGGGGAGGGATGCTCAAATACCACGAATCAGAAAAGCCACGACTCCCCCCTCCCCACCCCTCTCTCTTTGAAGGAACCTGAAAGGAACTTTGACTGATGGGTGCCAGTGACTGCGGCTGCCTTGGGAAATCAGAACCGAGCAGCGCATGTGGTGTAATGCAATGAGCCACCACCCTCTCGAAGAAAGCCGAGGCAAGCCGATGGCCCAGTTTTGCACTCCGAAACATGCTGCCTGGCTTTGTGGGTGGATGCTCCGGTGCCGCACATTGCCCGGCCGGACTCCCTGGAGCTGAGGCTGCACGTTGCAGATTGCCCAGAGCAGAACGCCCTCTAGCCAAAGCCAGGCTGAAGACACTGACAAGCCCCCCTCCACCCGCCATCTGACACTGAGAAAAGCAGCTCCCAGCCCTGCCACCAAAGCTACAGTGTCTGCGCTGCACACACGCTGAAGTCATAATGCTGTAGACGCCAACTGATGAACAGCCTGTAATTGCAATAAAATGTAACCTTGATGAAGCGGCGAGGGCAGCAGCGCAGCCCTGCCCTTTGGTGCGTTTTAAAGGGACTAGTTGAAAACAGTTCAGGAAGTGACAAGCCTATTTCCTCTCTGTTAGCAGATCGGTACGAAGCACTCCAGATCCAGCAGGGGAGTCTTGCGGGCTTCTTCTGGAGACGGATGCTGCAAACCGCACCAAGGAGCCCCAGAGCCGGGTGCTGGAGGATGGAGACTTAATACAAAGAGACAGAGTAAGAGAGCCCGCCAGATGGGTCGCTTTCTTAATTACATGCTGAGCATTCGCCTTGTCTCGTCTCCCCTTTTCCCCATTCCCCTGCCAGTGGTCTGGCCCTGAGCAGATATTGTTGCAATGTGTAAAATAGTAGAGCTGGGACACTTTTATTCTCTTCTTGCAGAGAGAGAGAGAGAGCGAAAGAGAGACTGGCCTGATGGCTTGAGGTGGAAGCTATTTATTTTTTGTTTCTCTTTGTGCTTGACTGGCTCGCCTGCAACTGAAGGGATGGGACAGGGAAGTGCCCGGGTGAAGCCAAACGAAGCAAGCAAGGGAGCACGGTCCCACTGAAAGTCTGGTCTTTGCATCCAGAAGAAAGGCAGAGCGAGCGAGCGAGCCAGCCAGGGGTGATTGATCCTGAGGTATTCGTTTAATCCGGTTTATAACTTCATCTTTCTCGGCTGTCATTACAGAGCTGTTGTTAGGGCAGAGCGAAGAGGAGGGGGATGCTGTAGAGAGGGGGGCGGCAGCTTTCCGAAAAGTTTCGGCATTATTACAAGACGGCGCTTATGTTGCCTGAACTTTGCAGTTAGCCCAGAGATCTGGACACTGAGCCGCGCAGCTTTGTTTTGGTTTATTACTGTTGGACAGCTCGGAACCAAGCTGTGGCTGCTGCTCGCCAGTGGGAATTGCAGCTGGAAGTGTGTGTTAGTACCCCTCCGTGGTTGGATGTGTTGCTCTTCTGTTTGTGCTGGTTAAAAATTGCATGCTTTGCATTTGCACATGGCGATAGGATCCGTCCTTGAAAGGTTCTTGTAAAGTCACATTTTTGTAATACGCCATTGACTTGTCTGTCCCAGGGAGTCTATTCCCCAAGCTTGATGGCTTTTCTCTGAGGGTTAAAAGAAAGAAGTAAATCTGACCATAAACAGGCTTGCAAAGCTGACATGCGTTCTGTTGTCTCTGAGTCTACTTTAGTCTACTCCATAACAACGTTTGTCCACAGTGCTCTATATGTGTATACAGGGCCCACTGTATACTGTGGCAGCAATGTTTTCTGCAGCTATTTTAACTTGTAACTCAGGCGTCATATTGCTGTGCTGAAATACAGCTCCTCAGTTCTTTATGCCTCAATGTGTATTTTAGACATACTGTACTTTGATGATGAACAAAGAACAGCTCTTAGTTCCTTATGATAAATGGTATTTGGCCTCCTACAGGCTATACTCTCCAGCATTGTATATACATTATGTTCTTTGACTATAGGGTACCCACTAGTAATCTGTACATTTTAACTTTAGGTGCATGTGTGTCAGTGCTTTTGTACAAGCCGGTGTAAACTTTCCTATATTCAAAGCAAGTTAGCGCTATGGTTGGCTGTTGTCAAATATGATGTTAGGATTTATCGCTCCCTTATCTTTTTTGGGGTTGTCGTAAGGCCAGTACAAATGTTTTCTATATGCTGACAGAGATATTCAAATCGCTTTTCTTCATTAAAACATGATAGCATACTTCCATGTGACTTCCTTGCATACGTACTAATAGCTGTACTCATTGGTAATAGCAGACTGATTTCTTGCTGTGCCTACTTACAGCAGTCAAATAGATGGCAGCAGCATTAACTGGCCCATATGGTATGTGATCTTGTTAGCCGAGAAAATCATGTGTGTGAGAACACATTAGTAATGCTGACAAAAATAACAGCTAGTCTTGTGAAATTATTATATTTGTTGTCAATTTTGTCATAGGCTCTGATTTCATCTTAATTTTAATACACTCGGTGACAAAGCTGGTGCAGTTACGATTTGAGACTGGGTTATTTAACATGTTAATACTCTGTGCACCTTTTCCACCATAAAATAAGCTGGGAATGGAAACAAACTGTGTGTGTGTGTCTGTATTTGTATTACTACCCGTTTGTTTGATCATGGGTATATTGTATCTTTGCTGAAATGATGTAAGATTGTGCTTTCATTTGTACTCCCAGCAGAACAGTGCATACAGACTGCCCTGAGTTCAGAAGATTTTAGTGGTGAGTTGGCTATAGACAAGCTGTATCAAGCTATAAAACCAAGCAAACTATAATGGTGAAGCTGGCATGTGCTGAGAGAATGGCATCCATTAAGTGCTTTAATGTACATTTGTTGCAGGAAAAACAGACAAATTCAAGACAAATTTATATAGCTTAGCCAATGAGGGTTGGGGATGGAGTTACCCTTCAAGAGTTTGGGCTGTAGTGAACAACCGTTTCTCTTGTGTTAGAATTAGTATGCTCCGCCTGTGTAATCTTTTTTCTGAATGTATCAATTTATTCCACTGTCCTTCCAGACTGGGAGTAATGGTTAGCACAGCTGAAACCAGATAGTTCAAACCACCAGCTATAAAACTTTGATCCACCTAGCTGTACCAGGACTTAAATGCACAGCAGGACGGACGTTTGACTGAACGTATTGCATTGACACACTTGCCAACGTCACCTTTAGCCATTTACAATTTTTCCCTTCAATGAGTCCCTCATTTCTTCACATTGTTTCTTCCTGTTGGTAGCCATATTGTAGAATTTTACTTCCTGATACCAGGGGTGAGGAGGGGCTTATTTAATTATTATTAGGTGAATCAGTCCAACAGAGGGTAATGAAAAGCGTTTTGACTACCTTTATAGAGAAGTCCAAAGGAGTTGAATACATGTGGGTTTTACGTACATTTAATTGGGTTCTGTAGAAATTACTCTACAAATCTATGAAGTAGTTTAGCCATCCTACAGCCTACTATAGCAAGGATACTTTTCTCCACTAAATTGTATGGGATTGTTCAAAATACCCACAGAAAGGTTATCATTTTCTTTGTATTGTTTAAAACTCTTCTCCTCAGGAGTCTTAAAAGATTTAATTTCCTTGACATCAAATAATATATATGGCTTTTGTAACAGAGTGCAAGGTCATGCACAATCGGTAGTTCAAAGGATTCATTTTCCATGCAGCCAGCATATATATCTTTAGCAGTCTTCAGCTGGATTTGTAGTTTGGAAATGTACCCATCTGCTTAAAAATCCCTCTAATGTGACATAAAAAAAAGGTAGGCATAATTTGTTATATAACATGCTGATAAACTCAGCTTCAGCTGGAGATTCAAACCAGATGTGGATGTTTTCTTTTTAAATGCTCAAACAACAATAAGAGTATATTTTGACAAATTAAAAGCTACTTGCAAATGGCAAAGGTAACATTATCTTGGAATAACCATCTTTAAAAAAATACTGAAGACTTTGAGTGGCTTTACATTTTCTTCTTCTATCCTATTTAGTTCCATCACCTTTTAGCCAGATTCTTCATCCCTCTCACGAAGGAGCCATTTTCTAAACAGCAATGATGCACATGGCATCTGCATGGCCTGGTCTGCTCAGCTCTGTCCCTCTCCTGGCAGCACAGCTATGATTTCTGAAAAATACACAGAATATTAGAGTACAGAATGGGTCACTGTAATAGTTCTCAACTAACAAAGTACCCAGTCCTGTAAGATAATGAGTGCCTTCAACCTGCGACTGATCTAGGACTAAATATTAACTAAGTCTGGTTGAAAAAACAGAAAATTTTCAACAGAATTTCTGTAGAAAATTTTTGGGTTGCTCAAAAAAATAAATTCATTTTGAAAAATGTTATCAAAATTTTCAAAATCTGAATGCTTTGATCAGCTCTAATATTTACCTATGTGGGACCTGAGCCCACTGTAATTTTTGGGAGGAATATTCCGCATTTGAAAGAAGAGGGAAACATTTCTTTGTCATAAAAAAATTAAAATAAAGGCACAATGTGTGAAGTGTGTATGTAGGTGAGAGAGAGAAAGTTTGCAAGGGTTTGCAGACCTAGCCCCTCAAATTGAAGGCACACTTTAAGTACCGTCTTACCAAAGATGCTGCTCCTAAATTCCGATAGCTTCTCCCCACACTCCCTTTTTTTCAGACCACTTTAAGCAGCACTGTTAAGGCTGTTTGAAGCTGTTCAGAGGTTTGGAATGTTAGAAGTAGCCCTGATGTATCTGCATTAATAGACAGAAAGTAGGTGGGGGCAGTCGAAGGTGCATGATAAGTGCCATTTACTATGTGCTTCAAACAGCTGCCATTTTTAAAAAACCGTCTGCCATACAAATGTTTTTTTCTTTCACCGTCAGAGGTAGAATTTCCCTCCCCAAATTAAACTGGCTTTAGAATGGCTACTGAAGACACACTGTGCTACATACATTCACAGAACAAGATGATCCACAGCAGGAATTGCTGCACTCTTTTACATTTCAAAAGTGGGAAGGCAATTTTTGTTTTTGAATCTCCAGATTCAAATTTTTTTGTTTCCAGATCTAAAGGAGGAGGGGTTATATTTCCTGGGTCTGGTTTGGTTACAGGCCCGGTTTCAGAGGACAACTTACATGAGACTTCTATCTTGTAAGGCAGATATCTAGTGAGAAAATCTCAGTTATACAACACTATCTAATCTGAACCTAGACCTGAATCATAGTCCTGACCGATCTCTGAACCTGATCCTTAGTATAAATGAATCAATATCTGATCCACTGCCCTCTATAGCTCAGAATAAGTATATATAGGCTGAGCAGGCAGTGTACAAATCAGATCCAGAATTGATTTAGGCTAGGGTTCTGATATATACATCTATATCAGGGGTAGGCAATGTATGGCACAGGTGCCGAAGGCGGCACACAAACTGATTTTCAGTGGCCTCACACTGCCTGGGTCCTGGCCACCGGTCCAGGGGGCTCTGCATTTTAATTTAATTTTAAATGAAGCTTCTTAAACATTTTGAAAACTTTATTTACTTTACATACAACAATAGGTTAGTTATATATTATTGGCTTATAGAGAGACCTAAAAAACATTAAAATGTATTACCCGCACGCGAAACCTTAAATTAGAGTGAATAAATGAAGACTCGGCACACCACTTCTGAAAGGTTGCCAACCCCTGATCTATGTTATACAATCCACTAAAATTATGTATGTAATTATTTATATAATTTTAGTGTATTTTTTCAATATAACGGGTTGTGATTCAATTTCAACAACTTAAATGGCACAGTAAGGCATACAACTTTTGCCAGAATCAATCTATAATAGATTTGTGAGAACAGGTTTAAAGAAGCTTTTCCAGTGCATAAATAGAGGTGTAACTGTGTTTTATATAATGTGTCTATTTTATATTACTGTTCAAGTTCTGATTTTGTGACAGGCTGCTACATATTTTGAGGCTGTTTCTTCCATCCTTTCCTTCGTCCCAAAGTTCTACAGGGTTTCCCTCACTCTGTAGAGGAAACTCCTTAGCTATTTCTGAGAGTGGACAAAGGAAATATATTTTCTGTGTTTTTCCTACAAAATCCCAGTTAAAGAAAGAAAAATAAAACAAATTAACAAAACCAATTTGAATGGTCTGATTCACACCCTTTCACACTGATGTGAAATTAACTTAATTTGAGTGCTTCGTGATTGGCATCAGTTGACATCAGGGCAGAATTTGGACCAAACAGGTGAAGCAGTGACAACTGCCAAAGTTGTTCACTGGTATTTAAAGGGTTTAGCCAACAGAGCCAACCTAGGTGTTTGGGATCCTCTTGGCATGTTGTGAGAGGGAGGAAATGACCATTCTTGTAAAATACCTGTATCCAAAGCAACTCTGTATCTTAGGGTGAAAAAACACTGAGGACAAGGTCTTGTTTCTTCTGGTGCCATGGAGAAGCAGGACAGCCATGGAAGCATGAAAGAGCTAGGAGATGTTTGTACAGTGGAAATTGAATAGTTAAGGGCATCTCTTTAAGGAACAGAGACTTGTGTTGTTGCTTTTTACCCCTCTTTCTCTGACAGGGAAGGGAGGGCGAAGAGTGTATGGTAGAAACGATTAGGGGAAATAAAAATATTTGAAGGGCCCTGGAGGACTTTGCATTTCAAAGGTTCCACTTTGTAGAATTTCGTATCATATCACCATGGTTTCATTTCTTTAAGGCTTCCCTCTCTTCTCCTTCTGCTAGGGGCAATGGCTGGGCAAGCTTGGCAATCTGCACCAGAAACCTGTGTTTTACATTGCAGAGGTCCTTGCAAGGCCATTTAAGAAATATTATACTAACAGCCTCTCTTGTGTGTCTGATCCCAGGAGAACTAAATATAAACTAATCAGAAGAGAAGGGAATTTTCCACCATACTACTCTTGTGAGATTGTGAGTATATAAACCACTAACAAGACCTGAACCTAAACGGTTGCAAATAGATAGCAGAGCTCTACATTAGCATGTAGGAAAATTCAGATTTGCACACTATCTCCATGAATATTATGAATGGAATTTTATCAGCGTGCAAATTCCAGGCCTATAAAATTAGTGCTTTTCAGAACGCAGACCTACTAGCATGTTTGTTAGACTAGATGCTGTAGTAATGTGTGCATTAGAAATGCCTAGGAGAGACAGATATGTCATTTCAGAGAGAAATCTAATTCATCTATCTACCTACCTGCTTTTATGGGCCTCTCACCATACACTCTGGACATCTCTGTAATGAAAGAATTCATTATATGTCATGTGGAGCATGGACCTGATTTTGACCAGGCTCACACTGGTGTGAATCAGGAATATCTCCACTGAAGTCACTGGAGCTGATTCCCCTCTCACACCAGTTTTGCAAAAGTTTTACTGCCTTCCATTGAGTTACTCCTGATTTTTACTGGAGTAAGGAAGAGCAGAATCATGCCTGAGAGCTTCCGTTTTGTTCTCTTATTTTGCATATCAGTAATGTGCATGATATACACGTGATGAGGGAATTTGTTTTATAACAACGTTATGCTACAAATTCACAGACTAGCCAACTCTGACCTAGCTATTTGCTTAGGCCAGTAATGCAGAACATGGCTTCGGTACAGTGAACCAGCTAACCGATCATAAGGCTGTTTTGATTTTTTTCATACTTTTATGGGTTGTCCAGCTTTAGAAAGACAAAATTTCTAAGCAAGAGTTAAATTTGAAGTTCAGCCCTGTTGGTGTGAACCTCTGGATTCAGTAATACAGAGTTTTCATGCATGCATCGCCAAGTCATCAGCACGTTAAATTTGTTTAAGAGCCTGACTCTCCCAGAATTCACACCTAGAACTTCTGTTGGTTTGAATAGGTTGTTTCATGGGTTCTAAACTTTGGCTATGTCTTCACTACTGGCCGGATTGACGGGCAGCGATCGATCCAGTGGGGATTGATTTGTTGTGTCTAGTCTAGACATGATAAATGGATCTCTGAGAGCTCTCCCTTTGACTCCTGTACTCCAGCTTGACAAGAGGCGCAGGCAGAGTTGACAAGAGAGCGTCAGCAGTCGACTTACTGTAGTGAAGACACCATGGTAAGTCAATCTAAGTACATCGACTTCAGCTACGTTATTCACGTAGCTGAAGTTGCGTAACTTAGATTGATTCCTGCCCCCAGTGTAGACTAGGCCTTTGTCTAATAAGATTTGCAGCAGAAAAAGCCTGCTATCACAAGGGCACTCTGGGAGAGAGATTGTTTGACGTTAATAAATGCAGAAGTGTAGAAACCACAACAAATGCCAGTCATTCTTAATAGTGGAGGGACAAATTCATCCCAGTGTAATTCTGTAGTCATAATTGTATTTAAATTGAAGGTTAAAAATTAGAATAAATGAATGCAAAATCTGCTGTGCTCATTTTATGCATTGTACCAAGAAGGGCCCAAGCAAACCTTGGTCATGGTTTTTGCTTTCAGAAAATTAAATATAGCAGCAGCATTGGTGTTGCTGTAGTGCAGCCCATTTGAGTCATCCCTTGGGTTACGTAATTCCCTATTTTCATTGAAGTTGGCCATAAAGTTTGTTTTTGGCAGCCAGAGGTTTAGCACTTTTAAAATTACACTGTGCTGTAGGTACTGGAATGACGTGAACAAAAAGAGTTTTATGTTTGTGCCACATCTTTACAAACACGAGGCTTTGTTAGAAATGAAATTTGGCAGATGTTGATATAGCAGTTTAAAAATTTGCCAATTCTCTTGGTTGCCACTTTAAAACCAGTTTAATTGGAAATGCCAGAATCTTTGTGATGAGAAATGAGGTTTGGTGATTGCAGTCACAAAAACAAGCACAACTGGTATAAATCCGCGAGTTTGTTGACAGTCTCAGTAAAGGGGCTGAGAATTGGCTGGGTGTGCAGGTGGAGCTATCCTTTTACCCCTAAATATAATATCCTTCCAGGTCAGACTTAAAGCACATTATTGGAGTCCTGTGGGGAAGCAAACCTTACGATTGCTTGTGATGTAAGATAGGAGGACTTCAGTCTCCATAGGTACCGTTCCCTTGCACTAAATTTGCATCAAGGCACCAAAATGCTAAGGAAAAGTACAAGAGAATAGCACAAGCATGTAGGGACAAAATGTAGAAAGGCTAAAGCACAAAATGAGTTACACCTACCAAGAGACATAAAATGCAATAAGAAGAGGTTTTGTAAATACATAAGGAGCAAGAGAAAGATGAAGGAAAGTGTAGGTCCTCTACTTAGTGGGGTAGGTTAGCTAATAATGGAGGCTATCAAGAGAGCCTAGGCATTTAATGCGTGTTTTGCCTCAGTCTTCTTCCTGATCCTGTGGCCTTCCAGGCATCCGTCCACTCTCCAGTATAAATGAAAAGCAGACTGCTCTCATTTATGCTGGCTGTCAGTAGCCCCAAAGAGCTACTCCCACAGCTGAGGAACAGCCAGGTGAACTGGAGACCCAGCCATGCCTCTTCAGTCAGTAGCCAGAATGTGTGTATGTGTGTGGTATAGGAGATGCTATGCCAACTCTAAACCACCTGAGGATTCCCTTGTGCCAGTGGAGTGGTATAAAGCAACTCCAACAGGCCAACCAGTCGCAATACTGTTACTTTGAAGTGGCCATTTGGTGTGTTTTCAGTATTTCTGTGTTGGAATTCAGTTGCCATAACTAGGGCACCTCCATCATGAAACGTACTGGGACTTCTTCTTAGTTCCAGCTCTGGTTCACCCAAAAGATCAGAAAGTCGCTTTAAGAGATGTTTTGTTTTGTGTCTGTAATGCACATCTCCAGTAGCCTAGTTATCTGGCCATATTTTGCCTTTGTTCTGCATGTGGATCAAAGCCTATGGTTCTATTTATTTAGACTGTCCCTAACTTACATATTATGGGAAACACTCACAGAGTCTCTTTGGTCATCACCAGTGCAACCTTCTACACTATATTTAGGATTTCTAGTTTTAGGTTTCAAGCTGTGGAGAAGAAATGATGAAACTACTCCAACTCATTTTTCAGAGTTCAGTTTTTTAGTTTTTAAATCAGCACTGGTGCTAGCTATTTTGAAATGCCAAAATAGCTAGCACCAGCTGTTCTTCTGCATTGATGCTTCTCATGGTGATGTTCTTATGAAAACTGGTTTTAAATTTGGTAAAAGTTTGAGGGATCTATCTTATTTATTTCACATAGCACATATTGGATACTTCACTCATTTGCCAACAGTTGTTTCTGATTTCTTCTGTAAAGGTTTCTTGAGTGGCAATATGTCTGGTATAATCAGGGGTTTTCTACTATGGTTTGGTAGGAGCAGAGAGATTTCTCCCTGTAGACAGCAGTAGTGTTTTATAGGATAGCTTTTAACAGGGAGGCATGGTTGTCTAATGGTTAGAGCATGGAATTCGGGGTCAAGAGACCTGACTTCTAGTCTCAGCTTTATCATTGACTAACTGTGTGACCATGGGCAAGTCATTTTTCCCCTCTGGGTCTTAGTTGCCTCATCTATGAAATAGGAATAATAGTACTTATCAATCTTTGCAAAGTGCTATGGACGTAAAGCTTTAGGTACAAAATATGTTCTTTATTATATATTTCTTTGGGATGGTACCTAACAGTTGAGCAAGGCTGAGTGCTCTAGCCATTTCTTGTGTCACAGTGATATGCAAAAGTACAGTACTTTTGAATGGTTTAGGTTTTGTAGTTGTGTGATAACCTTAGTAGCACTGAAGCCTATTATCAAGCCTTCCGTGCTTGAAAATAGTCATACATGTCATGAAATCACTTTGTGTATGTTACTAAAACCCATTATGATTTTTTTTTTGCCACAGCCATTAAAAAACAATCTCATACACCATTTTTGAAGGGGCAAGTTTTAATACTATTAAATAGATGTCAAAACATACCATCAAGTGCAAGAACTGAAAATCCGTTACAATTAGGAAGACACAGAAAGCATTAAAAGAAAAATCTACATTAGTCTTTTGTAGCATCTCCATTAACCTAGAAAAGATAATCCATTATTGAAATATCAGTTGTGTTATAATTGAAATATAATGCAGTAGAGAGCGTTTTGCACAATGAAAGGATCATGTTTAAAGAAGATTTAAACCTACTGATATATTCATTTGGAAACTTACTCACCCACAGTTTCTGTTGCTCATTGTGTATGCTGTTGGTCAAAATTACTTTTCCCATAGAGGTTTTGGATGAATCGTTATTATTGGATACAGGTCAGGAGGGGGCAGAGACTGGGTTAAATTGCAAACATTTTTCATACTTGCTATTTGGAAAGCTAAACATTGGCTAAATAATTCAGACTATAGCTGCGATCCTGTTTCCACTGATGTGAAAGGGAGTTTTGTCATTGATTTCAGTAGGTGATGGAGCAGGTCCTAGATCTCTATAAAAATTAACTACTCTGGCTATAAACCTATGAAAGTAAATGAATGTACATGAATTGCATGTAGGAGATCTGCTCTTTGTCTATATATATATATTGAAGTGAGCAATTTAATAATTCTGAATTCTTTGGAAACAAATTTATCCTACGACTTCCCAAACAATTCCATGAATATAATACATACTCTTATATGTTTTGACAAATTAAGTATTTTTAACTTCATTTTTAAAATTCAAACTCTTTTATGTGATTGATTGGATTGCTAGCACCCTTGTTATATGCAAACTATTGTTTTAGCTGTGTGCATGCCTCTTGTGTCCTGTGACAATGCTGTAATTCACAGTCACAATAAGATTACAGATTTTAAAAGAATAATGTTAGAACTGAAATGAAAGTCCAAATTACAGACAGAGGGTCTGATTTTTCAACCTTTACTCATGATTAGTAGCACTTCCACAAGTAGTCCCATTGACTTCACTGGAACACACTACTTCTCAGCATGTAAATTCAAACTAATTAGGGAGTATTAAGTTGAGCTTTATTCCTTTTTAAAGATATCTCAGTTATGGTACAAAGCACTGCAAACGGAAGTGAGTCTGTCACATTGACAGAATAGTTCTCAGTTATTGAAGAAACCCTATTTTCCACTCCGTGCATCTGATGAAGTGGGTTCTAGCCTACAAAAGCTTATCTCCAAATAAATTTGTTAGTCTCTAAGGTGCCACAAGGACTCCTCATTGTTTTTGCTAATACAGACTAACATGGCTACCACTGTGAAACCTGGAAGCTCTGTCACCATCATGTGCCTATTAGTTCAGAGAATGGCTGAGTTTAACTTCATAATGTCTACTTGTGTGCATCAAGGAAAAAGCCTGATGTCCTTACTCAGTTCTTCCCAACTGTTTGTCCAAGTTGTGACTGAGTAAGTTGGGCCCACAGACAAACTTCTAAAAGCAACGAACATTAACTATCTATTCTTTGATATTTATACGAATCCTATTACCTTAGTTCTTAAGAACTGTACTATTTTCCATTCTATCTATGGACAGCAGACACTGACGTTAGCATAAAAACAATCTCTTCTTCTCTTTTAATACTATGTGCTGTTAGTTTTTCCATGCATACTCCTTATGTTGACAGTCTAACCTTCAAAAATGTGACCGCTGGAAAACTCTCTCATGTATTAATTGGTAGCAGATACATGCTAAAAGCTAATTAATAAGGGAGAACTCAAGAGAAGAATGAAATCACTTTACACGTGTTGCAAGTATGCATTGGGCATCTTGTTGGATATGAGTAGTCCAAATGTTTTCAGAAAACAAGAAGAATGTGGGTAGATGGATTTCTGCTCTGTTTAAAACTGGAGTAGGAGAGATGGAGCATGGTTTGATGTAAGAATAGAATTAGCTCTAGTGTTTTAAATTATTGGGTTTGTCATGGATGAGCCAATCATCAGTTTTACCCACACAACAGCTTTTAATTTAATAGAATCTCTATTAATCCTTTACACCTGATGTAACTTTTGACACCTTATGTGATAGAAAAGTCATATTTTGTGTTCTAACATTTCAGAATAATAGCTGTACAATTTTTACGTAGTTTTCATCCTTAAGGATCTCAAAATTCTTTGCAAATATTTTCAGTAGTGTTCAGCATTTACAGTTGTTAAAAAATCAGTACAGTGTGTATTTTGCATTAGCTTTTTCCTGTAATAAATACATCATTTTACTAGGTGTTATTATTTACTTATATGATGCCAAAGGTATGCATGCTGCTTTACATATATGGGGGGAGACAAATTCCCTGCCTTGAATATAAAACATCTTATAAAATGAGATCATCTCTCTAGCAAGAGAACTAATTAGGGAACCCTTTGATATGTGCACATAATTCCTACTGTTGCTAATGAGAATTGCATGATTTTATTGAGGGCAGAATATTATTTACTTTTTCTATGACTGAAGATTGATTGAAACATATACTCTGCTGCTGCTGCCAGCTGGCTCTCAATGGAGCTGTGCTAGTTTACACTGGCCCATTTCTTAAAATGAGGAAACATGTCTAACATAGAGTATGCCCATTCAGAGAAACAGGGCTTCTAATATTCAGAAAACAAAAGCCATCCAGGAGATACTAGCGCTGAGTCAACTTTCATTGTCTGGAAAAAGAGTCAGAAACATTCATTTTTCTTTCTCACATTCTTTTCTAAGCAAAGAGAGGCCCCTTTAATAAAGAATCATAATAGTAAAAGTGTTTTATGGGACTAAAATAAAATGAAACATAAATCAATTAACATCAAAAAGCAAAAGTAGCTACAAAACCTAAATAGGGTTGTACCATGGGGTAGAAGTGCAACACCAAGATTTCATGGGAGGGATGGAACAAACCACCTCACCAGGCCAGAAGAAGCCAAGTTTTAAATGTCCAGTAGAGCTTGTAAGTGAGTCTTTTTGCATTGGACAGCCCAGTCACACACAGAATTCTGAGAGAGTTTCTTTAAATCAGTGAAGAAGCCAAGAAACGGTTATCAGTAGCTGATCATAGACCTTTGGTTTGTCCTTTCTTTGGAAGGAAATACATTCAAATGTTGCTGTCTCTAAAAAGGGGTTGATGCCTGTTAATCAAGTAATGTTAGGTAATTACAATATTGCCAACTCTCGCAATGTTTAGTGTGTTTCTTAAATCCCCTGCTGGTGGAGTCAAGAGATTTTAAATGAAAGCTGAGCTTGTCATGCAAAGAAATGCATTATGAGCCCAGTCATGGTTGCCAAGGAATGCTTGAAAACGTGAAGCAAGCGCTCCCTAAAGGCTCAGAAACCAGTAGACAAAGGGAAAGAACCCAACATTTAAAAAACAAATGCGGCCTAACTCATGATTTTCAAATGCTTGGAGTTGCAGTACTGTAATTAGTCCATGCAACATGTTGATATGGATTTTCCCATGTAACTGGGATGAGTTTTCTAGCTTCTGTGTTTGCACTGAGGAATCATTCATTGTTGTGCACTGACAAAACAGCTGGCCCAGTTGTTTATCCAAATAGCACAGGGACTGTCGTCAGCTTTGAAGCCGTGTCAGGATTTAGCACTGGGTCAGTTCTTCTCAGGATGTTGCTTCAGAAGAGAACTATGATGAGACTAGAGAGATGCTGGAGGAGGCTCATGGGGGCCCTTAGTTAAAAATCATGGCTCAAAATGGGCTGGAACTTCTCTCTTTTGTTCTTCTCATTTCTCTGCTCCATGTGTGAGCACTGAGGAGTCTGTTTCACTTCTTGATTTTCATGGAGCAGAAGGGAGTGGGGACGGAGGGATGCAAGAAATGAAGTAGATGATCTGTCTGAGGAGATGGCTAGAAGCACTTGTGGAAGCTGCTGCCTCGCTTCATACCACCACAGTCTTGCTACCACAGTCTTCTTTCCTCAAAACCTCTCAGAAGTGAGAGGGGATAGAAGTCACCAAGAGAAGGCTGGAGTGTGAAAGAAGGTTGAGAAGTCATGGACTAATTATAAACTTCAAACTGAACCTTAGCTTCTTTCTGACTTGATGTTAATATAGACTTCAGAATAATTATTTTTGAATACCATAAGTAGATAATTATTCACTTGCAAATACTACAAAGTCAGCTTGCTGTTGGGGGCATTAATGGGAAAATGCAGATTTTCTCTTTTGTGGATGTGCATGCAATTGTAAATGACTCAACACTGAAAGGAATTAAGCAGTATCTCAGAGGCAGTGTTTGAAGAAAGCTGAAAATAAGGTGCTTGGTTCAGCCTGAATATAAGCAGATATCTGTTCATTTGTGTTTGCTTTTCAGTATCTCTTTCTAACACTTCAGAGGCAGATTAGATTGCTTTGCCTGTGTTGGGGCACACTTGCTCAGATGAGTAATCTCAGCAGTTTAGTGGAGCTACTCATTTGAGTATGTGTGAATAAGAGTTCCCCAATGTGGCCCTCAGGGAGCCACTTATAGGTCCAGAATTATGAGTTCTAGTCTCCTGCTGTGTCTACCCTCCAGGAACTGCAATACTATGAGAATATCGGGTTTTGTATTATTTCACCCCCATAAATGGCATTAAGATGTAAGTGAAACTATAAACATAAATACTAGACCCCCACATACATCTCACTAGAATGGTTTTCAAGAAAGCAACTTCTTCAGGCGCTACTTGGCATTGATTCAAAGAACAGTCATGGCAGGATGTTGCTTTGACTTCTTCAAAGAGGAAGACTTTATGTGAGAAAACATGGACAGGCTGAAACAGCAGCTACTATAGCTCATCACAAAATTAAATCACTCCTGAATGGACAGATTCTGCCACTTTTATTCATATAGGATACTGTCTTACTCTGTGAGTCTCATTAAAACAAGTCAAATTCTGCCAGTCTTACTCTCACTGTGTAGCGCCTTACTTCTCAAGTGATCTGACTGAAATTAGTAGAATTACTTGTGACCCTTAGATTTTCCTCATTATCCGAAGACCTGACAAACTTCTGAAGATGTAAGTAATGTTGTCATGCTCATTTGCTTTTGACCTATGAAGGCGTCTGCATCCAGTCTGTCTACATAGCTCAGATGATGGGTCATATGCGACACAGATTTCCTATCTGTCTTTTCATCCACTCAGTCCCTTACATCCCATCCCTGTTGAAGCTTCACAAAGTTCCATCAGCTCTGATGGATACTCTGATGTTCCAAATGTAGAGCTGAGCATTGTAGTGTAGTTGGCAATAGCTAAAGGAAATTGCTTGAGCACTTCCCTCCAAAGCTTCCTTAATTTAGCATAGTGGATGCAAATAGTCATCCCTTTGCACTGATGAATTGTGAAGAACAGGAAGGGAGAGTTCCCTTCCCCTCTCTCTGTATTTCCACATCTCCAGTGGAACTATCCACATTGGTTCCTTTGCAGCTTCCACATACAGGAACCATCTTCTGGTAACAGATTGTTGTGTGTTTAATTAACCTGAGGAAAACAAGAAATTTAAAGGCTGAAGGACTGCATAAGTTTGCTGTTCAGTCTGCCAAATTCACACTAACTCAGACAACTCACAGAAGTTTGGCTTCTCATTCATTAAAGAGATTTATGTAAGGTACAGGGTTCCAAAATCTATTTCCAGGATTCTGGAGAGTTCTGAGTGGCATCAGCTATTTGCAAGCGTGAGATGAAATCTAAGTGGAGCCAATCAGTGTCTTTGTCACTTACACTCCTCATTACCACAGAGAAGGGAATAACTATCCAGACACTACCACCTCTGCAGGGGGAATCAGAGCAACCTAACTGGTAATGACTACAGTAGAACCTCAGAGTTATTAACACCAGAGTTACGAACTGACTGGTCAACCACACACACGAAGTACGCAGTCCGGCAGCAGCAGAGACAATAGCAAATACAGTACAGAACTGTTCTAAAAACATAAAGGGAAAGTTTTAAAAAAAGATTTGGCAAGGTGAGGAACCTGTTTCTGTGCTTGTTTCATTTAAATTAAGATGCTTAAAAGCAGCATTTTTCTTCTGCATAGTAAAGTTTCAAATCTGTATGAAGTCAATGTTCAGTTGTAAACTTTTGAAAGAACAACCATAATGTTTTGTTCAGAGTTATGAACATTTCAAGTTACAAGGTGTTCTTAACTCTGAGGGTCTACAGTTGGCACTGTATTGGCTCAGTTGCCTAGGATCAGTGGGTTCTTTAGAAATGTGTGCGTGGAATAACATCCACTGTTATAATTCTGTCTAAGGCCTATTTCAATCCACTGCAAGGGCCCTTAGTTGGTCAATGTGGGGTACTCAAAAGCCATAGGCACAGAGAATCTATATACAGTATTCTAAAGAAACTAGTATTAAAAAAAGCAAGCCCCTATTCTTTTCAAGTTGCAAAGAAAGCCTCTGTTGTATAACACTTTGCAGTGCTGGTTATTTTGAGCCAGCAGGCTAAAACAAACATACCAACATATGTGTGAGCTTCACCCACTTATCTCATCAGGAATCTAACTTCAGCTACAGTATCTGGGTGTGGCCAGTGAGATGTTAACACTAGATAATCAACACACAAATGTCCCTCTTAAATTATTGAAATGTACTAATAAGAGCTATAGCTAGTTTTCATTCTGTGATTCCCTGAAAAGAAAAAACCAAAAACATCTCCAGCGCTCCACTACTACCGTAGATATAAGAGCCAGCTGTCCTATGCCAGCTGTGTGGTGTCAGAACAAAGATGTATATATTACTGTAATTGATGCATTTGATTTTTATCTTTTATCAAAATTTATTATGGCATATTAGCTCAACTGTGTGACACTTTATCTGGCTTGCCTCAAATGAATAGCTACATCATTTCCTTCCACCCTTAGATTTAGATAGTTTCTCTCAGCACAGAGTCATTCTAGGCAGCCTTGTTCTTCAAATATTTTCCTTGGGTGGATGAGTAGCTTAAAACTCTGGTTTTTGAAAGGGGTGGTTCTTTCTACATCAATGTGTTTTCTGAGGCTTTTCAACCAGTAGCCTAATGGAAAGCTCTAAGCTAACACCTCAGTAGTGGAAAGTGTCACTGAGAACATTCGCCTGTTCAGGTTATTCAGTAACAAAGATTGCCCAATAACACAAATTATGACAATGGCAGTTAAAATTTTTGAACTGTCTCCAGTCCTGTGGATTGTAACAATACTGATGGGATCTGTAATGGAATCTGTACTAAATAATGGGTTTTGCATGCTTGTTGTGCCTAGATGACATACTTCATAGGGCACTGGGTTTGAGAAACTCAGATCATTCAGTCTAGTTAGTTCATCTGAGCCATTAGAACTTCCCTGACTGATCATTTTTCTAGGCTTTACACCAGACTCTATGATCTCAATGTCATCTTGTCACTAAGTCAACAATGCCAGGAGAGCTCTGTCTATCCATATTCAGCCTTAAGAAAATGGAGAAATATGGCTTGCTAACATTGTCCTGACCTTTCCTGTGAAAGGCTGTGTTATCTGGTGATGTAGATGAATTTCACTAGTACTCAGTCCATCCAGTCCCTCTCTGGTGATCACCATTGACACTGACATTGTTATCAGGAACACTTACATTTTGAGGAACAGTTTTGCAGCTTAAACTTTCTGCAAGACAAACTCCTTCATATAAATCATCAAGAACTCTGATCAAGCAAGTCCTGAGCCCACCAAGAACTCTCTGCCTTTGGAGCATTATTGTCTGGCTGTAAGTAGATGGACATCATTTCATAAAGGTAGGCATTGCTATGGGTTTTAGTAATATTTGAAGTGTGTCCATGCTTTGAAAAGTGGTTCTGTAAAAATGACATGATAGGATTCCATGTCTGTTGTTTCTCAATGACTCTATATCAAGTTTATTCTATTTATGGGAAAAAAGTGTTTCTATTTGCCAGCTCAATATGGGAAGTCAAAGTCAAGATGGATTCTTCCTGGCTTGAGCAGCAGAGAATCCTGTGGCACCTTATAGACTAACAGACGTTTTGGAGCATGAGCTTTTGTGGGTGAATAACCACTTCATCAGATGCATGTAGTGGAAATTTCCAGGGGCAGGTATATATATGCTAGCAAGCAAGCTAGAGGTAACGAGGTTAGTTCAATCAGGGAGGATGAGGCCCT
>NC_133783.1:45185000-45314781 GCF_003597395.2 Chelonoidis abingdonii
AACAGGGCCTCATCCTCCCTGATTGAACTAACCTCGTTACCTCTAGCTTGCTTGCTAGCATATATATATATATATACCTGTCCCTGGAAATTTCCACTACAATCATCTGATGAAATGGGTGTTAGTCTATAAGGTGCCACAGGATTCTCTGCTGCTTTTACAGATCCAGACTAACACGGCTACCCCTCTGATACTCTTCCTGGCTTGTGTAGCATCCTTAGTAATTAAGAGTCTGCAGCTGAAACAATTCTGTAGATGATGTCCTTGGAACAGAATCCACTCACTCTCCCATAGCTGTATTGGCTCTGAAATGTTACTGGGAGTAAAAAATAGTAACATTTTATTTTTGTCACCAGAGTACATAAATCAGACTTTGAATACAGGTCTATTCAGTAAGAAGGTTTCTTTTTACTGTCATTTTTCTGACCATAACTGCACTTCAAGTTGAGATCTCTCAGTGGCTTAAGATATGAGTGATCCCTTTTGTGCCATAATCATGGTCCTCCACAAGAAGTTTTGTGCAGCCTTAATGGTGACCAAGTTACTTCAAGACCCCATATCAAAGCCACCAATGGGTTTCCCTGTGTCTCCTTTCACTATTTCCAGGTGTTAGTAACACATAGCAAATCAGTTATTAGCAGGAGTCCATGATCCTCATGGTCTAGTCAATTAGAAACTGCCACCTCTGAGTAGCAGTCCAACACTCTTCCAGTTTGCTGGGTTCTTATCCATCAGTTGGTATTTGCTGCTCGCAGTTACTAATTTTGCTCTTTTTTCCCCTTTCAGTTGCCAAGAAGGAAAATGCAAAATCAGTGCCAGCACCATGTCCTTAATCTGAGAAGGAACAGCAACTGAGATGATCGGACAAACCACCTCTGACCCTCTCCTGTCATTTCTCTCTATCCCTTTCCGCTGTTTGTTTGTAAGGGAGTCTTTCCCCTGCCACTCCTATTCCTTAAGAGCAAGGGGACAATAAACTGATGTTGTTTTTCACTGCCCCAGATGGTGTGTCATTTTCCTTTAATTGCTCTTAATTCTTTCAGTTTAAATTTGTACCTAGCGATGGGCTCCAACCAAAACATTCAGACCTGGGTCTGTGTTTGGATTTCAAACTCTCCCAGCCTTTGGGGATATTTAGATTTAAGGTTTTGTGTCCGGCTCATTATAAAGGTCAGGGCTGTCTGCAAAGTGTGAAGGCATTTTGCATTTGAAGGTTTGCATTTTGATATCTGCTCACCCAAAGTGCAGGGGTGTTTGGGACCAGGACTTGGTTCAGGCTCATCTCTATTTGCTTTAGTTATTTATGTGTGATTGTGGGTAATAGTTGTTGTTCTTGTGACTTAGGGATAATCATGGAACTCACAAGTGGGGTTGCACATGGTCATCCCTAATGACTGAAGGCTACCATGTGTTCTATTTACAGGGTAGCTCATGTGATGGCGTGCTTGCAGAACTATAACAATAAATCTTTGGCTCTGCCTGTAGCTGTCGTTATTATTAACATAGCTGTAGAGGACAGCTGCTTAGTCTAGAACTATCCTGTATTGGCAATTATCTTCCCCACTTGAGTGATACGGGTTTCTTTGATGAGAACCTCCCTTTTGCATTAAGATGTTAAACATAAATGAAGAGCTCATGTGGGTCATAGAGCCAAGCAAATCTGCAGAGCTTCTGTCTTCTTAAACACCACCATTTATTACTTTCGCCTTTGTTATATGTGTAGTTTAAGTGTTAAATCCAGGCAAGTCTTTTACTTATTAATTGTGAAAGTGTATCTTTTCTTGTTAGCCAGGCAAAAAGTTATGGTGTAGCTACCACTGGCAGGAAAACTGGGAGACTTCATAGTCCCGCTTTTTTTTTTAATGGCTGAACCATTAAGTCAAGATAAAATTATATTCTCATGATAGAATTGTTCCTCTCTACACAATTAAAGTGGTTCTTTTTTATTTATTGAAATCTTTCGCAACACTTGACAGCTACCTGAGTTATATCAGTTTCTTTTATTATGTGGTGAGGCTGAATCACTGTTCTGCATGATCTGTAATAAAGGTTAAGTTGAAGAGGAATGCTGTGGAAAGGAGTGTCGCCTCTTATCGTAGAAAGAAGTAGTGTCTTGTTTCTTGACAAAGAGCTACATGCTGAGCTGTAATGAAATGGCAGGAGGATTGTGGTTGCCCTACTATAAATTTTACAACTAAATCCTAGATTTGGGTGTAATATGTGACTATATTTTTTATAAACTTTACGTTTTCCTTAACATTGTGCTTTTCCATCTAAACAGATTCAGATAAATGACCAAACACACAATAAGTCATGAAGTAAAATGAATTAGAAAAGAGTTTAGGAGAGAGTTGGAACTGGGGTTGGGAAAAGATTTATAACAATCCTTTATCCTTGCCCACTAACTTTTATCTTTTATCCAAGGCACTCCGGAGGCCAAATCCAAAGCCCTTGGAAGTTAGTGGAAAGACTCCTATTGACTACTATGAATTTGAGTCAGTCTCAATGAACTTTACAAATATTAATCAAGCCTTGCTATATGCCTTGTGAGGTAGATAAGTATTTTAACCATTTCACAGATGGAGAATCCCAGGGCTGGTCTACACTAACTCTATAAGTCAATCTAAATTATGCTGGTTCAGTTACATATGCATATTGCAAGGCTTGATTAATATTTGTAAAGTACATTGAAACTGACTCAAATTCAGTTATGTAAGTTATGTAACTGAAGTCGATGTAACGTAGGTTGACTTTCAGTCAATGCTCTCCCATCGACATAGCTTCCGCCTCTGGGGAGGTGGAGTATAGACGTTAATGGGAGAGTGCCCTCCTATCGACTTAGACTGTCTTGACCAGACCTGTTAAATCGACACTGCTGCATTGATCACAGCAGTGCTGATTTAACCAGTAGTGTAGACATGACCTAAGACTGATACGACTTGTCTTAGGTGATGTAAAATACTCTTCTCGGTCCCAAAATGGTGGTAGGGATGTTTTATTGTGGGGTGTAGATTTCCTCCCCTTAAATGAAAACATTGTTCATCAATTATTTTTCAGAGAGTAAGAAACAGACCTAAATTTCTCTAGAAAGGGGGCAAAATACACAGAACTGAGCCCCTATCTTCTCCACTACCGAAGGTAAATTATTTCCTGAAAGAGTGAGGAAATGAGACCACATGTCAAATAATTATTAGAATAAACTTTAAACATACAGGGTTTTCCAAAATATAAAAAAATTTGAAGTAAACATCAAAGTGAATATGGACATCTATCATTTCAGATGCCGATTCTGAGATATCTAGATCACACAGAATGGGGACTGATTTGAACTGTAGCCTTTAATATCTCCATTCTTATCAGAATCTCTTTCTTTTAATATTTAGTTAGCCCTCCAGTTTTGTTTGAAACCTTCTAGGGAAGTATGGCTGTTATCACATGGATGGTCTCCCCTGACTGGGCAGAAGTATTGCACAATATTTATAGCTTTAATTCTGCCCTTCAGCACATAACTCCTGTCCCAGACAAATTTTCTGGAGCAATTTGGCTTCCTGTGAGAATGCTGGTTGATTTCTAATTTTTGTTTTAAATCTACAGGATGAGTTGGAGCTGGGAATTTTGTTTCTGTTGCACAGTTCTCTGTCTGCGCTTATGCCGTCCTCTGATGACATACTTGATATACTTTGAAGAGTATGTGCCTGATTCTGACACCCTTATTTGCGATGTAAAAACACCTCACGCCCAAAGAGGTCCCCCCGACTTCAGTAGAACCACTTACTGAGTAATGGACTAGTGTTCATGGGTAAGGATATCAGAATCTGACCATATAAGCAAAGAGAAATTGAAATCTTCAGTATACTGGCCAAATTCTAGCAGAGCATTATGTATATAGAGCACTCTTCCAAACCCCCCCACACACTAGGGAAAGCTAATCCTGGATACCCTTCAAAATTCCAGGTAAGAAGCTGGGGCTTGACACTTTGGAGCAAGGTGTTTGGCCTGCATGCTTTTGAACCTAGAGTCCCATACTCAACAATGGTTTTGCTGCATGTAGAGATTATAATCTGTGTAAAGAGGAGGGGATTTTTGTGTGTACATGGGGGATCTATTGCCAGTCAGAATATGGGTGTAGGATCTGGCCTAAGGGGATTTGATTTGGTTAATGAAACTTGTAAATCGTCTAAAACTCATCAAATAAGATTTGCAAACTGAATAATTGTTCACATACATGCTCTTCAAATTTGTGATTTTCTGCTAAGTGGAAGTGAGGTTTGCATTTGCCACAGTGAAGCCTGACTGCTTTTCCTTTTTGAGAGCCACTGATGTAAAAATTACTTGTTCTCTTCTATGTCTCACATTCATTTTTCTGTAACTTTACTTGTGGTGCCATTTTCAACAACTGGATTGCACTTACTGACTTCTCCTGCCCTGGTACAAGGAAAATGTTGCCTGTTTAGCAGTCTTCTAAATAGTAGCTGCCAAAAGACGGACTTAGCTTGGAGACTTGGCCTCACCTACCCTTGCTTATTGAAGCAGATATTTGCATTACAGTCTGAATAGTGTTGGACTTGGATATAAAGAGTTATTTTGTCACATTTTGCAGTACCGTGATGTGGAAGCTTTTCACAAATGGCCAAATTTGTTCGCAGTTGCACTAGTGTAGCTTTCTATTGATTTCTGTGGAGTTAACTCGTTACATGAAAAGCAAATTCTGGACCTAAGTATTTCTATTCTATCACATTTCACAAAGTTTTGAAATTTCCCAAAACTTGTGACAGATTCAGAAGTGGATGGCAATTCTTAGTGTGAGCAAAGAGATTTGATTCAGAAATGAAAATGACTGGTTCATTTATTCTTTCTTTTTAACAGATATTGTTATGTGTTTTGCAAAGTAAAACAGATGCCTGAATTGATTTTACTGTTGCAGTAATCAAAGGAACGTTATAGTGAGAGCATTTCATTCAGAAACTGAATCTTAGTTCAATCATTTCAGCTGGGCTAAACACAACTTTTTCACTGACTTTTTTAGCAACAGAATTATTAAAAAAATCAATGCAGAAATGCAATCTGTATTCCAAGAGCTATCAAATGTTACAGTTTTTGAGATATAGAAAAATGCAAAATAAGGATCAATTTCTGATTTTCTGTATCATCTCCTTACTTATAAATGGATTTTATATTAGACTTTCTACTGAGAGATAAATTATTTGCAGCTGAGTAATTTTTGAATTTGTTTTGTACAGAGGGTCACTGTTACAAGAGAGTTTGAAACCTATGTTTGCTGGTAAAGCACACATACTTGTCCACATTCTTCAGGATAGAGAGTACAGAGGAGAGTGTGGTATATGTGTACGTCATATTAAGTATTGGTTGTGCTACCTTCAGTCATGGCATAGTGGCTGAAATATGTTACAGCTTAATACAGCTCTGTGGTTGAGCCGCTTTTCCATACTTTTCATTATGGTTGATGAAGGAGATGCAACTTTGGATAATCTGTAGGGTTTTGCCTAGTGTTTCATTGCTGAATTTGGAGCTATATTCTTTGCATACCCAAAACTTCCATGGAGACCACAGTAATATTTGCCTGAATAAGAACAGCAACACTAAGACTATAATTATTACAAGCATAATGTATGATATTCTTGCATTTAGTGGACATTACCTTGTAATCCCATGAATGAATCTTTGACTGACCAACCTAGGGAAGTACACAAAAGAGTGCTTCAAATACACAAAAGAGTGCTTCATGTCACTTAGGGGCTAAGAAAGGAGCTTCCCCTGACTTTGTTGGCTGGAAGGATGATGGTGGCCATGACATGGGACTATGAGATTGAGACGATAGAGAAGGGATAAATGTGGGATTTTTAGGGCTCTAAACTGGACTCTGAGGACTAAGAGGGCAGAGAGGAGGGAATAAAGTATTGTCAGTATTACTATTTTGTCAAAATATCAGTTGCAAAATTGTTCCATAGTTTTCATTCATTCCTATTAGTATGGAATCTAATCTAATCTAAAAGTCTCTAACTATCTGCTTATAGTAGTAGTCTGTTTCTCTACCTGCCTCCCATACAGGGTGAAATCCACCTCACCTTCGTAAAGCCCGAGTATCTATGTGGGTGAGTTCACAGATGCCGGGGAGCTGGAATGCACCCCTAACCCAATGCCAGAGTTCAGAGCAGCTGCCATTCCAGTTTATAGGATGGAATAATGGCCATGGCCTCTCTGCACAGTTGCACAGGGTAGTGATGCCACTGGATCTGTGTACAGGTAGATCTGTGGACCAGACCCTCATTGTATAAAGTCCTTAGAGATTTACTGATGACCAATCTTATATAAAAGGGAATGGGTTTTATTATTATTATTGTGGCCTTGCACACAAGACTATTTGGGACTGGCTCAGAGACTTTTTTGCACCATGCAGAGGATGTTCCACCAGTGGATGCCTGGTGCACCTCTGTTTGGGGCTTATGTGGTACAGCGGTCCTTTGACTGGCACTCTGTATCATGGAGAAATCTCTCCCCTAGAAAACATTGATGGTATGTGTGATATCATGTTCAGAATCCTTGTAATGATATGAGTTTGGGATAGTTGCATTACTCACACGTGGCAAAGTTTTAGAGGTCATTATAAGCGAGTGCAGATAAAACATCTGTGTCACATCACCTTGTATTCTATATATGCCACATATGTTACATACTATTTTAGAAATGTTTTAGAAGGGGTGTAAAATGTTTTTGTGCTTTTTTTTTAATCCTTCAACCAGTAAAGCCAGGCTTCCCTAGTTACCAGAACCACTTCATGCTTCAGTTTATTCACCTGTAAAGTGGGGACAATAATAGCTACCCAAATTTGTAGACCACTTTGACCAGTATGGATGAAAAGAGCTAGCTGTAGTCAAGCAAAGACATGATCCATGAAGAAGGGCCAGTAAATTGTAGGTAGAGGAAATATGTTTTTGAATCGTGAAGGAAGTTCTGCTGTGTCTGATGACATGCACAACAATTTATTTGTTCATTAATTAATTTGACAATAATAAGAGAAATATACTTGTTTAATATAGTTTACAGCATCAACAGCAAGAAATTGTAGATTAACCTTAAGCAACCCTGCTGGCCATTGATGTTAATTGATAAAGTAATACAAATTATGTAAGGTGTTGGCTTCACTTCTAAGTTTCAACACCTCTGTCTTCAAACAGCATGAATATTTGTTTTGGTGTTTGATCACAAGACCTAGTGGCCTTATGTGAGACTTAGCAATGTCGGTTTCTTCTTCTCACAATGCTGTTTACATGAAGAACAACACTCGGTTGCTGCAATATTGTCCCAGAGAGCAGATCTCAGATAACCCTGATTCTTCCTGTAAGAGCTACATGTGCTTCCACTCAGCGTGGATTTAGAAGCAATAAATGAGGGGGGAAATTATTTCCAATTTCCATGAACTTAGTACTGTTGATAAAGATAGTGCTAACAATAGAGATAACCAGGTCTGCAATATATTTCTAGGTGTGGTTATAGGACCAGTGGTTTTCAGTAGTATTCAGCTGGGTGGTAATTGAGGAGGGACATAATTTATACCAAAAAGTAAATGTGAATAAGGTAAGGGGAAGATTTGGACACATTATCATAACTGAGTTTGCCTATGCATTAGTTCTCAGTTATAGAGCACTCTGCCCATAGCATTCCCATTGCAGAAGTGAGTCCTAAGAAATCAGGATGTCTAAATAACCTCTGGCAGAAGTCATGGAGTATAAAGAACAAACATGAGCAGAAAAGTAATTCACTTTGCCTCCAGAAGGACTGATCATGGGTGTAAACGTGAAATTTGCATCGAGTTTTATTAAAAAGAAAGCCCTTAGGTATTGTCACTGAACTGCTATATGCTCACAGAAATACAGCAAGGACAAAGAAGACTAAAGAGAAGTGATGAACTTTCCCTTCTGACATGTAGATCTGAAGACCTATGAAGCTCTCTCTCCCCCATTGTCCCACAAAATGAGATTTTTCTGCTTTGTATTTTAAGGGAATACTGTCTGGTAGTTTAGGCATAAAATTTAGGTTTTGTAGAAAGCAAGGATTTTATAAGACTGATAAGGCATAAAAATGCTCCCTAAGTCCCAGCATGTAATGGCTTACAGGAAGAACCTATCACCTGGATGATATGAGATGAGGATATAAAAGCAAACAAACTGTTGCAGCAGTGGTTATCTAGGGGAAACATGTGACTCTTTTCTCCTAGCTTGCTGAAAGCTGGAAAGATCTTGGGGATTGTTACCCCGTGTTCTGAGACTTTGTTCTTTTCTTTGAATCTTTGTGTTAATAAAGACAGCCCTGAGGAAAGGGACTTGAACTGGACTATAATTTGGGCTTTTATTTTACCTTTCTTAGCTAGTATATCTGCACCACAGACTCAATGTGAACTGAAGTGTTGGCTTAATTATTTTGTAAATTTCAATGGTTATAGCAGTTCTGAGATCTAAAATTTGGCCTGGAGAAACTTAGACATAATAACATTGTGCTGGTGCAGGAGAACCAGAATATGATGTGTCACTGTCCAAGATGGGTAAAGCATGAAAAATAAATATGCAGCAAAAATGCAAATGATATTTTGAAATGTCTTTCCATTTTAGTAATCCACTCAACCTTGAAGGTCCACTGGAAAGGATTCTCAGGTAACATTCCATTGTGTTGTCCGTAGTGTGATATTATGTCATCAAAGTCTTCCCTGAGCCACAGATAGCTCATCAGGCTGATGTGGCTTAAAGCATGTCATTTCCCCATAGCCACAGGTACAGATGGGAGTGATGTGGCGAGCATCACTTCCAATCACCTTTGACTTCCCTAACCTATGGATCAGATATCCCTTTTGCAGCTGGGTAAATTGGAAGCAGACTGTCAGTGTGAGATTGAGTGAGACTCAAATCCACAATCTCCAGGACTGTAGTCAAGCACCTTGACCACTTGGCTACCACACTTCGATGCACTCTGATTATAGTGGCTCTCTGTGTCTCCAGTCTGTGCTGCCTAGTCTCTCTTCTGCCTGGCTGCTGAGAGGCAAGAGGAGTGTCTGTCTCCGATATCCGTCTTTCCTCTGCCTGCTTCTGAGCTGCTTGGCTCTTGTAACCTCTTGGTTCATTTGTTCAGCACTATCATGCCACTTCCTGTGTGTTAAGTGGTGGGGACAGTGCACTTATAATGGGCTTACCTGGGAACAGGCAGAGTAAGAAAGGTTCTGATTAAATGCGTGAACCCTGCAAGAACTGATTGTAGGGCCCAAAATGATTATTACAGACTTAGGTGTTATCAGTAAATAGAGATAGGCCAAAGTTGGAATGCTGTAGAAAATTTAGCTGTGCTGTAAGCGGGTGCAGGGGCGGCTTTAGCCATTTCGCCGCCCCAAGCACGGCGGCACGCCGCGGGGGGCACTCTGCCGGTTGCCGGTCCTGCGGCTCCCGTGGACCTCCCACAGACGTGCCTGTGGAGGGTCTGCTGGTCCAGCAGCTCCGGTGGACCTCCCACAGGCGTGCAGGTGCCTGCGGGAGGTCCACTGGAGCCGCCTGCCGCCCTCCCGGCAACAAACAGAGCGCCCCCTGTGGCATGCCAGCCCAAGCACGCACTTGGCGTGCTGGGGCCTGGAGCCGCCCCTGAGCAGATGGAACTTCACTGAAATCAATGGAGTTGTGCCTGCTTACCTCAGGGCTGAATTTAGCTCCTTGCATCTGATTCCATTTGAATTTCAAAGTTGGGTGCAATGGGGTTTTCCTCTTTGAATTTCTGGATCTGAATCCACCACTGAGGTTCTGGTGTATGGCTGGACTCAAAAGTGCAGGCGGCCTTTTTTCCAGATCTATTTCAGATTCAGTCCAAGATGGTGGAAAACTAATGAGATCAACTGGTCTAGTGAGATTTCAGTCAATTTGGTGATGAAATCTCACCAGAACAGCTCACAAGATGTCGGCACTATCTAACTCTAGTTCTGCCTTATACTCAGCCTAAACCTATTCTTGATCCAGGTATGAATATTATCTCCTCATCCCATTTCAGTGAGGAAAATGTATTATTTTAAAATATTTGGTTTTTATCTACAGAATGTCTCTTTAGAAACATCAGCCCAATTGAAAACTGAAGCCTACACCTGCAATAGACAAGAAAACTGTATACAAATATATACACTGGCTTCTTCCTTCAAAAAGAGCAAGGTTAATGAAAAGAAGGTAGAAAGCCTGAGGAACGTTCTGTTTCTTGTATCATTGGTTTGCATGAATAGGGCATGACAGGGCATGGCTGTGCTCAGGTCACACCATGCCTCAGGAGTGTTATGAGGCAGGACGGGAAGCCAAAGATTACACTTCAGTGGAAAGTTTGACTTTTCTCTTGGTGGGGAGGGTTTTGAAAAGTCTATCATCAAGTGGTAGTTAAAACAAAGCAGTCAGACCTGAAAATAGACCACCCATGAGTGGACAAACTGAGGGGGACCAGAACAGAAGGAGAACTTCAGATGACGTTAAAACCCAGTTTAAAAGACCCTATTGTTTCTTTTTCTTTTTCTTTTTTTTTGCACATAGGGAGCTTACCATTATTATACTGTTGCCACACTCTGAAATCCTCACTTATGGCCAGACCAAGACACCTTGGGGGCATGCAGAACAGTGTACACCATAGTATGTCCAACCAAGGAAGAATACTTTTGCCTGAACTTGTCATAGTTGCTGCCTCCTGGGTAATGCAGTCCTAGGTGTGTATAGCTTGTTGCAGAAGCGTTAATCATTCATTACCTTAGGGAAAGATAATTATTTGTGTGGAAATCATGCCCTATTAATAAGGAACTTTGTTTAACTATTTGAATATTGCTGAGTGCTCCAGGCACTGTACATTCTAACTTTCCACTGACTTATAATCAATAATCATGATACTTTGCATTTGTATAACACTTTCCATCTGACAATCTCAAAGCACTTTAGAAACACAATGAATTCAACCACATGACATCTCTGAAAAGAGGGAAAATATACTTATCCTCTGTAAGTCAGCATTGGTGTTAATGTCATGTGGTTAAGTACTATTGCACCACCTTGTGCAACGGAATGTGGCACAGGAAAGAACAAGAACAAAAGAATAAGTATACCTGAAAGGTATCATCTATGTCCCCGAGCAGGCCCTGACCCATCCTGGAGGGGATGGACAGCTGGTACCCAACTGTCTCTCCCTCTTTCCCTCTCTGCCACATTGAGGGGAGGGGGAACCAGAAGGGACACAGATCTTCCAGCAGACGGGAGGCAGATAGGGGAATCCCATCTTGGACAACTCTTTTCCAATTAGGTGCTGCTCGACCTACTGATGGGAAGGCTTGGAGCCCTATAAACTCCTAGCCAGGCCCCAGCTCCTGCTGCTCCCACCCAATGAGTCTTCATTTCACCAGTCACTGAAGAGGCAGGAAGAGGAGGAACTCTGGTGGAGCTCTGCATCTCTTCCCTTACCACCAAGTCCGAAAGAAGAGAGGAAAAAGAACTCTCCTCCTTGTGTTAGTGGAGGATGGGGAGCTGTGGCTCTCACATGCTCCCTCTTACTGTAATGTCTGCTGAGCAACTCCCTTGCTGGTTTGACGCCAACATGCCTTGTTTGGCATCCCTAATGTCAAGGCTCAGGCCTCTGTGAAGTCACTAACTCAGCCACTTCAACATGCTGATCTGATGGTAAGGCTCTCTCTGAGGGTTAGCTCCTGTAGCTTGCTGGTCTTTTCTCAAGGGCAGACCTGTGATGTCACTGACTCAACAGTGCTAGTTTGCTGGTCTGATGTCAATGCATAGGCCTTTGTGGTATCATTGACTCATCTTCTTTAGCTGGCTAGGCTTATGTCAAGGTAGAGGAATCTCTGAGGGAAATGACTAGCTTAGTGGTCAAATGTCAGGGGAGGTCATTGGCTCAGTAGTCTACCTTGTAGTGCAGACGCCAAGGCACAGGCCTCTGGGAGCTCATGTCCAGGAGCTCAAGTTTTCTGGATTGATGTCAAAGCTAAGGCCTCATTGAGGTCACTAGTTCAGCAGCTTTAGTATGTTGGGATGATCTTAAGAGACAGACTTCTGGAAGCTCTCTTTCTCACACCTCTAGCTTGCTGGTCTGAAGCCAAGGCGTGCATCTTTGTCAAGTTACTGTCTCAGCCCCGTTGACTTTAGAGGCCTATGTTGAAGTAAAGGCCTCTGTGTGGTCATTGGATCTGCACTTGCAGCTTGCTGATCTGATGTCGAGTGACAGGCCCTTCTGATATTACTGGATGAGTACTTCCTGTTTGACAGGACTTTGTGAGGTTACTTGCTCAGCTTCTACTGATGGTTACATGTAGAGGTCAAGGCAGAGGACTCTTTGAAGTTACTGACTAATAACTAGAGATTACTGAGATTACCTCTAGATTGCTTGTCTGATGTCAAAGAATAGGCCTTTATGAGGTCATTGGATCAAGAACCTTAAGCTTTTTGGGTATATGTGATGGCTTAGTGTTTTGTGAGGCCTCTGGCTCTGGATTCCTAGGATGATCCAAAGCACAAGCTATTGTGAGCTCAGTGCCCTTCATTTGTTGGGCTGATGTGGAAGTCTCTGTAAGGTTACTGACTCAGAACAGAAAGCACCTAGCAGCAAATTCAGCATTGAGCAGCATTAACTCTTTATCTGATGGAATTTTGTTGGGACACTGATGGGACAGATGGTTCTCTGCTCCATGCCCAACCACAATGCATCTAGGAGACTTGACCTTATAAAATGCTAGTGGGGCTCCATGGGGATCACCTGGAAGAGGAGATGAATCAGCAGAGCCACAGCTGTCCAGGTTAGGGTCTCCTAAGTTTCCTCTTTGTTTCCACAAGCAAAGGAGATGCTGGTATATTAGAGGTAGTAATGCTCATTTTAAATCTGATTTCCACCTCCTCCTATAGACTGAAAATAGCTGCAAGTGGTATTAAAAAATACTACATACTCCAGAAATATTGTAAGCCTGTCAAAAGAATAGCTTTGAGAGCGTCATTTTGTGTTTCTCTTGCATTTGCACAAAGTTTAAGTGACTATTGGAAAATGGTTTTCTTTAAGAAAGTGGCCTCTCTCTCACAAGGCCAAGAAAGGCCAGGAAAGGTTTGCATTTTTTCACGATGATTAAAGTCAGCAAATCACATAAAGTACCACAAAAGTGGTCCAGACACCAGTGAGAGTTTGTCTAGGCACCCCTTGCCTATGTACTAGTCTTCATAACAAAAATACTTGCAAGCAGTAGGAATTTCCGCTATGTTCTGGCCCCCCAAATTTCCTTCCCACCACTGTGACATAGCAGGCTGCATGCTGGTTGTTTGCCGGACTGCATTTCTAGTAGTACTATATGGATTTGGTTGGCAAAGTGCTTTGGGGTCCTGCCTACAAAACACTTGACTGTGGCTAAGCGGGAGGGAGGCCATTAGTGCTGCTTATATACCAAAAACGATTGTTTCAGTATCACTTTGTCCTCCTTCCCACACATCTTTTTATCTTCATCTATTGCTCCCATGTCATAGGTTTAGATTGTTAGCTCTTTAAGGCAGGGACAGTCTGCTCAGAGCCTAAGACAACTGGGTGCCCATCCCTGAATGGGACCTCTAAGTGCTACCAGAATATAAATACACAATAAATAATACTAAAATGCTGTAATATAGAGATGTAAATCATTGTGATGTGCTGGTTAGTGCATCTGTGGCTTGCCTGCTACTGGAGTGATTCAGAAGTGCACAGCTATGGGCCACAGGCCCTATATTGTGTATAGGTTAAGCAGGTTCTTCTTTAGCTTAAGCATTAGGAGGCTGTGCATTTATAGGAGTTCTTGAATTCTGTCCCTGCTGTTTATGTAAGGTTCTGAACAGCGTGCCGCAGAGTAACAACTGTGCTTTGTTGCCCTATTGTTACATTGCCCTGCAATTCGGACTATGGGGGTGTGAATAGCAGTGCACACAGAAGTGCTGCACTATACTTCCCTGTGTGGACGCTGTGAGTGCAAACTAAAAGGATCCTACTTCACATTAATGTAATTCTCTGAAAGGGAGTCTGATGTGATTGATTTCTGCGCCTGCACCCACTCTGCCTTTTTTACACTGCACGCTACTTGCACAAACCCAGGCTATCTGTATTACAAATATGTGGTTTGATTTTGCCTAAGTACGTGTAATTTTGGTTGCCTGAAGTTCTTTGCTTTTAGCTTTGACAGTTTCCACCTGGTCGTTGGGTTGGTCACAGATTTATGTGGAAGCTACCAGTAAATTGTACATTAACTTGACCAATCTAACATGAGAATCTTGAGTCTCTACCACTGGCCCCTTTGAACAGTAAATCATAAGAAAAAAGTATCGATTTTTCCCCCACTTCACCCCCCAGTTTTGCACTCTGGATGAACCTTGTTCTCACAAGACAATAGTAGGTAATTTTTTTTTTTTTACTAGCCAGCTGGTCTTTAACTGAACAATCTCAATAACATCCACCACAAACTCTAATCCAAATAAACAAGAAAATATGATTTACAATCTGCAAAGCCAATCAATATCAGTTCATAATGAGTTTTAATGCTTAGCAGCATATTCTCAAATGTTGTTCTTTCATATAGTAATTTATTTTTAATTGCACATTGGGAGAGAAGGGTTTTGTGTTTTTCAGATCATTTATATGAATTATTTTTTCAGTTGCTTTAACCACAATACAGCAAAATGGTGAAAGAGGATTAGGGGAATTATTTAGGAAAAACAGTGATTTCTATAATCAGATCTGAGTTGCAATCTGTCTGGTTTTGAATAGCAGTAAATTTGCCACAGAGATTACCAGAAGCTGAGAAATGATTGGGCTACCATTATTGAATATTTGGTAGTCTGCTCAGTACCATGGAAGCCTTACTTGATTTCTTTCTTTTTAATACATACTGGGGCCTTAATTCTAAAGCACTTATTCAGTTTTTAGTCAAGTGAAACTCCCAAGTAAAGACTAAAGTAAAAAGTAAACTAAGACTGAGTAAAAACGGAGTGGCAAATTGTGGCCCTCAGGATTTGTGGATGGAGGGCTCTTCCTCTCCCCACATGGAAGGAGGAGTCAGCTAACTCCACCACTCCATTGCCTTCTTCATAACGGTTTTGCATGGATTCAGGAATCCATGAGGGGGTGGTAAGCAGTGGAGGTCAGCAGAGGAAAGTAAATGCAATCAGAAAAGTGCCACTCCGTTCTGGGAAACCGCTAGCTTGGGAGTTTCTAGCAGAGCCTCACGATGCCCAGAACTGGTTTGGAGACACTGGGCCCTTGTGAGATTGGTCCTGGGACGTTGGTGAATCCATTTCAGAACCTTAATTTCTTCTTTGTAGGGTACTGTGCCTAGTGACCACTTTTTAATAAAGGAATTCAGAGGAAAGTCCAGAAGTGGAATCACATGGTGTTCCCTGGCCCCATACATGTATTTCTGCATAGAAAAGTTGTCTAACCATAAGTAAGAATTTCAGAATTTGGCCTATGGATTTACTGGGTGTTTTGCTGACATAAGAATTGATTAGAAACTGAATGAAGATTTCAGGATTTGGTCCTGATAGAATTAAGTCAGAGTCAGAAGTGGTGCAACCCATTGCGGGTCCTAAGCAGGAATATTCCCCCCCCCCCCCCAACATACTAATAGAGGCCCCTCTTGAGTTGCTCTGGGCCCTAAGCAATTGCTTAATCTGCTTAGGCCTAGTGCCAACTCTGTTCAGAGTAGAGCTCAAGTAGCTACAACATCCCTAGAACTACTGACACTTTGTGTTTCTATGGTGCCTTTCATGTGAGGAGCTCAAAGCTCTTATTCATCTTTAGAACAAATACTAAAACTACAGGAAGGTAGAACACACCAGACTTTGTGGTGGAAGAGCACTATATTTAATTTTTGATAGCACCCTAAAATGACTGTGTTTTGTGGATAATTATGTGACTGTTACCATCAGTGCATGTCATCAGTGATGTAATACCCATGTCTCTAGTTCAGTACAGATATCAGAGCTAAAAGGATTTTAAGAACTGTTAACATATTTACACATTTTAATACTGGTATTACTCCATGTCATTTTATTTGCATCTTACATCTCCTGAAATTTCCTATCATATCATGTGGTTAAACACAGAGTAAGGTAATGAGATGAAGTGTAACTTGAAAACCGTTTTCAAAAGTAACATGAATTTGAAGTAAATATACTCCGTAAGTAGCCAGTAAACAAGACAAGATTATTGCAGTAATTGCACACAGTTCACAGGCTGATGCGTAGCCAATTGTTTCATTGACTACAGCACCTAAAAGTTGTCACATCTTTTCCCATCCTTCCCTCACAACCTTGCACTTAGCAACCTGGTTTGTGAAAATGCTTAAAAAATGTTTGTGTCTTTCTTTTGTGTATGCAGGGAGTTAACAAGAGTTGGAAACTACTGTCGACCCATCCTGTGAGTGAAGCAGATGGGAGTTGGTTCTGTTGAACTTTTCACTTGGGAAAATGCATTAAAAAAGAAGCTTTCCTGGAACATGGCTGATAGTGACCTTTGCCTGTACTGTAATGGATCCCAATGCATGATTTCATTACCATGGTGATGATCTTAACCAAAACGCTGGAAAACAAAGGTGCTGACTCTGTGACATGCAGGACTGAGCTGGTAAGATATGTAAAATTTTAATTACAAACTGTCTTCCTGCTGCTCGCTGCACTGTAGCTGTATAATATGTATTTCAGATTTAGGGTCAGAACCTCAGTTGGTGTAAACTGGTGTAACTCCAGACACTTCAGCTGAACTACATCCGTTTACACCAGCTGAGCATCTGGCCCTTAGTAAATAACAGGAATGCTGTGGTTTTAGTATGTGAATCTCAGCAAAGCATTCAATCTAGTGCCATAAAATAAACACATTAAAAAACTGGATAAACACCAACTAGATGAATAGCTTGGATTAGAAGTTGCCTGACTAAGAGTGAACAGATGGTCACCAGTAATAGTAAGATGAGCAAGTGGGGAGCAATATTAAATGGGGGATGGCAAGGGTCGGTACTGTGTTACTTAACAGTTTTGTTAAAAATCTAGAGAAAAATGCAAATTCAAACATCATCAAATGAGCTGACAGCACAGAAAAATCAGAGAGGCAACAAACACACAGAAAGACCAAATTACATTGCCAAGTGAATTGGGGAGAGTGGAACAGTGGGCTGAGTGTACCTAAGGAAAAGAAATAAATGGCACAGATGCAAATTAGGGGCAACTGCCTGGAAAGCAATGAGTGCAAAAATGACCTGGGGGTGATAATAGAGAGCAATCTGAATAGGCTCTCAAAGTGCCAAATAGTCAATGCTAGTCTCAGACGTGTTTATATATAGTGGCATTCAGGAGAATTATTCACAGTCTAGAAAGAAATTAGAACAAGGTGCTGTTGCCTGGAAAATGCTTTGGGAGTTTCAGAAAAGATTCACAAGTACAAATACTCCTTTCTCTCCTGCCCCCGACCCCCCAGAAGAAGCAGAGAGCTCCACCCTCTTAACTGACAGATCCCCCAAAGATCAATTCAGACTGTGGAGGACCTGCAGAAAGCAACAGGCAGCTGCCTGTTGCACAGCTGATGTCCCCATGGAAGGAGGAGGAGCTTGGGCAGGGTTGGAGGAAGCACGTTGCAGAGGCTGAACTTCACCCTTCTGTGGGCACAGGGTCCCCTCTGAGAGCAATACAGGCATACAGAAGGCATACAACTCAAATGTCCCCCAAAGAGGAGGTGAATATGTTCTATGAGGGAGCAAAGTCCTTGTCTGAACATATGTTGTTTTGGTCATTAGCCAATAAAGGAAAAAATATGAAAAACATGATGAAATTTAACTGGTCTGAAAGATTCCCCCAGGCAGGCCTTCTGCAAACCATTGACTAAAGTTCACTTGAAAGTCATTGGATTAAGAGGGTAGGCAAAGGGAAGTGACAAAGGGTCATGTACAAGCTACTAATGAGATTTAGTGGCTGTGGGAGATTCACTGGTTTGGGATGAGTATAAATTATTCCGTGCACTATGGATCCACATGGTGCCAGACCACTGTAAAACAACAAAAGCAGCCCTTCCATTCCCTTTGCTGGGGGCAAAGTTGTTAGCTTTTGAGATACTGCATACTAGTTAGAATGTAATTGCCTCGCTATTAATTGTTTGTTAGCACTTTTGGTGCTATGTAAATACAATAATAAAAATTGCTCTGGATATAAATTTCTAATTGCCTGGGATGTTACATTGGCGCAGATGTTCCCACAGGGGCCTGATCCAAAGTCCACTGAATACAGTGGGATTCTTTGTAATGACTTCAGTGGGCTTTGGATCCGGCTCAAAGAATGGAAACCAAACAATGAAAACTGAATAAAATCTAAAACCACATATAGAAAACAAAAGACCGAAAAAACCCTCCAAAACTCCCCCAGTGAATTAGTTCACCGTTTTACTTCCCAGTTTTGATGTAAAACTCAAATCTTATGAAATGGCAATCGCACTTAGTATAGGAACATATGTCATTTCAAAATGTTTCTTTCTTCCTCATTTTTAGACCTTAATTTTTGTCTCCGAACAGAACTTGCTCTTCTTTGATATTTGCTAGGCGGATGTATGCTGTGAACAACTGTTTTACTGGGGTTTGTTCTCTTTTCAAGTTTGCTCTAGTTTGGCCTTTCTTTTTATACAGCTATTTGTCATCTTTGTTCTCTAGTTACTTCATACTGGCTTGTAAATAAATTAGGTCCCAATGGATAAATGTTTCTACTTTACCTGGGAAGTGACAGCATGCTTCAAAAAGGTGGCCAAACTTTTACTTACAACTTAAATGGCTTTTTCACATCTGCACAATTAGCATTTTCTGCCTCCTTAACACCTTATATTAGATTGTAAGGTATATGGTGTGCATATTTATTAGGATCATTTTCATTAGATTATTTTTATAATGGATTGTCAGCAGTAATCACAGTATAGTTATGTAAATGGCCAACATTCAAAATACAAATTGGGAGAGAAGTAGGTGCATATGCAGTTGCCTAAACCCAGATAAAATGCAAATGTGGCAGAGCAGATCACCCTGAAATTTATTTTGGTGCTGGTACTTAAGTAAAAGTATCATTACTTAAGTCAAGTAGGATGCAGGTGCAGGGGGAAAATGTCAGAAGTAGAATAGGGACATTTTTGGGACAGCAGAAGAATGGTGACCATGATAGGAATTGCTAACATATTCTGGATCTGTAGCGAGCATATTGATTTATTGCGTTTAAAGCTGAAGTTTGGTCATGGCAGTTTTTAGGAGAAGGCTTTAGATGATTATGCTGTCAAGGGAAAAATTGTTGGAAAGGGTGTTTAAATAGAAAACATCACAAAGTCACTGGAATTGGTTTGTACCCGTATAACATTGATGTCTCCATTTTCAGTGTAAATAAGAACAATCCAAGTGCTATGAGCATCGTTTAAAGAAGAGCTGGAGTGCGGGAGCCCACCTTTGCAAACACAAGCCATGTTAAACATGGTCTTTTAGTATCTAAATGGGAAAATTTAGTGAGCCTCTAAGAAATTCAAAATCCCAATAAGTCCTCTGGTCTCTTGTTTGTCCCAGCACAAAATTATTGCTGAACTCCAGCTCTTTGTTTAGTTTCCCCAGTAGTTTAGGGTCCTGGGTCCAGCCATGAGTAGTCCCTGACTTCAGTGGAATACACCCAGGAGTAAGGGCTTGCGTGACTGGATCCCAGTGCTGCCACTTTGCAGTTCTTAACGCAGCTTAATTAACTGAAGGAAATATGGAGGGAGGATGGTCGGTTGGTTAATGAACAAGACTGGGTCTTAGGGAATTTCAGTTCTGTCCCCAGCACGGCCACTTGAATTCTTTGGGCAAGTCCCTATGGACTGCCACTCTTGCTTATGTTAACTAGTCCTACTGAGTGCTAACTCAGCAAGAATAGGGATGGTGGAATTGGGCCCTAAAGTTCAGAATAACTTCAGATGAGTTAGTCAAGTCTACGAGAAGTGAATAGCTTTTCTGGTTGTTTTCAGCACACTCCAAAGATGAGTCAAGGACCTACTCTCTTCTCTTGTGGAATTATGGGTAAGTAACAGAAATTTCTTCAATATTTACTGAATCTCTGCTCCGGTCATTTAATCAGTGACCTTTCATAACTGCAGGGTGTAAAAGGAAAGCTTTTTTTTTTTTCTGACTGGGGGAGGGAAGGAGGAAATCTTAGTAAGAATGTATTCTAGAATTGTTTCCTACTAATCACAAGCTCTGTTGCTCTTTTTCTCTAAACACAGTATCTGAACTCAGAAAGGCCCCAGGGCCCCTTACTTTGGAAGCCACATAGCTATTTGTTTATCTACTGTATGCTACACCTCATGGCACTCAGTTGGGGAGCAGTGTGTTCATTTCCAGTTGGACAACCTGTATCTTCAGCTATATGTAAGCTCAGCCTCATCCCAAGCAATAGAATCTACTTAATCATTCATCTTTTCTAATTATTGCCACGTGCATTTAACTGGGACAGTTGCAAGCGATTCAATGCAAAGCCTTTCGTGACTCTAAAAAATGGCTATGTGGCATAGCCCCTGTGTCTAAATGGCATGTCCAGTGGTGACTGTAAGCCTGGTCGAAGAAGTTCACAGGTAGGAAATAAGTTAGTGTCTGCTGTCATGCACTACCCACCGGCTCCATTGGTGACTGATAAATAAGTGATTCACCTTGTTTTTCTAAATACTTTTGTGACAGTAAGCAGCAACTCCCTAACAGCTAGTAGTCTTATAATAGCTGGCAACCATTAGAAGAAATTGGAAACCTCACCAACACAGTAGTCTAAACTTTTGAACTGTCTTCCCTTATCGGTCTTGATGCAGTTAAAGCTGGTCCTAAGCCAGTTTTTGCAGAGCAGATTGCAAAAGTGCAGGGTTTGCTAACCACCAATCAAATGCTAACATGACCAAAGCCTGTGTGTGAGTGTGTATAAAAAATTCTTGGTTTTTGTATGGAGTAGAGTTTTTTGTACCAAGGTACAGAACTCTCCTTTCTTCTGCAGAATAAAGCAACCTTTCCTTATCCCTGTCTGACTGTCATTGGCTCTCAGCTAGGTGGACCAGACATTTCGATAAGAGTTTCTGGTATCCCAGATGGGATACTGACGAATTTGAGGAATTACAATGCCTGGGGCTTTAAGGTTATAGGCACTGGTTTTATTTGGAGAGTGCTTAAGTTTGTTTTTAAAGTGCCCTATAGGGAGGCTTTTACCTTTTGTTTGAGTTGCTTGGGTAGGATTGGGTCCGCAGGCAGGACTGAATTTTTTGAAGCCTGGGTTAGAACAGCACATAGCTGGGGAAGCTGGTTTTGAGGTAACCAGAGGATGATTTTATTATTTGAAAAAAAAAATTGAGCATGCAATTTACACAACAGGTTTTTGCTTAAGAGATTAACTGGGGAATCCGGAGCTAGCAAAAGGGCATGGGAGGCGGAGACACCAGAGATTTTTATACTAGCTTTTTGCAGCACAGAACAATTAAATGGCTTTTTGCCTATATTTATTACCGGAATATTTTTATTTATGATGCTTTTTTTTTTGGCTTGACAGTAACAGTGGAGAGGGCAGCCCCAGAGTTTAGAAGACAAGAATAAACGGTTTTTTTTAAAGTTAGACGGACCTGGGGGTCATTGGAGGAACAAACATAAGTGGTAAAATTATTTGAATAGGTGACAGAAGAACTTCCTGGTTGCCGTTATTTTTTATTGTTAATGTTTGTTTTTTTTACAGTTATTTGGTGTTGCGGTGGGTCTGGGCGGCGGGGCTGCCGCCCAGTGGGTTGGTATGGGCACTCCCTCTTCCAATGACCAAGCTGCTTACAATAGTTATTTATATTTTTGGCGTGTTTTGGGGCCTTCCCCTTGTTTGTCTTAGGTTGCTTTTTAAAAATTTTTTTGTTTTTTATTTTTAGCATTTATAAGAGCTGCTAGCATTTTTACCTGCTTTGTTTTTTGTATTTTTTGTGTGTGTTATATATATGGGTGGCAACGCTTACCAGTTTTTTTAGGGATTTTTTTTTAGCGCTTTTAAGTTGCTGTAACAGTCAGCCGCGACCCCCTAACAGCTAGTAGCCTTATAATAGCTGGCAACCATTAAAAAAAATTGGACGCGTCACGGACTCAGTAGCCTAAACTTTTAAACTGTCTTCCCTTATCGGTCTTGAGGCAGTTAAAGCTGGTCCTAAGTTGGTTTTTGCTGAGCAAATTGCAAAATTGCAGGGCTTGCTAACCACCAATCAAATGCTAACACGACCGAAGCCTGTGTATAAGTGTGTATAAAAAATTCTTAGTTTTTGTATGAAGTAGAGTTTTTTGTACCAAGGTACAGAACTCTCCTTTCTTCTGCAGAATAAAGCAACCTTTCCTTATCCCTGTCTGGCTGTCATTGGCTCTCAGCTAGGCGGACTTGACATTTCGGTAACACTTTGATGCTTTTGCTTATTTTTAGAGTATCGTACAATACATAGATTGCATGTCTTTTGGAGAAGGGACAGTTTTTTTATTCTGTGTTTTGCACAGTTCCTAACATCAGGGGGTCATGGGTCAATGACTGGGGCTCTTAGGTGTTACCACAATACAAATAAATAAACATTAATATTATTAGTAAAAAAGAATACCTCCAAGCCAAAAGTTTTTGGACAAGCCTCCGCTAGTAAGGACAGTTGCTTATTTGGTCCTTTTTTGTCTCTGCCATGAGCATGGATTGTATTGTACAACTTTTAAGTGATCCAGAGTGCATCACTTTTTATGCAGAACTGCCATTGACTTCCATGGGAGTTTGGTGCATGGACTGACGATCCTGCGGGGCCAATCAGACTGAAAGTTGTGGCATTATACTGTGCTCAGTGGGCACTGTAATGTGCAGAGTGACTCGCTAGGCACTGGGCTAAGATCTCCAAACCTAATTAAAATTGTAAGTGGCCATTGAATCAAACTACTTGATATGAAAGCCAATGCTTTAAAAATAGAGAGGCTGCCCCCTCTATTAACAGACGTAATTCTCGTTAGTGTTAATGGGAGCTGAGTACATGCTAAGGGAAGACATTTTCCAAGCCTCCAGATAACTAGAGCCATCTGAAGTGGGGGGGGGGGGGAAGAGATGAAATAATTTTGATTTTCCAAATGAAAGTCACAAGATTCAAAGTCAAGAAGTGACAGAAACTGTCAGTTCCCTTTATTCTGCCTGTCAAGAATAAACAAGGAACAAAGAGTACTCAATCAGTTGGGTTAGCCTTGTGATAAGGCATTTACAGAACTGTCAACAAATATGAAGGGGCTAAGCCTAATTGAAAAACAGCTTGTTAATAGCTTTCTACAAAGCCGTTAGGATCTGAGCTAAACTGTGCTGGTCTTCCTTGTGTGCCAAATTATCCTGTTTCCAAGGGAACCTAATCTTACCTCCTTGACCACAGCTCACTATGTAATTGTCTTTGTCATGCCCAGTCAAGAAGAGTGAGTTTCATTGGCATGTGAGGGCATTATTTTGTTTTTAGGCATCTTTCCCAATGCATTTCTTGATGTCTTCAAACTTGTGCCAAGATCATAGACCAATTCAGTGTTGAAACTTGTTCAGTGTTTTAAGTCCGTTCAGTGAGTATAGTGGCATTGAATTTGAAATTGGTTGACTATTTCAGATCAGCTGGCCAGGTTCCTGCTTGTGAAAAGCAGAGAGAGAAATAAATACATTGAAGTGGAGGCCAAGAATTACAGTCCCATGTAAAACCTGTGGGGATTGGAGAGAACTTGGCTGGATTTCTTGTCCTTTCAGTCAGGATGTCTTAAAAAAAAGATCCTTTTGGATTCCACTGGAGGCAGTGAATGGAGAGGGAGATATTGCTGGCCAAACTGTGGAGCAAACTGGCATTACATTTTGGGAAGGAAATCCATGCCAACCTCTTGGCTTCAAGGAAGAGGCCATGAGGTTGACCACAGGGAATTGAAAAGTGTCAAAGAATGAAGTGGTGCCGAGTGGTGGAGAAGAGCATGTACCTTCTTTTTCATTTGTCTATACCTTTGGCTGCAATATACTTTGGCTGCAATTTCTTCAGAACTCAAGACCAGCAAGTTAGTTTTTGGATGGGAGCCATGAAAGAAAAACCCAGAATGCTCTAAGTGATTCTGTAAGTGGGTTTCTGGTTTGAATAAATATTGAACCAATACCCCATTTAGGTGACAGTGTGATATGAGAGTTACTGTCTTAATGATGAGACAAAGTAAAACTCTTTGTACTCTGCTGTAGTAGGGATTCCATTGGCTAAGACAAAGTGTGGTAAAACAGTTAAGTCTTGCACTGCTTGCTGAAGCTTGTCAAACCTAGTCTCTGACAGGCTGCCAGGAAGAGTGAGGTCCTGAAGCATGGGCTCTCTGCAGAGAATACCTTGCACTTGTTTTGGAGAGTATGTCTCCAAGAAGGAATAGCAAGATTGTAACCACTGGTACAAGGCAAGAAGAAAGAGGCTATGTATCAGAGATCTGGGACTGTTTGTGACCAACACTTTGAACTGCACTTGGGAACAAATAGCCAGTGCAGAGTATGGGGCATTTGGGGCTCTTCTAGTCAAGAGGTGAGGTGCTCTTTGTGCACCAGCTGAACATTCCAGTTGCATTTCAACAATGGCCTGGAGGAGAGTGGATTTCAGTAATTTAGTTTCAGAGTGACAGAGGTGGAGATCACTATAATAACATCTGCATCAGAGCGTCACAGCTGTCTGGACAACCGAAAAAAAAAAAAAGTATGTTGTGCCACAGCTTACACCTGATAATCCAGAAGCACATCTAGCTTCATTCTGACTCTTAGTCTATTACTAAGGTGCAAAGCTTGGACATGAGCCTCCAACAGAAGGCAATTTCAGGTTCTTACCCATTCTTCCAGATGTTCGCTCCCTCTACCAGCATCACCACCGCCTTATTCTGATGGAGCCAAGGTTATTTTACTCTCATCCACCATCCACATCTCTACTTCTCACAGGTCCTGGGAGAACTTGGAGAACACAGAATTCAGGGTTGCTGAAAATTAGATGTAGAGAGGAGTGTCATGTTCCTACTGATGGCACTGCAAGCCAAAGCATCTCACGGTTTCCCTTGGCATCTGTGCATACACACTAAACACACTGGGTGAAGTCAGAATCCTGCAGAATGCAGGATGCTGCATGTGAAAGTCCTTGAGGATGGAGAGTAAAATACTTATTACTATTCTCAAGAGGAAAGAATGAAGCCCAACCTAACTTCATGGATAGTGGCATTAAAGGCTGTGAATAAACCTAATAAAAACATAATGGACACAACTATGTCAGGTGCCAGATGGAGACTGTAAAAAAAGAGTAGCATTCCCATATTACATACCAGGGTCTTAATCCAAACATAAAGGGACTAAGATTTCCCAACATCACTTTATCAGAAATATTTCCCATCAGTAGGAGGTTAGAGACCGTGCTATAACTGGAACAGTTGATGGCCATTAAATGCACCATAGTACTTTTCAGACAAGTAAGGCTGCTGTTAGTTCTAGTGAAATTCTGATTTGGGTAATTACATTTGTCCTGTGTAAACTGACCAGCAGTTTCAACAGGATATGGTATTCTGCTTCATTTCCTTGCCCTAACTGATGGCTAATGTTGCTGAGCACTGTTAAACAGCTGCCATGTTACGCCTCAGAAGGTTGATGGAATGGTATAATTATTTGCAAAACCCTTTAAGATTCTGCAGACTGAAAAGTGCTACACAACTGGAGGATCTTGTCATTCATTCATGGACCCTCTTCCTGTAGGAAATAAATTATTTTAGACGATTATAACAAATGAATCAATATGAAAAAGCGCACAAAAGCTTTGCAATTGTCATATCAATACATCATACAAATGTTTTGTGAAGGAGGAAAAGCTACTGAAAACTACCCTGGGGGTGGGAGGGCGGAAGAAGAGAATGAACTAGAGCTTGTAAATCTTCTATATAATTTAGATATTTATAAAGCACTAAACATTATGAGAATCTATAAGAAACATTAAGCTTTATAAAGAGCCATTAACGAAAGATTTGATAAGTCAGAAAATCTAACATCAAAACCCTTTTCCAAATGACCTAAAGAATCTTGTTTTTTATTTTGAGATAAATAAGAAATGCTCTCCCAGTGTAATAATAATACTAAAAAGGTTGTTTCTGATCTTTATAGCTTTGCTTTGCTAGAAAGAGGGACCAAAGCTGAAAAACCTACACCTATAAATTCAGCCCTGAGAATGGACAGTTTCTTGCACCTGGCTTGAGTGGTCCTTGAAACATCAGGGAATACAAGACATTTCCTATTATGAAACAGAATTTTTCCATTTCCCTCCCACACAGCCAGCAGTACATGCCCACAGTCAAAAGGCATGGAAATGTAATGGAATCTGAGCCAGAGATAGAAGCCATTTTATTAGAAAGTTTGGTTATTGACTCTTGATACAGATTTTCTGTATATGAGAGGGTTGGAATGGTAAAATCTTTTAAAGAGTTTAATAATATAGTACATCATCAACCAGTTCTTCCCAACTAGATATTGAAGGAACAGCCAGTATCTGAATGTCCTGTATCAGATACCATTGTGATGGATGGCTGAATAGGAAATTAGACAGATACTTTACTAAAGCTAACGTTTCAGGCTGTGCATCAGAGCATTAGCCAAATCCAGTCAGTCTTTTATTTTTATTACGATAGCAGCAAGGTCTATATCAGGGCCTCATTGTGGTAGGCACCGTAGACACAAAGTAAAGACATCTTACAAAGGGCTTAAGCTCTAAGGAAAGAGGATAGAGAAACAGAAATAGGCAGACAAAAATAATAACTAAGTAACATTTCATAACTAAAGAACTCTTTGCTCAGCAGAAAATCAGGCTCATAGTTTCTAAAAAAAGTTTATCTGTGATGATTGTGTTAGGCAGTTACTGAAAGGAGAAGGATTTTGCATGAGGAAACTAAATGACAATGGGAGGTGCAAAAGTACAACCTCCAAGTAAAAATAATGTGCTTATTTTGGGTAAGTTTATGAAACTCAGCGTTTTGGTTCATATAAGGATTGTTGAATCATATATTAATTCTTTATAAAATGCACTTTAAAAAAGCAGCCTGCCCTGTTCATGGAGAATTTACCCAGAATTCTTTTCAATTTAATACTTTGCCAGGAATGAGTCCACAATAAAATATGGCGGTGAAGAAAATTCTGAATTTCGTGCATTCAGCCTCTGACACTAGAAGTGGGATTGGAGCAAAGTTTCTTTAAAATCCATGGGCATGATTCTACTCAAAGTGAATGGAACTGATGTCAGTGGGATTACTTTAAGAAGCAAGCATGCCCAGTGGTGGTTGTACCACTGGGGCTAGTGTTAGTAACATGGCTACATGAAACTGGTTCTGAGCTCTACAATGAGGAAAGTCAAGAAGTCAGAAGAAAAACTGATAATGAAATAAAAAAATAAACCAAAGCAAAACTCGAGCCTTTAACTTCAGACATCATCATATTAACCTTGTACGAGATGGCAAGGGCGAGGACAATCCTTGTTGCAAGGGCTATAGTCATTTTAAGACTGATAATTTGGAAATGTTGCCTTTTTATTTGAACAAGACTGTTTTGCAGCTCTATTTCCCACAATAAGGCATCATTTTCCCTTCTAATCCACACCTTCTATTTCTGAACTAAAATTTCCTTTGAAAACAGCTTGTCTGTGGAAGGTTCCATCTAAATGACTAATTGCTGTGTACTTGTAACAGGAAATATTGCTCAGAAAGCAGCTACAGCTCTATATGCATTGCCTAGGCTTTGCTTTTCAAGCTAGCATAACCATGAGAGCTTTGTTCAGATTTGCTCGGACGTGTATTTGTGTGTGAGTGTGTATGCATGTGTGCAGTGTATCTACTGGCATCTGAAAACTAGAAAAAAAGCGCAGCTAGGTAGAAGAATAGGGAGACATTTAACTCCACCAAGATTGGGAGAGCTGTATAGAGGGACATATTAAAGAATGAAAGAATTTTTTTGCTGAAAAAAGTAGGGACTTTCCCTCTTAAATAAAGACAGTTGGTACGAATGGTGTGCAGACCACAGACTTGGTTTGTCGTGTTTGTTCTGAAGAGAGAGATTTTGGGACTATCATTTTCATTTCCCACTGAAGCATAGCTGCATGCATCATATTTTAATCTTGTTTGTGAAAAAGGAAAGCAGGAGAACTGGTGTGGTTCTATGTCATTGCCATCAATTAATTACAGTCATTAAATTTGTTCCACATTTAGAAGCCAGCTCTTGCACATAAACAGGGGACAATGGAAAATACAGACTGCCTTTTCCCCTGTGCACAAAACGCAGAAGAGACTAAAATTTAAGTAAAAGAATATGTGAGAAAGTGAATTAAATACAAACTTATCACAAACAAGACATGCACAAAAAGAAGTGTTTGTAAATATGTGTTGTTAAATTGGGATCCAAACAGAATTCATATGCCAATTTTTTTTAAATTGATTGAAACCCACAATTACTTTATGAGTTGCTGTAATAAATTATTGATTAATGTAAATTATTTCACAGGAAAAGAACATAAAGGAAACACGAGCAGAAGGATCATCCATTATGTATAAAAAGGAACTGTAAAAATATTATAGCAGCACATTTGTGTCGCTATAGTTAAAGTTGTGTCAGCATTTTAATTGTAAACCCTTATTTTCTGTGGTTTATAATTTGGTTTTTAAAATTTACACTGTGTCATCTGAGGAACGCATTTTTAGTTACACTAATTTAAAAAGCATGAGGCCATTTTGAAGCTGTAGGGTTGGAAAAAATGACAAAGTTTCCTGTGCTTTTTACTTGTGTGTGTGTGTGTGTGCGTGCGCGTGCTACAGTAATTCAGAATCAGGTCGGTTATTTCATATGAAATTTTGTGGGACCCTAGTTAATCTGTAATGTGGATTAAACCCTTTTAAAATGGCCACCTTAAATTTGGCTACTGTGATAATGCAATTTCATATTTTAGATGTTTAAAAAAGAGTCTCTCTCCTCTTCCCTGACCCTCATGGGAGTTGAGTGAGTTCCTGCCCAGTGAAGTGCCCACAGAGGAGATGGACTGCTGCATCCATTTGCTGGCTTTAAGAGGTTATTGAGAGGAGCAAAGTCCAGAGCAGTGCTTTCTTTCTCTTTTTTTCCCTCTGGTTGAGAGGTTTTGGAGCTCCAGCCCATGTGGGGCCTCCAGTGGGAGTTGGGAAAAGGGGCCTGGGCCACTGCCACTGTGTGCGGGGTCCAAGAGGTGAGCCCATCCTGGTTCTTCACCACCTGCTTGCTGAAGGCACTTCCAGTACAGTGTCACCTGCTTTAGAAGAGGTGCGAACCTGGCTTTAGAATATGCATGTTTTGTTATTATTTTGGCAGGCTACCAAAATTTTCATGAGACCTGCAAGAGAGAGATGAGAAATGGCAATTTTTAAACAGATTCTATCTCAGCAAAAGCTGAACAGAATTTCATGGAATTTTTCAAAGAAATGTCATTTCTGTAGCCCAAGTGTATTTCCTCTTCCAACTAACAAAAGACTGCTGCCAACAATGCAGGTATGAGAAAGAAAAGGTCAAGAGAATCCTTCTTAATGAAAGGTGTGAGGCAATCTAAATATAGGAGTCACTGTCAACTCCTCTTATAATATTGGGCCATGACATGCCATTCCATAGAAAAACTTGTAGGAAGGGGATGAGGAGTATGTGGGATTCATGAGAGAAGGAATTTCCCCAGGATTGCTTAGTCAGGGTTCAGCTCTTGTAACCTGTGGATTTCTGGAGATTTACTGCAGTCATGTAATAGAACCACACTAACAGGTTCTCCTGACCTACTGCCCATGAAGGGTACTCTGCTGAAAAGCAAATACATCCTCATGCTGTATGAAATTTCCATCGATTCCCTAATTGTGATACGAATCTCCGGAGAGCACTGCAGTTTTAAAGGATCTAAACCTGGCCTCTCATTTTGTGCCTGCAAATTATTGTGGGCACAGTTTTGCAAATTTAACTAAATGCAGGCACTGATGGTGACAGTGAAATGTGTAACTGGGGGCACATCCATCTACCATCTTTTGCATCTGCAACTAATTGAACCTATAGCTATATTTCTGGGCACAAAGGGGAAGTCAGGTGTAAAAATCAGGCCCTGACTCATTTTAATGTATTTTGCAGTTTCAAAACAATGTAGAGTTCACCTTTAAATATCAAGTAGGAAATCTCTTCAGGAAAAAAAAATCAAATTGCTTCATCTAGTCACAATATGTCACAAAGCTTTCCCTTTCATGATATATAACGGAAGAAAGACGCTCTTGAATCTGCAGTGGAGGCACTGGCAGTGCATTACAGAAAGTACCTTTTAACAGCGGATAGCATTACAGAATAGTGGGACAATTGTAATTGTAAACTGATTAACTAAGGCTCCTTGACCCTATAGGCCAAATTCATTATTGGCCCACTCTTATGCCATCAGTGAATTTGTCCCTGAAATATTAATTGACTAAGGGTGAAATGAATAGTATTTAGAGGGCCAGCATAAAGCCTATGTGCCAATTAAGCCCTATCCCACCCTCAGACTGCAATTTTGTTCCCACAGTTTTTAACTCCTGCGGTTTAGGTTTCTTGACCATCTACATAGCTGGTTTGCAGGCACAATAAATTACTGAGAAAGCCAAAGGATATAAATTGGAATTTCAGTTAGCTTTGCCTGAAAGTTACTTTTGTGGAATTGGAGTCCACCTTCTGAAAATCTGTCCCTGAGGGTCTGACCGGGATTCCTTCACCCGCTTTGAGAGTTTTGGGTGTGCAAAGAATTCAAACTCTTAATGTAGTTTATCAAGGGAACTACCGTGTCCTCTTTTTGGTAATAGGGCTTAACTTTTGCTAGTCCAGATTCTGTTGTCAGAGATTTGAGCATGAATCCCATTGTATTTCATCGGAGTTGGGTGTGTATAACTAAGTGCTGAATTTGACCTTAGATTCCAATGGGAGTTATGCTGTTTTATGGAGGAGAGAATAGATCCCACAAATCCCCTAGGAATTCCTAATACTACAGGATTAAGGTCATTAATGTATAACTGCATTTTCTTGGGAATCCAGATGCACTGATTATTCTGATTTTAAAAGCATATTGTCAAGGTGTTTTTGATCATCTGTAAGATGTATGACCTTCTAGAAGCTTGAAGGTAAAATCTGTAACCCCACCAAACAACCTGGTCCCCTCTCCTAACAGGAACGCAGCAGTATGCTTGGAAGGTTGCTCATGAGTGGTTGGCCACTGTTGTTGATGTATTTATTTTTATCTTATAAAAATATAGCATTTAATTTATCATGAAAAGAAAGCAAAAAAGTACATAGTCTCTGCAAACAAATCTAAGGAAAAAGGTGGAACGTTGCTGTTCTAAGTTTGGGCCTTTCAGCTCAGTTTCTTTGAAGAAACCGTAGCAGTGGAGCCTATTGGATTTTTCAGCAGGCCACATTTTTCAGATCTGTTTAAAGATCCTTTAAAGTTCCCTTTAATGTTAATGCTCTAATTTCAGATGATATTTTCGGTTCTGGTAAGCGCTGGCATTTCCTAATTCAAGGCAGATTGAGGGGCCCTGATGTCACTGCAGAACCAGTAAGCTGTACAGCTAGCATTTAGGCAGAAAGCAGCAACTTCAGAAGAGATTCTATAGTGATGATAACCTAACCCCCTTCAACTGTCGTGGCTCTTGCCTCTGAAGCTAAGACCAGGTTAACCAGAAACATGTTTCAACACATTTTTTGCTGGAATGCATCTAGCACAGTTTTCCTGGTTCATGGACATGTGGGTGGGTTGTGTTGCAGTCAGTTTTACAAAACCTTACTGGAGATTAGGGACTAGGACTTGTTTATAGCAGAATTTTGTAAAATGGTTCATACCATAGCTAGGGCCTATCATAAACTTGGTCCTAGCAACAATCTGATGTATACATAGTTCTGCGTCCTAAATCCAATATGAGGTGAAGTCTCAGCAGTGGATGAGGAAATCCAAGGGATTGCTCAAAGGCTAGGCAGGCAGTGGTGTTAAGGAGCTGGGTGTACTGAACTTGATGCTTGAGCAGGAGCGATACCTTTCTTATTTAGGGCTACTACTGGCCTTCAGGGGTGCAGAAATCTGCTTCTTTTCCCAGCACTATCAGCTGCAGTTTCTCCTCTCTCACTTGGTACTCTCCTAATAGTGTGAGGCTTATGTTATTTTGAAATGACCAGTTTTAGAAGGGAAAATGGACAACATTCCTTCCTTTTAAAACAAATTCTGTCCTCTTCAAAATTTGATGATATAAATCTTTACTTTTTGCATTGAAGGTAAGTTCAAAATATCATCATGGCGATGACGATTTAACATGTTACCAAAGATCGGTTAAACCATATTTCACACGCAAGCAGTTTCAGTTCCAACTTTCTGACTTGCCTTAGTTTCTGAACAGGAAAAAAAAAGGCCAGCACGCCCTAACATTAAAAGCACAGGATGTGTTGGCTCTAGTTGAGGCTTGTTCGTGGCTTGGTACTTAACAAAGCTAGTGTCAACCACAGTTGAGCAGACAAGTCTTAATAGCTGTCAACCACAGCAGATGTAGGTGAAACATTACAATTAATAAGCAGGCCATGGAGAACAATAGTGTAACTACACCTCCAGCATCTTTTCGCCCCCATGTCTGATGTGTTTTAGGTTCTTAGCTTTTTGCAGAAAACCACACCTTTTTCGGAGTCATTAGGTTTATGTCATGAAATAGCACCGTGTGTCAGAAAAAGAATCAAGGTCAAATAGGTGCCTGAAGCTTGGGTCAGCATGTGACTGTTCTGCTTTGATCACAAAGGGCTTTGGATCCTCTATAGTTAACCAGGTTAATTTGTGCCTGTATTAAAGGCACAAAGAATATGAGGCTTGAAGACAAACTAGGCTTTTCAAGATTAAAGGAACAAAGCCAAAGCGGTGAGGTTCTAAAATGTAACTTACCTTAAAAAAGATACCGGGCCAAATTCATCCTTGTGTAGTTCCTCTGAAATCAATGAAGTTACAATAGGGATGAAAGTAGCCCTACTATTTTATTCTTAGCCTTACACACAAAAGATCTTTCTGTAGCTCTCCCCCAAACGATGTCCGATACAGCTTTAAGTTGCCTTCTCCTCAAGAACGAACTTAGAGCCTAATACTCACTGAAGTCACTGAGGGTGTGTCTACACTGCAAGCTGGGGGTGTGACTCCTAGCTTGAAGAGACATACTCATACTAGCCTCATTGAGCAAGTATGCTAAAAACAGAATGTAGATGCAGCCACACAAGAAGCAAGATGGGGTAGCTTTCCTGAATACATAGCTAGGGCTTCCGGCAGGCGAATAGTCAGGGCAGCTAGTCTGTCCTGCTGCCCATACTCTGCAGCCTCATTTTGGTTTTAGTGCGCTAGCTGGCGTATGTCTCCTCGGGCTGGGAATCACACCACTAGCTCCAAGTATAGACATATCCTGAGAGTTTTGCCATTAATTTCAGCAAGAGGTGAGACCGAGCCCCTCAGGGCTTGATCCAGAGCCCACTGAAGTCAATGGAGACTCCACCGTGGGCTTCAAATCAGGTCCTTAGTGAGAGTTTTGAGTGCACGAGGAATGCAGGATCAGGCTGGACTGGTTGAATGAGATAGCACATGTGAGAGGGTTATTCAACTGCGAGCTAGGAATTTAATAATATTGCAGACTTGGTTTGGAGAGCTGGATCAGTCTGGTTATGTGTTCCTATACGGCTGGACAGCCTGTAAAGTTCAAACTTCTTTTTAACTTGACGCTGCTTCATGCCTGCCTCTCTCTTTTGTGCCAGGATACTGCAGCGTGAGTGGTATGCAATTGTTTTCCGACTTCTGCAACACTCAAACACAAAGACGAGTAAAGGGAAATTATTCATGGTCAGAGTTCTCTGACTTTTGTGGTTGAATGTTACAGCTTGAAGTGCTTACTTGTAATATTTTGACGTCATTTCCTTTTCTTATTAGAGTGTTTAAAAAAGAAAGAAGGGGAGGGTTATGAGAGGTCTGAGCCCTTCTCTGACCACAGGTTTTTAAAACTTCTATAAAATTACTTTCTGGGTTCTTTTCCCAGTTTTTCCTGTGACCTTGGGCAATTCACTTAATCTCTGTGTGCCTCTGTTTCCCCTCCCACCCTTTGTCTTTTCCCTGTAGATTGTAAGCACTGGAGAGCAGGGACAGTCCCTTATTATCTGTGTTGTAGAGCCTATAACACAATGGGTTTCTAACCTCAGCTGGGATCTTGAAGTGCTTCTGCAGTAGAAATAAAAGCTACAATAACTTGTTTGACAATGACGGTCTGTATTTTGGGAGCTTTGAAAGCTATTTCATGACCAAATAGGTGCTCAGAAAATATCTGGTATGCCCTGTAAATACAGACCTGTAAAATAAAAAAAAAATTAGGAAAAATTTATTGGACACATGCAATAAGCAACTTGACATTTTCAGTTTTATGGTTGTAAGTTAAACCCAAAAGTAAGTGGCCTGAGGGCCAGCAGTGTTTCTTTTTAACAAACTAACTAACAACGATACCTTTTTAATTGCAGCAGGGAAAAAAGCACCCGAGATTCTTTTTTTTTTTTTGTAGCTTCTCTCCCATTTATAAATGAGCAAATAAATGTTCCTGAACAAAGCAGTTTGGTTTTGCGTTGAGGTGCTCTCATGGTAAATTTTGTTCTGGAACAAATTTCAGCAGCTGAGTAAACCAAATTGAGGTGTACAACTTTAAAAAATTAACACATCCTTACCTACAGCAGTATAAAGGGCTCCCCTACAATTAGTATCAGGGTTTAGAAGACGATAATCCTGTTCTTAAAAAAACAGCGAAATCCTTTTTCCTAGAGGGCTTTATTGAGTCATTTAAAAAGAAAACCTCTGCAATATCTTTTTTTTTTTCAGTTTAGCATCCAGTCAGTTTCAAGGTTAACATTTATTTGCCGTGAAAATAATTTCCTGGGTTATCATGTGCTATTTAAAAATAATAGTCCGATACCGATGGACTACAAGCAGGCTAAAACTTCATGCTGTAATTCTTCAGCACAGAGAGAACCCTGCTAAATATGGCTGACTGAACATATATTGAATCATTTATATTGGCCACCATACTGTAAAGGACATTGCACAGTAGGAGCATTGCTAGAGACTCCTCGGTAGCACACTTCATATGTAAAGAGAATTCACAGTTTCCACTGGTGAAAAGTATGTTTTGCAAGGTTTGTTCTAAAATGCAAAAGAAAAAAAATCTTAAGTGTTGCTCAAGGTGATACTGTGCCTTAGATTTTCTTTGTAGTTTTAAAAGATTTATAGCTGTTTGTGCAAAAGTGATGTCGAAAGAGGAAGGTATCCTGTATCCTCTTCTTATAGCTCACCACGTCCTTTTGTGAAATATGACGTCTAGGATCTGAAGGTCATGGCAGCTTGCCATCAAAAATTAGCTTCTATTTCTGTTTCTTTTGTCTGGTGAATTGACCTGAGAAATCTCCCTGTTGGCTGCATTAATAAGGGGGGGAATAATAAAGATCTAAATATAAATGTAATTGTTTAATGTATATTTATCACTTCATTGTGTTTATTAAAATGAGAAAGATAGCAATGGTTAAAATAGAACTGAATTAATAGCTATGGTCAGAAACAACAATTGGCTCTGCGATTACTAAGTAGCATTCTCTTGGAATTAGAAATAATAAAACTCGCCCAATGCAGTGAGAAATGAAAGGACGTCAACCTAGTTAAGTGCCAAATTTGACCTCTCTGACTGAAATGATCATTATACGTTGGGGAATAGTCTTTATTTATTATTTGTATTATGGTAGTGCCTAGACCTGTAGATTGACTATCTAGTTCATTTAAAATCATCATTCAATTGCTTACGTTTAACAAAAATCACACAATTTTGATGTAAACACATGAAAACTCTGCAGCAACAGTTAACTGATATATTTTGCCTCTGTTTGCAACAGCCGTCTACAAAAACAGTTGCCGGTCACGCTTGGTGAAGTGATTACTTTTTTCCATCACGGCTGTTGATGGCATAGTTCTAACATGGTTTTCCTGTTGAGTGTGAACAAAGATGTTTTTAAAGAACTTCATTAGCCTTAACCATATTGTGGAGTATGGGTCAAATATTTCTCACTTGCGTACTGTCATTGACTTCAGTAGGACTATCTGCATGGATATGATCAACAGGATTTGCCCTGTGCTCCTAGGTGGTCAACCGCAATCTATCTGAACATAATTGTAACATGATTTGCAACCTTCTTTCATGTAACTGCAATCAGTGTTCTAACCGTAACCATATCTGTAAATATTTTCAAACATAATTGTGAGCTGTTGCATGGTTAAGAAACAACAAATGCTATTCGCAGAGCCATTCACCAGGCACATGCTAGCTGATGGAGCTGATAGATATACATGGAGAAATACTCAACAGGAGGTCATGTTGGCTTTTGTTCTGCTATATTAGAAATGCATTAAAAATTCTAAGTGAGATGGACAAAATTGACAGGGAAAGAAATTTCCATGTGGATTTGTTGAATGAAAAACAGGGAGGGGGGAGCATAAAAACTAAACACACATTGACGTGTCCCTTTAAATTAAGAAGTATTTAATTGTTACATATTGTTACGTTTATCACAAAGCGTGAACAATTTATTGCACTCTTTATGACTGAGAGTTCCAGTGGAACCTAAAAGATGTTAAGAACCCAGCTCCCACTGAAATTCAATAGGACTTGAGTGCCTAACTCCCTTTGGCTAGTTTGAAAATCCCAGCCCATTTATATCATTCTCATATGAACATAGACTGAAAGGCTACTTTGAATTCAGAAGAGACTCAACATTGCATGCTACTATCAAAGTAAGGGCCAACATTTTCAAATATGGGTTCACTTCAGTGAGAACTGTGGCTACTCAGCAGCTACGATATGAAAATAAGATCATTTACTTAGGTACTTGATCGTGGATATAGGTGTCTGATGTTAAGGCATCTATGTTTGCAAATTTTGATATTCCATTACAACAGCTACCTCCCCACACTGATAAGGTCACATTGTGTTGTTCCGCCTATATTACCCTGCTCTAAGGCCATTCTTTTTTTAAATAGGAGAGAAGTGAGAGCTATCCACTAGAGACCTCACTGGAGCTTACGTGTACTTACTTCATTACGATTGCTATCTTAAGGACAACTCCAAAGAAAACCTTGGAGCCAGATCCTCAGCTGGTGTTGCTTCATTGACTTCAGTGGAGCTACACCAATATATGCCAGCTAAGAACCTGGCCCTTGACATTTAATTCTGATTTTAAGTTTCCTTTAGACTCTTGTAACCTTGTAAACCTCTCAGGTAATTGTTGCTTATAGAGTCTAGAACTAAACGCATGATTCTCAGGCATACTTTGTCACAGAGATAAAGTGATTATTGTATGCTTTTGTAAAGCTAAGTTCCTCTTATCTAGTTCATTCTGTATAGTCTCTTCTTATAGCAGTCTTAGTTCTATATTAACTTTTTTGCTGCTGCTGCTATTATCTATCTATCTCTCTGTCCATCCATCTGATAGCAATCACTCGGCAAGCACTCTGGGAAACCATATTCCCTGAGTTAATTTATATTGGAAAATGTCCCATGTGTTATTTTTAGTAAACGGACATAGAAAATGAACCATATAATTAATTCATGCTAATATATGTGTGTGTGTGTGTATAGATATATTGATATATATTAATATATAATTTTTTAAATCATTTTAAAACTAGAAAATGACAGATGGAGAGATCTCAGCAGGAAGTATCCACTTCAAATTGAGCAACCTAGTACCATCATCTGGGACTGTGTGCCTGATAAAAGTGAAGATGGCTCAATATGGCACAGAGAGGCAGCTAACACTTGTTCAGTGACCAACTTGATCAAAGACCTCAGTCTTAGTGACCATAATGGCAACCCATCAGCACCTCCCAGCAAACGCCAGTGTAGGTCACTCTCTTTTTCGGATGAAATGTCTAGCTGCAGGACATCATGGAGGCCTTTAGGGTCAAAGGTCTGGACTCCTGTAGAAAAGAGACGGTGTTATAGTGGGGGAAGTGTCCAGCGCTACTCCAATGGCATCACCACCATGCAGCGGAGTTCAAGTTTCAGCCTCCCTTCAAGGTCAAACATGCTTTCCTCATCATATGACCAGTCTGGATTTAGCAACAAATTTGGATGTCAGCCATGCCAAGGGCAGAGGAAGTCAACCACCTGTGGGCAGGCAGGTGACATCTGGGGTTATGATCACAATTCTGTAGATGGTAACCGGGTGGACATGCAGAGGTCCCTCTCCTGTTCACATGATCAGTTTTCCTCTTCAGACTATTGTGCACCCTCAGCAAACAGCACACCTGCCTCAACACCAGAGCTGATGAGACGCTCCCATGGGCTGTCGCGAAGCCGATCACAGCCCTGTGTCCTTAATGATAAGAAGGTTGGAGTTAAACGACGACGGCCTGAGGAGGTTCAGGAACAAAGACCTTCATTGGACCTTGCCAAGATGACCCAGGTAAGACATACTTATGTTAATAACAGGCAAACATGGGTGGCACAGACATCTACGGAACATAATTGAACACTTATGTGTGGGCAGAACACAGCATCACATGGGGTTATTTTTCAGTCAACAGAAGCATGAATTTTAATTGTTTCCATTTGGGTTAAAATCCATTTTCTTCTGACTCAGCTGTATTGATCTGCATTAAATAGATGTGATTGTTATGGATAAGTTTGTTCCTTTTGTTAGAGCAGAAAACTTATTCCTGTGCAGCTGGATTTGTAGCATTATTCTTTTAAAACCTTCCTTCTTTTTTTTCCTGATGCTGAGGCCTGCAGCACATCACACCAATATTTCTTCATACTATGTATTTCTATCAGAAATAATTTTTTAAAGTAGAATTTGTATAGGAGATGTTTAGGGGAGAGGAGCTTTGAGAGCATGCAGGAGGAATTGAAGGCAACATCCAGGGTATTCAGCACTAACTTTATCACTAGTTGAATTTTCACTGGTAGGGACTGTACTGGCTATTAGCGGTGACTTCAAGCAGTCTTGACTCCTGTAATTTTCCACTCTGGAGATGTTATCAAGTTTCATATTCAGGTGCAAACATAGGGCAAAATTTTCTTCCTCAATATGCAGTGTGAATCTACAGTGCAGATAAGAGATTTGAAGTGCATACCTGAGAGGATTTTGCTCCATAGCCCTCAATCTTCAAGACCCAATTATGTGATATTGGCCTTCAAAAATGTGTGAGAAAGTCAAAATGAAAGGACATATTAAAGAAAAGCACAAGAAGCAATTTCATTTTGCATGTCTAAAGTTTTCCATAACCACAGTTTTATGATTCAGGGTTTCTAATGTCAATAATTTACAATAATAAACTCTGTGATAACACCAGCTTTGTGTGGTACAGAGATAAATTTGGGTCTAAAGATCCCATGGTTCATTTTGCAAGAGTAAGGTATTAACCCTACTGTTCTGGCCAAATTCCAATTTTTTCTATTACGTTCTGCGTGCCAAAAATTTCCCCTAAAGTTTCAACTGGATATGATATTCTTCTTCACTCTCTGTTGTGTAATGTTGCTGTTAAACAGCTGTTGCATTTCATCCCAAAGGTGACTGCATTTCAGTAGGCTAGTGCATAATGAAGTTTAGTTTATTGTTAACAATAAAACTAGTGACATCTCCTAAGCAGGTACAGTTCAGAAATAGAGTTGCAAATTTCCTTTCCTTCCCGTCACCCAGTGTAATGATTTCTGATGTTATAAATACCATTTTTTTTCTTTTAGAATAATGTGATATTTTATGACATTTTATGCTTATATGGTTCAATGGTTGCTTGAATGAGTTCATTGTGTTTGAGGAAGTGACTAGTCTGTCCTCTTCCAAAGAAGCTTAAATGATAAAAAGGGACAAAAACAGTTGTTCTTGGGTGATGCACTGTGATCTCTATTTGATAAACTGCGTCAGTTACATCTAACACACTTAGCTTATTTTATTAGCTAATAAGCTGGATAGGTAGTAAAAGCAACTTACACATGTTGTTATATTTCATTCGCTACAAGTTGAAATAACACAACTGGCATCACTGAAGTCCTTTTCATTTCCTGGCATTGGCAGAAACATTTTAAAAATACATACAGTAGTTCTGTATATTTGTGCCCACATATGTAGGATATTTCATGTGCTCCAGGCTGGTCTCCAAGAAAGTGGTGATGGAGGTGGTAGGAAGAGGTCAAAGGGGCAGCTGTGAATTAAAACACTTCTGCTGATAGCTCAGTGTTCATCAGCAAGTCTCTAGGTACGTTAAACCTACCTAAAAGTGGATAGCAGAGGATTTATGATCCCTTCAGGGAGAAGGAGCCTTGGGAGAAGTGGGATGCTGTGATTTGGAATAATTCTGGGGATTTATATTGCCTGAAAGACATAGGGCTGGCTTGTGCAACCTTTGCATTGGGGAGGCAAGTAGTAGTCTCATTGGCTTCAACAGCAGTACTCACGTGAGTGAGTGCTCACCACCATGGGGAAGGGTTGCACAGTCTGGTTCTAAATAAAGATTGAGGCAAATTTGTAAAGTAGTGTGGAGAAGATGGAATGACTGCTATGCAATTGAAGAAGCTTTTCCCTGGCACTACAGTCTCTCTCTCTCTTTTTTTAGAAAAATCAAAACAGTGGCCAGCCATGCTACCTTGTGGCCACGCAGTCAGCTGCCTTCCAAGCGTGGTCCTTGAACCCAACCTCTCACTCTCAGGCAGGGGCATTTTCAGGAATTTAAATTTGACCCCTTTAGGAGGGGCACCCAGGAGCTCACGCCCCTCCTGCCCTGCTCGTCCCCAGCAGGAACTCTCTCTATCTTCTCCACAGCCCTTGCCCTCGCAGGAGCTCGCTCTTCCCTGCCTCTGTGACTCTGGGGCCGGAGAAGTTCTGTGCCCCCGATGATTATTGGGGGGGGGTGCCCCTGCTTGTCCCCCCTTGTGCACACCCTTGCTCTCAGGTGGTGGTGCTAAAGGGAGTTGCAGAGGCCGTGAGGGAGGAAGCTCTTTACATTACTATGCAGAGAACCCTGGGCTGTTTGCAGAACACCGTTGTTAGGGTTCAGAGAGGGCCTTGTGAGCTGACACAGACAGGGAGTACCATGCCATAACAAGAGGCCTTGAAGGTGAAGGAATAATGTGCAGCCCATCAGGGGTGGGGAGTCATAGGACTTGGGAGCACATTCTCCAAACCAACTGAGTAACCACAGCCTGGAAAATGGATCCCAAGCTGGGAAGAATCCATTTTTCAGCTACCTTTTACTTAGTCCCTTTGTGCCAAATAGAAGAATAAACTCCAATTCCTTTTGCAGCAGCTTCTCATTTAAGTTCAACTTCAGCCCCAGCTGCCTCTATTTCTGAGTGACAGTAAATGACACACTGGTTTGGGTTGATGGAGAGGTTTAAATCTGCCTCCAGTGACAAAGAGCTTTCAGATCTTCAGGGGCCCAAGAGTCCAGGGTCCATGAAGGGCTGTGTGTGATATTCATTTTAAAAGAATGCAAACAAAATTTGAGTCATGTACTGCAAGAGAAGGAGACTATTAAAAAAATTCAAGTCCCTTTTTGTAAAATGTACCTGTGCAAATCAACCATAATATTCAGTATCCACTCTCAGCTGAGCTCCCTCCTATCTGTGTCATGATTATGTCCCTAGCCGCTCTCTCGGTATTTAAACCCATGTGAAGCTGAAGGTATTGTATATCCCCAAAACATTTTGGATTTCAAGTCTGTAGAACAAAATTATAGCAAAAAAGAAAATCAATGAACTGTAATGCTACACCTCTGGCTGTGTGGCTATAGTATTCTGAGCACACTTTTCACACACTAAAGATTTCTCTCTTCTGACTTTGGTTCCCACGATGGACCCAAGCTAAAGTGGTACTTACAGTCTATCTGGCAATAACTAATACTGAAAAGTGCAGTGTTCATGCACAATGCTGCACAATAGAAATCCTTTGCAGGAATGGGTAACCTTATCTTTATGACCGCATGACCCCTTTGCCCTCACCTTGTGTTGTTTCTTGTGTGATCTTACCATCTAGGATGTAGCAAACTAAGTAAATTAATCCCAAATAATTATCAAAGTAATGAAAAGCCCAACATTTTGGAATGATACAAGGACCCATTCAAGAAATGTAGCCTCTGTGTAATTGTAATTATAACAACGGTGTTTCACAGCAGAAGTTGTTTTAAAGCAGTGCAAGGAATCGGTCACATTCCTCTGATTCACGTACAAGGTGGTTTCATTTAGAGTTCACAAACAGCTCTTTGCTATAAAAATACCTTATGAAACGGCTTTGATCTATTGCTTTCTGTGTTTGGCTGCAGGACCCTGAAAAATGACACAATATGCTCTACAGCAGGGCAGGGCTTAAACCAATCATTTATTTATAGCATCAGATTTTTGCAGCTCCAAAAGCATGATCAGTATTTTTCTTCTTGCCACCACACACTAATGACTGTATTTTTCTTTGGCTCCATTAGTAACAGGTTCATTGAGAAAAAGGTCACACAGGACTGCGTTTCAGATTTTGAAATTGTGACGATAATGCAGTGATGCCCACTGACAGGAGATACAGGAGAAAGAAGGAGGAAGGATGCTTCTGCAGATAAGGTGCTGGACTGAGTCAGGAGAGAAGGGCTCTCTTTTCCAGTTCTGGAAGTCTTTGTCTGTGACCACAGGGAAACAACTTCACCTTTCTTGGCCCGTATTTCCGTAAAGGGAGATTGTGCAACCAAATTCAGCAATATTTACTGCAAATAAATACAGTGAGATTCTTGGGATAAAAAGCATTAAGGAGATGCAGAGTATATCAGATAAGAAAAAATCTGCTTACAAGGTGCCATGCTTAAGGCCGATTTTTGCATCATGGCTTGTTTTGTGCCTGGGTAACTTGCCATGCAGCATTTGCACAGCATCTCACCCTTGGTCTGTTCCATGCTAGATAGGTTCTTCTACAGCACTCATCACAGATGGTAAAATGGATGTGCACACAAACCTCAGTGCTGTATGCATACGTGGGCTTGGCTTGCAAATCTACCTGATAACAATTTGCTTGTTTTATCCAATGACTTGTGTACACAAAGTTGGGCATGCCCCATATGCCCCGTCAGCAACCTCAAAAGGGTGTGGAAGGTTCTTAGTTTGCGGTAGGAGGTGCTCAGGACTTTTCAGGATCAGACCCAAATGGAGAGACAGTGCCCCTGGATGCCAAACCATTCCATATGCCTCTCTGTTACAATTGCATTTGTTGCAAGAACAGCTGTTGAATGAATAGAATGAATAAAAGAAATGTTAGTATTTTTATTCCTTTAGTTATTCTGAAAGTCTGCACAAAGGCCTCTAAACTCTCCATCTTCAGCAGGATTTTAGACATTGTGGGAAGAGGGGAAAATGATCTGTACAAATCCCGGGGAAGGGAGAGTTGCAGAGGTGGAAGGGGTTTGCAGGAAGAAAAGAGGTCAGAATCGGGCAGACCCTGACCACCAGGTGCTATCATTAGTTTGCAGTTTCAGCCCATTGGACATTACAGGAGAACCTGAGATCAGTCAGTGCCATATTTGGCAGTTTAAAAACTACAGAGGGAAACAGATATAAGAATCAAATATCTTAGTCAATGCTTTTTTTTTAACTGATATTCTCACTGCAGTTTTCTCAGTGTAATGGCCTGGGCTCTTTTTGTTTGCTTGAGTCTGTACATATGGAAAGTAAGTTGAATTCTTTCTGAATATCAGGATGAGAGAGAGTAGAAATTGAAAGTGTAACTGATTGCTCCAGCCTACACAGTGAGTGAGCTCTGGAACAGCTGCTTGGCTGTGCTTTAAATACTGTTAGTAATTGTTGATGGGGCCTGTGTGTGCTAAACAGAGGCGTGCTGTAAAAACAGGAAAGTAGAGAATAAGTCATCTGTCTTGGCTCATCATTTTGTATTAAAATGTGTTAGGCTGCTAGGAAAATTAAGAGAACCATTGAGCTGTAGGTCTCTGTGTGTATTGTGCCGTTTGCTGTGGCATTATGAATTACCCTGCCGTGAGCTGTCAGCGCTGTTATTGCACAAGTAATCTTCCTAAGGTCATGGCGACTGTGAGCTCTGCAGCTTTGATCTCACGTCAAAAAAAGTTAATGAGTTTATCTTTGAAAATGCCAATGAAGCAATTTTTTTTCTAAGGCTCCTTGCAATTTTCTTCTCTTTAATTGTTGGCCATTTGCAACTAAAGATTCCTAAGAGGGAAACGCCACTGAAAAAGGGAAAAGTGGTATGGCAGATGACACTGTGTCTTCCTTATACAGGGTAAAGAAAGAAATCCTGCTTCCCATGCAAGTGTTAAAATGTAGCTCCATTCCACCTTTATGCAGAAGCAGTCTGGAGACCAAAGACATTTGGGAAATTGCTATGGAGAGAGGAGACTTAGTGTTTGGCCCAATAAAGCCAATGGCCATCCTTCTCTTGGCTCAGCTCATACACAAGTGCTCAAGGAAAGGCTGGAGAGTGCAGGTCCAGGTTCTCGAAGAGAATGTAGGGAACTTCATACTGGAAGGAAGGGAGGATGGTCTTGTAGTTTAGATGCTTGGCAGAGGAGCCGGAGAGCTGGCTTCCATTCCCAGCTTTGTTGCAAACTTCCTGTGTGACTGTGGGCGAGTTACTGAATTATTTTCTGACTCACTCCTCCATAAAGCAAGTATAAAACTTTCCTACCTCACAGGGCGTTGTAAGGAGAAGTCCGTTAGCATTTGAGAGGTGCTCAGATGTGACCAGTCATGAGGGCTGTTGAAATCGATAGATTGCTATTTGAGAGTCAGAGGAGGGATGTGGTGGAGAAAGGGGGACTCCATACACAGTCACTACTGGGCTGTTGTAGGCCAAACTGTTGCTTTCCTATTTGATTGCTGGTGATACAAGGCCAGTTCATTTAGTTGTAAATATTTCACTCTGAAAGCTTTTGGGAATAAGAGCTGGGAGGAGGAACACAGACCTTGAAAGACTGTTTTTGTGGCTTTTCTTCCAGTTGACCCACCCCATCAGCCTACATCCTGTAATACAAATGCTTCTTAGTTTTTAAATCAGTGCCTAATAGGTATATAGAAAAGTCAGCAGTTAATACAGATCATTTATCTCAAAACCTTCCAGTCAGCTCCTGTTACTCTATAGAGGTCTCTCTCAGCTGCCTGAGGCTCTGCAGGTATGGTCGAAGTCTTCCAACTTGGCTCTGTTGTTTCTCTGAGGATTTAAACTACTAAATTTTTTTGAACTGAAACTAGGATTATTTACTGCATCCTTTAACCCAGTTCTTCAGGTTTATTGCAGTTTTAGCAAAGCACAAAATACAAGCAAGAAGGACCTTGGCTGCCAAATGTGTCAGTTTCTCCAACCTCTGGTGGCTGTCTCTCACCTTTCCTCTGTAGGAGGGACTTCTACTTCCCCTACTGGACCCTGTAGATAATGTGTAATATTCCCTTCACAGACTGGCAACAGGGTTTGAATATAGACTGTCACTACTGCAGCATGAACCTTTACCGTTTGTGCTAAGCAAAACTTCCACTGACTTCAGCGGGTCCAAAATTTCACTGTAGGTCTCTTTGGTGGAAGCGGTAGTAGGCTGCTATTCTGTTAATCAGCCAAAGCATAACACACAGTGCAAAATCGGTTACAAATGCGTCTCTTGTGCTTATGGGAATGGATGGCTCATCATAGCTGCCCCATTGAGAAACGTTAGAAAATAAATCAGCATAAAATCACCTTTATTGCAATTCTTTGTGCCATTCACAGCTATTGCACTAACCGAATTGCTCTTCCAGATGAAAGATCCATGTGAGGCAGCAGCTCCAGTGCCCCAATCTGTGTAGTGCAGTGACCCTCAACCTTTCCAGACTACTGTACCCCTTTCAGGAGCCTAATTTGTCTTGCGTACCCCCAAGTTTCACCTCACTTACAAACTACTTGCTTACAAAATCAGACATAAAAATACAAAAGTGTCACAGCACACTATTACTGAAAAATCGCTTACTTTCTCATTTTCACCATGTAATTATAAACTAAATCAGTTGGAATATAAATATTGTACTTACATTTCAGTGTATAGTTTATAAAACAGTATAAACAATCATTGTCTGTATGAAATTTTAGTTTGTACAGTACTGACTTCGTTAGTGCTTTTTATGTAGCCTGTTGTAAAAGTAGGCAAATATCTAGATGAGTTGATATACCTCCAGAAGACCTCTGTGTACCCCTGGTTGAGAACCACTGACATAGTGCACATTTTATTCGGGGGACCCCAAAGCAGTTGCAGGAGGACTTTGAATGACAGTCCAACAGCCACAAGAGAGCACTCAGAGATACTTGCAAACCATCTTCACTTAATGTGTGCATGGGCATAGATAAGGCCATTTAGAATGCCCCACCTAAAATGTTAACCTAGAGCCACCACTGCTTCCATCCAGTCTGACCTGTTCAGGGTGATGGAAGATGCCAAATGGGATGTAGAGGTTTGAGGGTGCACGTAGGAAGATGTGGAACATACATGACACCTGCAGGGATGCCCTCCCTTGCTCCCCAATATGGAGATACAGAAAGAAAAGCTGCAATGCTTTTCTAGCACTGAAATGCTTTCAGATTAAAAATGTATGTGGGAGGAACCCTGGATCCATACTAGTTTAGATATTATAAACCTCTAGCAAAATTAACTCTTTACTTCCTACAGAGGAGCTGTAAGTGCCTTTTTGTTCTTGCAGCTGCAGCAGCAGCACTGACAGAGTTTTCCTTCCTCACTTTCTGTTTTGCAGCATTGCTGTAACCCCTGACATTGTACAGTCTGGGACACTAACGGCGCAGTAGCACAAGAGCTCAGTTTGTTACAGTGCTACACTTGGCAATGAAGTGTAAGCCGTGGAACTGATGGCGTCATCAGAAGGGAATGAGCCTCTCAGCTCTAATAAAATTACACTACTTCTGATGACAGCATTGTGAAACAGGACGAGGAAAGGAGCTTTACTGTCTGTAGTTTCACTCTTGGTCCTGAAGAACATGAGCTCATGGGGACAAAATGGTGGACCTAGCAGTCAGTTCTGTTTTTAAAGGCTGCTTCAGATAGATCTCTGAGCCCAACCCACATCCTCTATATCCAACTCTCAAGACAGTCCAAGTCTGAATCGTGCAAATAGCCCCTATCTTTGTGATGTCCCAATTGCCTGCATCTGAACTACAGAGGTGTTTGAAATCCAGATCGAGGTTTTGTGGTTTGACCCTTTTGTAATTTCATAGTTAGTCTCAGAATCTCTTTCTTGTGTCAGTTCTATCCATGGACCCCACCTAATGCAATAAAGTTAAAAGACAGCGAGATCCTCGTTACCGCTCTGCTTGATAAAAACGACACGCTCTGTACATTTTCTAAAAATGAGCAACAGCAGGAAGAGCTCTGCTGTAGGTCTGGAGCTGAGTTTTCCTGTGTGTAGAAGTCACCACCAGTGTTATGGTGTTGGGGTGTCAGTGTTATTTTTGTTTATTCAGATGTCAGTCACGTCGTCTCTGCTCCTCCAATATGCTCTATTTTTAAAGTCTCCTTTCTCTCCAAGAAAGATTTGAAGGTAAAATGACTTACAGAGTTTGCCCAAGGTGTCCATTTTTTTCTGATATGACCAGTTTAAACCTACCAGTATTGTGAGGTGCTCCTGATACCTTTGCCCTGCTGTGCTACTCAGTTAGATACTGCTGTATGTAAAGAGCTGCACATAAGATACCATTTGCAGTACACAACGAGTAGTTTTAATTGGGCCTACAAACCCAGGAACACTGTATATTCTTGAGACCCATCGGCCGACACCTTGTCTATTAACTATTCACATATACACAGTGATCTCTCTTTTCTAGAGCACTCCTGTAACATGCTGCTGGTCAGTTTCATATTGGGGAAAACTGAGGCTAATGCTTGTGGGACTAAGAGAGAAGTAGAAATTCCTACTTTGTGAAATCTAGAAATGGACCTGAAAAATCCACCCCATCTCCAACTTCCAAGGATTTTGGCCAATGAAAGCTGATAAAGTGAACAGCCAGCCATAGGAATATCCCACTGATAATTCTGTAGTCCTTTATAAGGGCTGATGTCTTAAAGTGTAACATGATCTTTAATTCTAATTAACTGCTCCTTCTCACACAGTTGTCCTTATTCCTCTTATGCCCCTCCCATTCCCCTCATCTAAAATGCGCACTGAGACAAAACTGAATCTCTGACATTTTTATATTGGGTTAGAAGCTGAAGAGAACAAATAGCACAGTGAAGAACAGAAACTCTACACAAACTTGATTTTACTGCATTCAAAGTGAGGGTTAATTGTTTGGTTTTGGACAAAAGTTGAACAATTTCTGCATTTGAAGGTCAGATACAGCAATACCCTGGTACGCTGGACTCAGGGAATGGCTCACTTGATGAGTACCTGTTCTGTTCTTTCCCTCTGGGGCACGTGGCATTGGCCACTGTCAGAAGACAGGATACTGGGCTAGATGGACCCTTGGTCTGATCCAGTAGGGCCATTCTTATGTTCTTGTGCTTTAAAAAATAGTAGAAAAATAACTGAATACAAAATGTACCTCTAACACAGTAAGAGCCAGATTAATTTACACACAAGAGTTATGAGACTGCTATCAATGATACACTGAAGGTTGTTAACAATACCAGCCCCTTTAATTGGCTGGTTACAAAGAATAATAAAGTTTCAAAAGACTTTTCAGATAGTGTAACAAACCTCACAGTTTGACTGTAAATCCCCAATCTAATGCCTATCAAATTTGTTGAAATCAGATCATTTCCTAAATCCTCATGCTTTGAGAGAGAAATTAGTCCAGCTGGATTCAAGAAGAAATCCCAAGTAGGTACATTTCTAACAGTTTACAGCTCCCCAGATACATACTATCACTGTTGAAGACAGATTTCCAATCTAGATGGACCACATCTGAGTTTGGCAATTCCTACTGTATGTTCCTTCAAAGATGTATCATGTAAACTATCACCCTTGTGCTACCCAGGACTCTATTTTCAAAGGAGCCTTGAATGCACCTTGAAAACTTGTGGTCACTTCCCAGACCAGTGATGGGATGTAAGATTTGTGGAGTTAACGGTACTCTGAACCTCAAGGGAAAAATAAGTTTTGTAGTACTCTGCACTGACACAATGGCAGTTGTGCTTTTGGGGCACCGGAGATATTGCCCCGTTGAGAAAAATTAAACAAAGTAAAATACATTTACCTCCATCCCAGTTTTGTGTGTTGTGCACAGCTGTCAATTTAAAGGCCTCATCCTTCCATTTTCCAAATGAAGGAACCATATAAGCAGGCTTCAGTACACCATGTTGCGTAATGCAAGGATGCCTAGGGAAGGTGCATCCAACAACTCGACAACACCGCAGAGAACGGAGTGGCATTTCAAAAGTACTCCTGGAATGAGTGCCTGTGCAGCTAACGAGAACTACAGTGCCCCATTTAGGTGTTGACTGCTTGCTGGACAGCCAGAGTACCTTGATGGGTTAGAGAGGTGATCTCATCTAGTCCTCCTGGATGCAGGAATGTTGCTGTCACACAGGATTTGAGTGCTGGGTGTAAATAAAGTGGTATCCTCTGCTACTCACTATCAACACCCAAAATACAACATGGCGATGTATGCATCAGAAGGTAACCAGGACTAGGGACAGTGTGTAAGGATTTGGATCAAAACCTCTTAATTATAAAAGAACCCAGAATGCAGAATTTCTTCAAGCCTGACTCCCTTCACATCTTCTCTCTTCTTTTTAACCAATTTAAGGGTTAATAAAAGAGTTACTCTCATCCCTTTATTTCCTGAGCTATTTTTAGCTGCAGGAGATAGTTCTACAGCTGACAGCACATATAGGAAACTATAGTCAGGAAAGGTCACAGAAGAGGGCAGGATTGAAAACTAGTGTCAGATCAAGAGTCAGTTACAGCATTTGAGACTGGGGCCTTGCTTACACTGGGGACTTCCGTCATCAGTGACCAGCCATGGGTTTAACAAGGCAGGGATGGGAAGGGCATATTTAGCAGTGAGATAATGTTGAATAGAGATTTAAATGTGTTACAGCTTTATCTCACTACAGCAGGGCCACTATGTCAGGAACACAGTGTTCACAGAGGGCACTATACAGGCTTGGTAAAAACTAACTACACCAGTCATGCAGGGAGCAAAAAAACCCTAACCAAAACAGAGGCTAAAGAGATGACCGTTGAGGAAGCATAACTATTAGTAATTAAATCTTTAAATTGTTCTCTGAAAACCTTGACCTGGCTTCAGGAGCCAACCCAGCCAGCGCTCTGGTATCCTGCATAGAAGACACCCAGGGGAGGAGGATAGATTTATGACACGGGGATATAAAGAGGTACAGAGAAGAGAAGTAAGAGATGGTCAAGTGGTAGAATTCAAAGCCGAGACGGGCTAGGACTAAAGCATCGATGTGCTCTCTCTTCACCTCCATTCCCTCCAGCATATGAGGAACATAGGAATCACCAGACTGGATCAGACTCCCAAGGCCCATCTAGTTCGATAGCCTGTCTCTGACTGAGGTCAGCACTAGATGCCTCAGAGAAAGATGAGCGACCCCTGCACTTAGCACGTCTATTGAATGCAGTGTGGGAAAGCCTATCCGTTGGTTAGCTAATGGTTTCTTAGTTGGTTACCTTAGCTAATTACCAGCACAATACATTTCTGGGCTAGAGTAGTGTGGATCCATGCTCTGAAACTAGGAATTCCGTTCTAATCCTGACTCTTGCAGGCTTTGGCCAAGTCACTAGCCTCAGTGTTTCAGTTCCCCACAGCAGGGATAATAATAATTACCCACCTCACAGGATGTGGTGAGGACTAGTTAGTTAATGTTTGTACAACACTTTAAAAAATTGAAGTCATTGGTATTATTTCAGCTTTCTTTTGATAGGTATCTGTAGCATGGTTTCATGGATTGGCTGTAAAATACTGGCCGAACGGTAAGAGAGAAACAGAGTTTGTGCTATGTTGCCCAGAGCCCAAGATGGTAACACATCTTCCACTTACTGTAGTGGAAACGCAAGCACTGTTCTTCACCCCTGCAGGGACCCAACTGCTCCTCCTCCTTGCTAGGACCTGGCACCTTCTCCTTCAGATTCCCTGTAGGGATTTGCCATTGCTTCTCTTGCAGCTTCTGCTGGGGTGCCTGACTTGCAGTAAATGTATGCCAAGCAACACTGAAGCAGCACACAGTAGCTCATATTACATTGATGCTTATACACCTTTATTCAGTGGAATTTGAATTGCAAACCCCATAGGGAAAGGATGAAGAACTGTGGGGTGGAGGTGTGGGGGAAGGAAAACAGACTTAAGGCCAGGTTTTAGAATTAATTTATTTAAATTGCAATACTTTTATACCTTACATTTTTCAGGACAATGATAGATAAAATTTAGATCTTTTTCAAATTTGGTCCATGTGTCGAGTTTTGATAATCAGATGCATTTTATTAATTTAAAAAAAAGTTACAGTACAAATTTAACTGAGGTAGGTTTCAGGAATCACATAACTGGAGTCAGTGTGATGTCACTCTCGTTTCACGGTAGCTACTCTTGAATCATAACTTTTGAGGTGAGATAGTAACTCAAGGCATGGCTCTGTTTTCATAAAAGTTTCCATAGCAAAGTGGCAGGACATTGTGGTCTAACGTTCACAGACCTGTGTGCTGCACCAGACTACATTCTACTATGTGTCTTAAAAGGACTTAGAGATACAATAAAGAGATGCTAATAAAGTCTCAGGAACACAAAAACCAAACGAGAAGTGCAACCAGACAGCCTCTATATTGTCCGATAGGAAGCTCTCTGCTTCCACTGCTCTGTGCTGTGCCTGCAGACCTCTGCAGAGCAAGTCACAGCCAGGCGTATGCTTTCTGACTGCAAAGTGGTGCTTGTGTACAGCAAGCAGGTGTGGTTCTCTGGCAACAAGCAGCTCTGCAAATGCCCAAGCACATGCATTTTTCAACTCTCAAGCTGCTTGACCTGAGACTGCAGGGAGCACTACGCTTGTCATTTGTAAATTGAGACTGCTGCTGGCTTTGTATCCCTGGTAATATGGTTTGAAGCATGTTGTAGGTGGGGGAATCTTTTTTAAAAAGGTTCCTGGACTTTGTACTAAAGTGTTACAGCTTAATCATTAATAAGGGGCAGGCTTGGTATAGTAAGTGTGAAATTTTCTTGAATGGGCAGTATATCTCAGCTCAATGCCAGCAGGGTGAATGTGCTAAGAGGAGGGTGAGTCAGAGGTCAGATAGATACACCTGCCCTTCACTGAACTGCCCTGTACACCCATTTGCTTTCTGTCTGACTCAGGGGGTGTGTTATGTTGCTTTCCAATGACTAGCCCAGAGAAAGAATAAGAGTATTTCCACACTGCAATTAGACACCTGTGGCTGGCCCATGCCAGCTGACTTGGGATCACAGGGCTTGGGCTAAAGGGCTGTTTAATTATCATGTACAAGTTCAGGCTTGGGCTGCAGCCTGAGCTCTGGGACCCTCCCCCTGCACAGTGTCCTAGAGCCTGGGCTCAGCTTAAGTCTACACCGCAATTAAAAGGCCCCTTAACCTGAGCCCTGCTAGCCCAAGTTAGCAGGCACAGGCCAGCTGCAAGTTTTTAATGATAGTGTAGACATACCCTCAGAGACTTGGGGTCTGCTCCAGAGCCTACAGATGTCAGTGGGAGTCTTTCCATTAACTTCAATGGAGTTTGGATTCAGGCCATTAGTGCTAGTGGTAGGTAAGGAGTTTGTTAGTTCACGTGTGCTACAGAGCTTTGTTTTTGCTGCCAAAAGCCTTGGGTTCTGTCTCAGATGCCCCATGTTTGAGGATCAGCTGATAATCATGGTGCAGGTGTGCATGCACCCATGGATTTGTTACACAATGCTGAGTTCTCTGTGTCTGGATGCAGCTAACTTGATTTCTCTCTCTCTCTCTGTTTCCCCATCTGTAAAAAGGCATTCCTACCATACCTTGTTAGTTAATATTTGTACAACTCTTTGAAGATTTCATATATTAAGGAAGTGCTAAGTATTGTTACAAGTGAGGAAAATATTATTTTTCTCCTTTGCTACCTATTTTAGAGGTCACAGCTACATATTTAAAGGTGTACTCTCTCAATCCTGTTACATATCTCCCCAAGATATTTCGAGCTGCATGTCCTTAAGGGGTAGACAAACACTCAGCAAGGCCTCAGTCTATCTTCATATCTTCCCCACTGATCAGAGCCCTAACCACATACAATCCATCTTCAAAACTTCCTCACTAGGTTAATCAGAAACAAGTTTCATAAAGGGGATATTGTACAGTAGGTGGAAATGGCAACAGAAGAAAAACAGTAAAAGACTAAGAACTAGAGACAACATGATTTATAACAAGATGGTTGTGGTTATGAAATAGTCAAGATACTAAAAGCAGCAGCGTGCCACTGTAGCAAATGTATTTGGTAATAGAATTTCAACAGATGTGGTGCGATTATGCAGCATTAGCTGTTTGGCAAGAAACAGGAGATGTAATCTAAAATGGTGTGAGATTAATTGTCACTCACTGGAGGTACAAGAGCGACAGCTTGATTCACACAGAAAAAGTAATAGAAAAGTAAATTCAATGGTGTCAGCCTTAAAACTCTGAAAATCAAGACGTTCGCAGTTATGGTTAAAACTCTTACTTGAGTTCATCTTGTTACACCTCTGGTATTGCAACCCATGTGGTGAATTAAATCATACACAGCTCCCATTTGCTACGGGAAGTAAGTCATTTCTCTTAATATAGAGAGAGTATTCTTTAGTGGTTAAACCAGAGGACTAGAAGTCAGAATAGCTGGGTTTTATTCCCAGATCTGCCATTGACATGCTCTGTGACCTTGAGAAAGTCACAGTGAGGCAATCTCTGTTATTATTTGTTATTATTATTGGTTAAGTGCAGATGTCATCTCCGATTTACAAAAACACAGAAAAAACCATTGTCCCTGCCCCAGGAGGCTTACAAACTAAAGGGACAGACAAAACAATAACAGATCCAAACCATTCTGATGGACAGACAGAAGTTGCCAGTGTCATAGACTGGTCTGTAATTGGGTATGTAACTGCTTTTCTAACCTACTGTAAGTGAGTTTACTCCTTGGTCAGAGTCTGTACATTACTGGCCTATTAAGATAGTTTATGAGTTATAAGAATAGAAAAAAATCTTAAGCTACTGAATCCATTTGTGTGTGTGTGTGTTCTTATAACTCAAAACAACCTGAAAATTGTCCTTGTTTGAGCCCCATCACATTGTATGACAGCACGGGGTCTTAATTCACCACTGCACTGGGCCTTGTATCATTTTAGATGCCTGTGCAAATGGTTACCACAGCAGAATGGTGGCATTTTACACTCACTTTGCCTTGCCGGAAATGACCATGGAAAGTGCAGCAAAGCAGTGGGAAATCAGGGCCATAATTTCCTCTTTTTTGAAGGCAAATCCTGACAAATTCTCCCTCAGCAGCAGTGGTATTAATGGGCCACTGTAATAATCTAAGTCTGAAATATGATGCTGTCTCTTGTTGTCATTCTGTCCTGCTTTGATCAGATACTGTATTTCAGTTCCAAATCAGCAGTTTTTGAAAAATGAATGTTAATTGCTCCTTACTCCTTCTTTGGGTTTGTATTCATGTCACTTTATGTTCTTGAAGGACTTCTAGGCTAGAAGATGTAATTTTCAGGTCAATAGATACATCAATTAATGTGTAAGTTGCATTTCCTACCCTTCCATTCATAACTGGACATTTCCTAACTGTAGTTTTGAACCCTGGAGATTACAAGGTGCTGCCAGGATCCTGATAGCTAGTGGAGGATGGGAGGATGGGGGGTCTTTTAAGAAACAAAGCACAGAGAAAGTAGTGCATGTGGATGGAAGCCCCAATAAAAGATGCTCCTGAGTACTTTAAGATCATGCTACCTTATTTTGGATCCTGATCAGATCAGAGATCCTTGATGGCTCAAACCTTGATGGTTCTATTCCAGACAATAAAAATTCTTAATGAAATTTAAATATCATTCTTGGGGTAAAACTGCAGCGCATCAATGGAGAAAGCATCAATTACTATGAATGCTGGAATCTTGGAGTCAAAAGAGCTGAATGTAGGAGCACCTTTACTCCCCAGTCACTGGAGAACATAAGAATGGCCATACTTGGTCAGACCAAAGGTCCATCCAGCCCAGTATCCTGTCTACCGGCAGTGGCCAATGCCAGGTGCCCCAGAGCGAGTGAACCTAACAGATAATGATCAAATGATCTCTCTCCTGCCATCCATCTCCACCCTCTGACAAACAGAGGCTAGGGATACCATTCCTTACCCATCCTGGTTAATAGCCATTAATGAACTTAACCTCCATGAATTTATCTAGTTCTCTTTTAAACCCTGTTATAGTCCTAGCCTTCACAACCTTCTCAGGCAAGGAATTCCACAGGTTGACTGTGCGCTGTGTGAAGAACTTCCTTTTATTATTATTAAACTGCAGTAGGTTTGAAAAATCAGAGCTTCCATTAGTTCAGAAAGATACTGTCAAGGTTGACACAAGCCCAACATTTAACTCATCTTCCCCTCAAAATTACACTCCTTTGCACAAAAAATATCACTAAGCTAGTGAACAAGCCCTGTCAATCTGCAAAACAAGAGCTGCAGGGATTGTTGTTCCTGAACTGGAATAAACAAACCCCACTCTCAATTCAGTCCTAGTCAGTGGTCTTGCAAGACAAGTAAGGTGAGGGAGAGCAGGTGCAGGTTCCCACACAGTTGAGAACCTTGGTTTTGAGGTTAGGAGAAGATCTGCAAGTTTACGCTGTTGCAACCCTTGGTTTGAACCTGAGTTTTCACTAAATCGGTAGACATTTTATAACCAAAAGAAAAATAAAGCAAGTCCTGCCTTCAGTTGTTTTTTTCCCAGCTTTCAGTGATGCCACCAAAAGATCGTGAGCCAGGCTCTTCAGATCAGCAAGAGAGAGGTGCTCACGTATATGCAGTTTTCTGATAATACATATCCCTAAGATGATGTGGTTAAAGATTATTATTACTGCAGTAGAGCATAGTCCTGGACCAGGACCTCATTGTGGTCAGGGCAGTATAAACACAGAACAAAAAGACGGTCTCTGCCCCAAGAAGTTTACTATTTAAGTATAAGACAAGAGAGAACAGATAGATACAGGCTGATTGACGGGGCAATAAAAGCAAACAATGAAATAGTATTGGTCAGCACGACAGGCAGTGGGCTCAGCACACCAGAATCCTAGTTCTTGTCAAATGTTGTGTAGGCCTAACAGAAAAGGAGTGTTTGTAAGAAGGATTTGAAGGAGGATAATGAGTTAGTTTAGCATATTTTTAGGGGGAGCTTCTGCTCAGTATGCAGGCAGCATGGGAAAAAGCATGGAGATGCTAGTTTGAAAAGGTAACAAGTGAGTGATGGTGGTGACACCATTGGCATTAAAGCAGGGATTGACAGCTCAATAGGGAATGAGAAATTATAGGTAGGCGGGGATAGGTTGTGAGGGGCCTTGAAAGGGTAGACAAGGAACCTGTGTTTGATGCAATAGAAAATGGGGAGCCAGTGGAGGGATGCACAGACTGGAGTAAAAGGAACAGGCCACGAAAATGATCTTTGTGGCAGCATTCACCTCTGGCTCCCATGCCACAAGTAGAATTACTGGACAACAACCTTATAGAATAAATTAATTGATCCGTGACCTTGGATATCCTAGAGGTACCAACTGAATAACTATTAAACATATTATTTGTCAGCTGAAGTGTGCTAACAAGGTTCATAAAAATAGTAAGATAATTTATAAGTTGCTCCACGCATTCATACATGATTAATCTAAAAAAATCTACAGTTTATTTCTAAATTTGTTCTTTCTGGATTTTTAGGGAACCCAGGGGCTACTCTCCAGTAGGAAAGGCTAGTACTGTCTTCTCCTGGGTAACTGCAAGTAATAAGTTGCTTTGCCTTATCGTAGCAAAACCTGGAAACTAGTCCAGAAGCACCCTCTTTCTTTTAAAGGAAAGTTTCACTCCTGAAACATTATTATTCCTAGGGCAGGATACAAAGCAATACATGAATAAATGTATAAATAAAGTGGCTTTTAGAATAACATTTTAGGAACAATCTGTATTATCCTCAAAGGAGTCTTTCAGAAGTTTTGGTTAAAAAAAAACACTTTTCCATCATGTCTAACCGAGGCTGGCAGTAAGTCAGTGGAAGACAAAACCACCAAGCATTTGTCCTGGGAAACCCCTCATGAGGGAGAAGAAGTTTCCCTTTCCTCTAGAAGAAAAGAAAGCTTATGCCTGGATTTAGAATATGGATCATGGTTTCAACTTTGACACAGACAGCCGACCCCAAAACAATGAAATTTCTGTCTTTCACTCTTCCAAAAACAACCAAATCCATGTTCCTGGAAAACCAACTGCTTAGGAAATGGTTATGTTCACCTCCCAAAGGATTAACCACACTACTTAGGGGACAGTCATTAGTGCCTAGTATCCTACAAGTTGAAACCGCTTTTATGAAGCACTAGATTCGATACAAATTGTTTTCAAGCAATAATTGTGCCAGTTTTCATACACTGATACTGATGTACCACCTATAAAATAAAGTAGGGATGATGATCCTAAAAGGAAGTTTTGTCCCTTATTTTTCATGCCATTGCCCTTGATTTCCTTCAACCATAGTATGCAGTGGCCTCAAGGCAGGGGCTGTAATGGGAAGACATGACAAGTGAGTGATGGGCTCTGATACAGTTACAGAACTCTCTCTCTTTAAAAAACCAAAAGGGTTGTAATTTTACTGTTAAGAAATCTCCCTGCCAGATACTGAGGTATCACCAAACATCCTGTCATTCTGGGGCTACTGAATTTCCCCAGTCCTCATGACCAGGAAGGCAGTTGTCACTGTAAAGCATAGTAGAAGGCAAAGCATATAACCCTATCCAAGGGTACTGCACACTCATAAAATGCAAAGCATTGCAGATAAAGCAGCATGATCAGAGAAAGTTCTCCCTTATCTAAGAGACCAGGGTGCTAACTGTTGCCACACAGCTAGTCTTCCTCCACCAACCCTGGCAACAAAAGTCCCAAGGTCACTTCCAAGCACAGGTCTCCATTTTTAGGTGCCATGGTGTGGCAGGCTCCAGACATTCTGGCCCTTCCATGCCGTGATTGCAACCATGGTGATGAGCACGTGTTGGGTAGCATGTGAATAAGAAATGATAGTACAAATATAAAGCAACAAACAATGCTTTATACATAGATGTTTCCTGACTCGCTTACAGCATGGCTTCTCTGATGTGGGGATATTTTTGAGAACCAAGGCCTTTTTATACCAGGCTCATGTTTCTGAAAAAAAACAAATCCCTGTGCAAGCTGATCAGTGAACCTATGCTGGAACCCTACTAGCAACGCGCCTCTTTCAACATGACTGTTGTTTGCAGTTTCAGCCATATTTTCTCCAGGAACAAAATTTTCAAAAGTAAACTATTTTTGAATATTGTAGAGCATGGTTTGGAAAATGATCAGGCTCGAGTCATTATCACCACTGACACCCCCATCACAGAAGTGGAGATTTTAAGGCCAGAATTCATTATTGCAAACATGTAGCATAACTCCTGCACAACACAAGCCATAGAATTTCACCCAGTAATTCCTGCGCTGCACCTATTCGCATGGGACTGAACTAGATCATACCTTTCAGAAAGCAGCATCTGATCTTGTCAAAGATTGCAAGAGGTGGAGAATCCACCACATCCCTTGGTAAATGGTGGCAATGGCTTTCATTCAGGCCTGCTATCTATGGGTTATGTTCAATTCCTCCCTTTCCCTTGCTCCACGTATCCAGGCCCTATCCAAATCCTGCTTCCTCATCTTCCTCAGCATCTTCACCCTTTTCTTTCCATCTCCAGAGACAAGTCCCTCGATCAGACTCCTGTTATATCCCACTTAGAATCATAGATTATTAGGGTTGGAAGGGACCTCAAGAGATCATCTAGTCCAACCCCCTGCTCAAAGCAGGACCAATCCCCAAATGGCCCCTTCAAGGACTGAATTCACAACTGTGGGTTTAGTAGGCCAATGCTCAAACCACTGAGCTATCCCTCCCCCACTGAGCTATCCCTCCCTACTGCAACATCCCTCTTCCTGGCCTTCCAAACACACATGATGCAGTCCTTCAGCCCATACAAAAGTAATCTTTCATGGCTGTTGGTTTGATCATGTAACTCTCCTCTTTGCATCCCCCCCCCCGCCCACTGGCTCTCATCCTCTATTGCATTGGATTCAGGTGTCTTGTCTCCAGTTTCAAAGTGCTATATAACTGCCTCTCTCTATTGTCAAGAGACAATATAACAATATAACAATATAACTCTCTATATAACTGCCTCACCTCTGCACATTCCTCTCTGCACCCCCTTTCCACCTGCTGGTTAGCTTCTCTCAGCGCCCAAGCAGAAGGCATCCATTCTTCCTTCTGTGCCTGGTGAGGCCTCCCTGAGCTCATCCGCAGGGACCCTACCCTATTCCCATTAAGTCCCACTTTTAGCCCCACTTCTGTTGGGCTGGCTGATGACAGTGAATCTGTGGCTATGTTTAAAATAAAATCCCTACAGATTGTTGTTCTTCCTGTAACTTCTCTCTACCTATCATGCTTTAGACTGAGCTCCCTGTGCCAGGGACATCCCTTCTTGAATGCCTGAAAAGTGTCTAGCTCATTGTGTGTGCTACCATAAATAAATAATACATAGTAAAAGCTACAAAGTCACTGTATTGCTATCAGCAAATACAGAGTGACTGTATTAACTTGAGTTGGAGAAGGGATAGCTCAGTGGTTTGAGCACTGGCCTGCTAAACCCAGGGTTGTGAGGTCCATCTTTGAGGGGGCCATTTAGGGATCTGAGGTAAAAATCTGTCTGGGGATTGGTTCTGCTTCGAGCCAGGGGTTGGACTAGATGACCTCCTGAGGTCCCTTCCAACCCTGACATTCTATTTATGGTTTTACACCACTGCAAATGTGAGCAGAATTTGGCCCTCAATTGGTGGTGGAGAGAACACTACAGGGTAACCCTTTACCAATCATAATTCAGGAGTTCTGTCATTGGCCTGAGTAGGAACAGGACTGTAGCTATAAATAATAAGAAAAAGGACCAGACCCAAGTATGGGCTGGATTTTTATTACTTGTACAGTTCACTTAGGAAAGTAGCCCTGCCAGCTTTCATGCTAAAGTACAGGATATCTTCATGTGGGAGTAATATATTAACTGGCATAGAGCAACAGAGCAAGATTAGGCAAGTTATGTTGAACATTCTTGACTTTGGTGGAGTCGATTTTCATAGGTGAAGGGGATTTTGACACAACAGACAAGCAGGGCAGACTCCTGGAGGTAAAAGGAATATAATGTTAGTGAGTTCATGCTGCTTGGACAGTGGCAGAAACTGGCATAGCAATGTGCAGTCTAGCACACTTACCATTCCCTGTGGCTGATTCTAATGAGATTACAGGAGTAAGCTATGAATTAGAAGACTGGAGAGTTAGGTGGTGTCAGATAAAGACACTGAATAATGACTTGTCATCTTTATTACTACGTTTCCTCTGCTCTCCCCTCAAGTTTTGGGGGAAAGGCTCTTTGTAATTCCTGGAGTGGGCAATCAAAATAAGCAGCCTAAAAATTAACAAAATGATGACAGAAGTGTTCTGAATTTCAGGCTCTGGGTTGGCTAGTTACCTTCCAGAACCAAATTTGTCCTAACGACAACAAACAAACAAACAGCAAAAGTTTAGTATACATTCTGTACTTCTGCCCACAAAGTTGAAGTAAATTGTGCCGGTCAGTTACCATGCCATGTTGCAATAAAAAAATCTGCCTCTTCTCCATTACTTTTCTAAATTATTTTTTAAAAAAGCATTGAAGGTTGTTTGCATAAGCAGGGTAACTTAAAAGATGTTCTGCAAATCAAATGGATTTACAGGCATATTAAACATTTTTTTCCCCAGAGGCAGAAAAAAAAAACCCAGAATGATGAAGTGGCAAGAACAGAGCTCACTTAATGGGAAGATATATAATTCCTTACTTGTGTTAATAATAACAACACTTGTTTGTACAGAGCTTAGATCAGGGAGGTGGGCAAACTTTTTGGCCGAAGGGCTGCATCTGGGTATGGAAATTGTATGGCAGGCCATGAATGTTCATGAAATTGGGAGTTGGGGTGTGGGAGGGGGTGAGGGCTCTGGCTGGGGGTGCGGGCTCTGGGGTGGGACCAGAAATGGGGAGTTCAGGGTGTGGGAGAAAGCTCCAGGCTGGGGCAGAGGGTTGGGGTTGGGGGGCTCAGGCTGGGGCTGGGGATGAGGGGTTGGGGGTGCAGGAGGGAGCTCTGGGCTGGGATGGAAAGGTTTGGAGGGCAGAAGGGGGTCGGGGTGCAGGCTCTGGGTGGCGCTTACCTCAAGCAACTCCTGGAAGTAGCAGTACATCCCCTCTCCAGCTCCTACGCGGAAGCATGGCCAAGCACCTCTGTGTGCTGCCCAGTTTGCAGGTGCCACCCTTGCAGCTCCTATTGCCCATGGTCCTGGCCACTGGGAGCTGCGGGGCAGCGCTTTGGATGGGTGCAGCATGTGGAACCCCCTAGCTGCTCCTACGTGTAGGAGCTGGAGGGGGGACATGGCTCTGCTACCGGGAGCCATGCGGTGTCACTGCAGGCTAGGACCAGGGCACGCCCCCGATGCCATTCCCTGGCAGGAGCTCAAGGGGCAGATTAAAACATCTGAAGTTTGCCCACTCCTGGTTTAGATACTATTACAGTAGAAATAATAATCAAAATAAAAACGAACTGAAAGAACTTTTGTTTAACTGTTAGGCTGGGGTTTTTGAATTACAATAGCATTCAGGGGCTTAACTCCCTTCGGCCTGGTCTACCCACAGTTTTTGTACTGGTGGAACTATTTCAGTTAAGGGTGTGATTTTTCATTGAAATAGTTCTGCCAGTGCAGTCCCTGGTGTGGATCCAGCTATAAAGGTGCCTTGCACAGATATAGCTTATTCCCCATCCTATAGAAGAATAGCTGTACTAATACAAAGCACTCTTATACCAATACAGTAACTCCTCACTTAATGACCTCCTGCTTAACATTGTTTCAAAGTTACGTCACTGCTCCATTAGGGAAAATGCTCATTTAAAGTTGTGCAATGCTCCCTTATAATGTCGTTTGGCTGCCTGGTCTGTCCACTGCTTGTAAGATTCCGTGGAAGAGAATTTACAAGAGAGCATTGCACAACTTTAAACAAGCATTCGCTACTTCCCTTCCCTCCCAGAAAGTCCTCAGTGCCACCAAACAGTTGTCTGGCAGCAGGGAAGCGCTGGGTGGGAGGGGGAGGATCAGGGATATGGCGTGCTCCAGAAAGGAGGTGGAGCAGGGACAGGAGGAGGCGGGCCTGGAGCATCCTGGCAAAGTCAGCACCTGTTCTTCTGGGAGGAAGCTGCTGCTGCTTCCTAGTGTCCTTGCCTGCAGCGGGCTGTGCCTGTGTGGGGTAAACCGGGACATCTCCCAACCACAGTACAGTACTGTACAGTATATAATGCCTTTTGTCTGCCCCCCCCAAATTTCCTTGGAACCTAACCCCCCGCATTTACATTAAATCTTATGGGAAAATTGGATTCGTTTAACATCGTTTCACTTAAAGTTAGATTTTTCAGGAACATAACTACAATGTTAAGTGAGGAGTTACTGTATAACTGTGTCCACACTAGGCCTGTTGTACTCCATTTTAACTATCCCAGTACAGTTAAAGCAGTACAATTTGTGCATGTGGACAAGTCCTGAGACTCTTTTGAAATCCAGACCCTAATATTTTTGACTCTTTGCCATTCTCTTAGACGGGGAAACTAAGACTGGTCCATTTCACTCTGTGACTCTCATTCAGTAACCTAATGCTCTCGCTTTTCCGAGGCTAAATTTAAATAGACAAGAAAAAATGTTTTCATTGAAATAAAAAAAACCCTACAAAAATACTCCTCTTCTGCATTAGATTTTGTTAACACCTTTTTTTTTTCTTTAACAAAACCCAAAAGTACATTTTGGTTCTAAAATTAGTTGCCCTGTCTCCCTAAGGAATATACTTTGGGTAAGAACATAACTGAAAATACTAAAATGACAGCAAAGTGGATTACAATCTTGCATAATATAAGTGTTGAAAAGAAATCTCACCGTTAGAAGTAAAATGAAAAGTCACTTTCCAAATCTCACTCCCCTACTCCTCGCCCCTCCATCACCACAGAAAAGGAAAGTTTGACTGGAGTTTGGCTTACCTTCTTTCACTATGCCCTTTACATCTAAGAACTGCCCTAGATTTCTTATCACAGCAATGTTGTTTTTCCTAATGAATGGCAAACCTGTCAGACTTGGTGATTTATGCCTAAACCTGAGTTACCTATATAAATCTCATGTTTCAGCATACTGGTGCTGATACCAGTGTATTTCTGGTCTAAAAATTGTTGAGCTATCTAGACAGATTGAGGTGATAGGTCATTCAGAAGGTGTTAAAGGACTACATGTGCTGTAATTGGATTATTATGGAAATCTGAAACTTAGTCCAGGGTACTTTTAAAAGAGTACGTTTACCAGAGGCCCAAATTAGAATAATAAAGCCGAGTTCGATGAAATTACAGCAACCTAGCCACATAAATTTTTCTAGGTAAATATGAACTTTCAGAGTTCAATATATACATTGTTAGTAGCATGGATTCTTCTGAAATTATCTCCTCCATATCTTGCAAAACACTTGAGACCACTCGTGCTTAAAGTTAAGCAGATGCTTAAGTGCTTTGTTAGATAAGGGCCATAGTTCTCCATTCGCATTTGGCCAAATTCTCACTGCAGAATCAGGCCCATTAAATTGAATTGCATAAGGGAAAACAGATTCCTATGCATTTAAAATATAATGTATTAGTCATTATTTATTATTTATAAAGCACCATATGTTTATGGTACTTGACTATTCATTGGTATCAATGGGAGCTCTGTGCAAGTTCAGATCCACTCCACATATCTAGGAAGAGAAGTTTTACTCTTAAAGAAGAATCTGATTTTTTTTCAGGGTAAATAAAGCCTCATGTTTCTGTAGAATTGTGCATCACTTCCATTGTATAATTCTAAATACAGAACCAAAGCCTCTTTCTTCTCCTCTTCTTGTTCCAGTTTTGTCTTGGGGCTCCTTTTCTGTCATGAGCATCTTTCCATTCATGTGAAGCTCCATCAACCTGCAAAGTCCCTCCTTATACAAATGACTATCTTTCTAACATGTTAATTAATCCTGCAGGAACTTGCTCTACTTTCTAAATGTAGCTCTGTTAGCTTCACAGCTCTTTGAAATGTGTCTCTACCAGCAGGCTGTAATCAAAGATGGCCAGAATTAAGATTTTTCATTAATCAAAAGGTTTATCTTTCAACAAAGTGCCCTTAATGAGCACAGAGTGTGATGAGCGCAGAGTATGTCATGAGAATTTCCCCCAAGGTTTGAGGGAGAAAAGAGAAGGGAGGTTTCCATGAAAGGGATTATAAAAGAGGAAGATAATTCGTGATGGGGTCACCATGTATTGGGGCTGGATTGGAGCCTGTAGCTACAGTTTCATTTTTACATTAGATCCAAAGCCTAATTTATATTTTGCATTTCTGGTTCAAATGTATTGGAAATCTTACAGGAGTATCCAATCTCTTGAGGATTTGGGTCAAGATAAGAAAACATTTCAAAAGCACAGTGAATCCCATGAAATTTTAACCCTCTGGGGCTGAACCTGAACTCTGGCCTGATTCACCTTAGAATCTGAACTCCAATCTCTAGTTTATTCTAGCCCCAACTACAAACAAACATCCCTTCTCAAGTCAGTGCAGTAAGAACTGGGAGGAAGGTGTGGATGTTGCATGATGATGGCATCAGTGTGTTTTGAGCTGTGTAGGGAAGGCGAAATTAAGCTTATTTTAACTTTTCACTCATTTGGAAAACAATATGTTTGGCAGTGATTCTGTCAGACCTCATAAGCCAAACACAGCTGGACCAGGTTAGTATTTGTATGAGAAACCTCTGGAGTGGCCAGGGGCTCTAAGAGGTGGTGTTGGGAAATCAGAAGGTGGAGATCCACTTTCTCAAGCAAGACTAGTGTTAGAGGAAGGTACCGAGGTTCTGTCTTTTTGGTTGAGATGTTAAATTGAGGCCCTGGATCACCTATGGCTGGTGATAATTAATTATCTCTAGGCATGTTTCGCGGTAGCAATGGGTGTTACAATCCCAGTGGCCTGGTCAGTATTACATAATCTCATTTGGATAGTCAGTCCCCATACTAGATCTGATTTTGGAAGATGCTGAGTCCTTGACTACCCACAGATTTTGTACTGCTGTAACTATTTCCATTAGGGATGGGATTATTTTTTTTTTTAATCAAAATTGTTATACTGGTACAACCCCAAGTATGAATGCCATTATACTAGCATAAAGGTGCCTTTTACATCTAGGGCAGTTGTAGTTATGACTATCAGTCTAATTATATCTGTACAGTTAATTATACGACTTTCGTGTGTAGACAAAGCTGAAGAGTCCCTAAGTCCCACTGACAATAGTGGGATTTGAAGGCTGCAATGTGGGGCTTGAAACCTTCCAAGGCCAGGTCCTAAATTAGACAGACTGTACAGTACAGACAAAGAAATCATTAGAAGGCCAGATGAAGGCTCAGGATCAAAGAGGGAACATTTCTTTAATGTACATGTCCAGAGGGCTAGAGGAAGAATATACATTCCAAACTGCCTTCAGTCATATTCTAGGGGACTTGTTTATTTTGATCTACAGGTGGTTAGAAGAAAGTACTAAGGAAGCTGAATTTTGATTCCAGTCAAATTTATCCTGGCATTGTTTTTATTTATAATGCAGGATCTTTAGTGTTGATAAGTTCCAATGAAAGGCTGTAGGTTTTTAGCTTCTACATGATTTTTGAGGCATTTTTGTATTAAAGAGCTGTATCTGCCACACTACATTTCAGAATCTCATTACTTTCTCCTCACCAGTTATCTCTGACTCTGACACCCTCCTGTTTTACACAGTGATGACTCTCTGTATGCTGGGGAATCCTGACTGGCTGGTAAGGCTAGTGTTCCTTCTAGATAAAACATTCCATTATGATGCAGTGTTCTTATCTGAAAACAAATAATGCAATGAAAATTAAAAATACATTGACATCAATGGGAGTTCCACAAGAATGCAAGGAGGATGCGCGGTGGATATCTGCAGTCAAAATTGGATGGGGGGATTTGGGCCACACTGAACACTAACTTTGAAGAAGATGAAAATAATAAAACACTTGTAAAGTTTTTATAATAAAGGATTTTGTGTCTGTTGGGTGTCTTTTATGGGCCAAGTGTTGATTTGTTTGCGATACAGGCAATAAAACTCTTAATCTCTGCTTCCTGGCTCTCTTATGCATACTGTGTCATTCATGATGAGATGGCTGTCATTGCTAGGAACACATACCCCAGCTGCATAGATTCATAAGTTGTGTAATATTAAGTGAATGCTATTAAACATATAAATAGATGACTCCTGCATTGTTCAGGATTGAAATAGTATTGTGGGCTTAATTTACACATGCCTAAACCATGTGCATGTTACTGATCTTTGCATTGAGCACGGAAATTACCCCACTTTCTGCTGTAATTCTTTTACTTGTTTTATAGAGAGAGAGAGATCCTCATCTTCAGTATATCAGCATAACTCCATCGACAAGAGGAAGGATGGTTTAAGTATTAGACTGACCTGTTGGAGACCCATGTTCATTCCCTGCTTTGCCACAGATCCTGTATGATCTTGAGCAACTCACTTAATCTTTCTGTGCCTCAGTTCCCCACCTGTAAAATGGGGATCCCTGCCTCACAGGAGGTATTGTGAGGCTAAATACAGCAAAGATTGTGGGGTGTTCACATACTACAGTAATGAAGGGGATCAAAGTATCTTAAACAGATGTCAAGACTGGTGTGAGCATAGGAGACAATAGAGCTATGTTGATTCACAGCAACCAGGGGCGGCTCTAGCTTTTTTGCCACCCCAAGCATGACAGGTAGGCTGCCTTCAGTGGCGCCCCTGCGGGAGGTCCCCAGTCGGGTCCTGTGGATTCGGCAGTGTGCCTGCCGGACGGCCCTGGTCCCGCAGCTTCAGCTTACCTGCCGCCGAATTGCCACCGAATCCGCGGGACCGGCGGACCTCCCACAGGAATGCCGCTGAAGGCTACCCAACTGCTGCCCTTGCAGGGACTGGCAGGACACCCCCCGCAGCTTGCTGCCCCAGGCACGTGCTTGGCATGCTGGTGCCTGGAGCCGCCACTGACAACAACTGTGGATCTGACTGAAGGATTTAAAAAAGTACTAGGTGCAAGTTAGAGATGGACCTGAGCTGCAGAGTTTGGATCCAGGGCAAAGCTTCGGGGATTTTCCCATGTGGTGTTGAGTTTAGCCCTTTGTAGAGAATAGGCCCAAATCCAAAGTTCAGTTCTGGATTGAAATCCAAGCTGCTTGGATCTCGTGTTCTGCCCTTAGCACTTCCCTCATAGTAATCTGATAGGACCAGACTGTGGTGAAGAGAACAACTACGGTTTGTGAGCTTTGGAGAGAGATGGTCCTGAGTATATATTCAGCATATGGCTCTCAGCCAGAAATGGCTCCCTCACAGAGACTGGAAACACTTAACAGTTTTGCTTGTCCAATCCAGCTGACTGAAAGAGAATGGTGCCCTCTCTTTTACTTTGCAACAATGAACTAACATATATTGAATTAGTCCCATATCTGCACACATTGACTTTGCTAATTTGCATACAAGAAAGTAAACAAAAAAGGGGGCTGTGTTGGCAGGGTCTTTTTTTAGAAGCGTTACATGCATTATTAGTGTTGTTTTACATAATGGCATTCAACAGGTGAAGACATTTTACTTACCATACCCACTTAAAAGCTTGAAAACAACACAGATGTTATAATACTGTAACAAATTAGTTGAAAATTTCTTTATAACAATATCCCTTATATTGTAAATCTGTAAAATCAGGATAATGATACTGACCACCTTTGCACAGTTCTTTGAGATCGACTGATAGAAAGCTCCACATAAAGGCTGGTTATTATTATTGTTTAGAGTTGCCAACTTTCTAATTTCTGAAAAACGGACCTCCCCCTACTCCGTCTCTTTCCTCAGGCCCCACTTCTGCTCCTCTTCTTCTCTTAAGGCTCCGCCCCCTGCTCCACCTCTTCCTTCAAGGCCCCAGCCCCCTCTCGCTCCTCTTCACCCGTCCCCCCCATCATTCACTGCTCTTCCCCTGCCCTTTCCTTGTCGCTTGATCCTCTCCAGCTCTCACCCCCATGCCCGCTGATTGGGTCCTCCTGCTTCGCAGCTGCAACAGGAGCTGCAGCCTGATGCGGAGCCTGCTGCCTGCCTGTCCACAAGATGCAGATAGGAAGCAGCCCCGACTAAACATGGGCTGGTGCAGATTGATGACCTGGCCCGTCGCCCCTCCTGTCCACAGTAACTGAATGTTTGGTGTTTGTTCAGTACATCTGACCAGGCACTGGCAGGTGCCCTTTTTGAATGGATTTTCCAGTTGAAAATGGGACACCTGACAATCTTATTATTGTTATTAAATTCTGGGACCATTAGGCTCTTTCCCTCTCAGGTAAAATAAAAAAATCTCCACATAAAGATGTGCTCTGTAAATACTGACAGATTTCAGACTCACGTTCAGGTTGATCGTAATGGTTGGGACAGCAGTGAAAATTTGAGCACTTTTGCAGCTGCGCTCAAAGTCTCTGGTGGATGGCTCATTGCAGCTGTAATTATAATTGCATTGGTCAATATAAAATGACTTGATTTCACTTCTGGTACAGCACCCACTGAAATGAATGGCAAACATTGTCAAAAAAAAAAAAAGGGTATTGAAGGGTGAAAAAGCGACAGAGTTTAAATTCCAAATGTATCCTAGGAGATGGTTTGATTCTGATATAACTCATGAGACAGGTTCCAACTTTTAAGCCTGTTTTTTTTTAAATAACTGTAATGTATGCAAGACAGTAAAAGTCAATTTGTGGCTTAGTGGGAAAACACATCAGAACTGTATTTCACTTCAAGATCAAAAGGAAATGACATGGTTTAAATAGTGTAGAAGATCTTGGAAGCAGAAGGATTTTTTCTTTGGTCAAATCATTACACATATGGGCATAACTATTCATTATCCCTTAATTTTTATTTAAAATCACAAATAATTGAAAAAATATTAAATCAATCTTGGAAATTATGTTTAGAACGACATTTAGTCCACGGATGAAACCTGAATGTTTCTTCCCTTCCTGTTTCTTTGACAAACAATTCAGCCTATTCATTTCACTGGTCTATAACATCATTGGAATCACATTACTGCTCATGTTCACCAAAGAAAAAGGCAGAGTGAGTAGCACTAATGTGGGCTTACTCATTCGCACAACCCACATTTGAAGCTCAGTGCATCTTATGACTCTGGGAAAGTGGCTACTTTACTATAACGAATTTCTCCATGCCTGAAATATTTACTCTGCATTTATAGATCTTTGTGCGAAGGTTTTTTCTATATTGTTGCAAAAAAAAAAAAAAAAAGAAAGAGAACTTTTGTTAGTTATCATGGATCAGCCTACCTTGTGCATTTCCTTATCAAAAGAAAACTGCGTACATTCTGAATACATCAAGCACAGCACACAGAAAGGAAGAATGGTTTGTGGTTAAAGCACTGTATTGGGACTCAGAAATATTGATTCAGTTCCTGGCTTGCCACAGACTTCCTGTGCGACCGGGCCCCTGTGCCTCATTTTCACATCTGTAAAAATGGGGATAACAACACTTCTTTTCTCCCACCGTTCATATGTCTTATTTAGTTAGATTGTTAGTTCTTCCAGGCAGGGTCTGTCTCTGCAGTGAGTCTTTACAGTGCTTAGCACAATGGTGCTCTAATCTTAGCTAAGGCTTCTGTGTCATTCTACTGCTAATAATAATATTGAAAGACTGTCCATTTGCCAGTAAAAGGGCAGTCTGGGAGTACGGTTTGATGGTGACCTACTGAAGCAGGATATCTTTGAGGTTCCAAAAGAGCCTGCAAGGATGTAACTTGTTCTAGTGGGCCCTGTCTTGGTTATAATCCAGTTAGTAATAATATGTAACGCAATGACATACTTTATTTGTACTTCAAAATCAAAACAATCCCATCTACTTGAATTATAATTTGCAACTCTCTTAAAAAAACATTATCAAATTGTTAAAAACTAATTCCCATCAGATAAACAAACTGAAGTGGATTTAGGGGCACAGACAGACCTCGTTAACCTTTGCATAATTTAGCCAGATGTTTCTGGGGTAGTCAAAAGATTTCTGTGATATAAGTCTCATGGCATGTGCTCTGTGCAGCACAGTCTGGTGAACCTGGAACTGTTTTTAATTGTAATCATTCGAATGATAGTTTTATCAATGAATTCAGATTAGATGGGATTTGACCATATAAAATTAATAAGCCAAATAACAAAGCTTGTTTTCCTAAATATCCCAGAAGAGCACTCTTATCAAACCTGAACAGTCTCAAGCCACAGACTGTGTGGTCCAAGCCCAGTGGGCACTGCCACAATGTGTACCCTACGTCTATGGTTCCACCAGCTGGCTAGTAGCTGTGGTAGGAAATGCTACTCTGAAGAGGCACAGTACAGCAGCATTATATGCTGCGTTCTTGGGGGAAAGGAAGGGAAAACAGGATATTTTGCCAGCTCTGGAAATCTGAGGCTGTAGGTGGCCATCTGTCCCAGTGCCCATCTACCCATGTGACTATTCTGCATGTTCTCCATACATCCCCTTAACCCAGGAAGTGAGGCCAGAATGGAGTTAATGCTTTATTATGGGGCAGACAAAGGCTGATCTATGTCCTTTACTCATGTGAAGGGAAATGGAGGCAATAATACTCAACCGTCTATTGCCCTTTAAACAATACATGAGGCCCTCTGTTGCCCTTGTTTACCTCTGTGAAGTCAGAGGGGTGTGGATAAGGGCAGAGCTGGGCCAGCATGATTTCTGAAAGACAACAGTTGGTCAAGTGTTATGCGCTTGTTTGCACTCACATGAGAGGAAGGGACTTAAAACACAACAAAGATGTACAGTGTTTCTCTTCAAAATGGAGACAGATTCCAATTGTATCCAAAAGGAATACATCTGAGGTATCACATGTCTGTGATTAACTCTTGAGCGTCTGGGGATACATTGTCTATAGTCCCATAAACCAGCTTTTACATAGGCCTAGAGATGTATCCCAAACTTAAAAGATCAGCATTACCCTATTAAGGTTTCTGAAGCAAACTCAGCTTTAAAAGGATACAATAATGTCAGTTGATCCATGATTGATTGGACCCACCTGCAAGGTCTATTTTGAAATTCTTTCAGGAACCCATTGTTTGCCCCAGAAAAAGATTCTGCTTCCAATTATTGTCAAAACTCTGTTGCTTTAAATGGAGATGGACTGGGCCCATTGTGTGACTTTCTGAGGGAACCACAGCAGGTCTGAATAAAGCTCTGTTTTCTGTCTGAATTCTCATAAATGCCTGTCACATACTGGCTCAGAATATGCTGTTAGTTTGCTCTTTGCCCCAGTGAACCACATGCCTTTTTATTTAACATTTTGAAGAATAGCAAGGACTGGTCTGCAGACAAGATGGACAGCTTTGTGGATGAAATGTTGAAGGGATAAATTTCAACCTGGGTTAACTCAGGCCACTGTTGTAGCTTCCTTTTTAAAACTGACAAAGTGTGGCAGATCTTAAAGCCCCTTTAAATCTCAATGGGATATTTTTAGTTATTCATGAATACAAAAGAGTGAAGAGTCTAGGTGGGTCAGAGGCCTTTGTAGCAAACATGGCAGTTGATTTAGACCACATGTGCCATTTCTTTGTTGGCTAAAATTGGCCTTCCCAGAAACACAGCCTGGCATAAATTGCTGCTCTCACACAACTGCGGCATCTTTTCTGGAATGTCATTTGTTGTCTATTGACAGCTAGCTAAATAACTACTGTGTCATTCTGTCATATCATAACCTAGTATGTGACCTGGTCTGAACTCCTATTTACTGAAGTCCTCAAAGCAAATGCCTGGGGAGGGGGTGTAGGCATGGTCTAGAAAGCTAGGCAGCTTAAGGGTGACCTTGCATGTTTTTTTGTGAGAACCAGGTCACTAGCAAAAGCCCTTGGTTAACCCACAGCTACATTACTGGTTCTCAAAACAATCATTAAGGAAAGGAAATTTATGGTGTAATGGAGAAATCAGGCCCTTAAAGTCTCTGCATAAGGTTCTGATTTGTATTTCAAAAGGAATTGTTCCACTCTGAATGCTCTCCTGGCAAGTCCATTGTTTAACTGCTCTCCTTGACAAGCCACTAGTGACACCAACACATCCCAGTTTCAAAGACTGCAAAATTATTTTGAAAGTTCCATAGCTGCTGTTAAAATTGTTGCCTAACATAGCACAGTGAATCCTTATATTCTGGGCTGCTTCTTGATGAGCTAGAGAGTGCTGACTGTTGATCACCCCTGTCTTAGGATTTGAATGGGGGTGATATGAAAGCCTGGCTTAACCTGCAGAGACTCATGTTTTTCACTCTGATGGTCCTGGCTTAACCTGCAGAGACTTAACCTGCCTGGCTTAACCTGCAGAGACTCATGTTTTTCACTCTGCATGGTCTGGCTTCATTCACGGTGTAACAGCCAAGAAGGACAGCCATCACATTGAAGTGCAATAATTTGATAGGCCCATGTCTTTAGTGAGGAAGTTTGGGGCACAAGTCTGGGACTTAGGAGAGCCCGGGTCTGTTCCTGTTTTCTGCTCTCCAGCAGATTTCTGTGTGTCTCAGAGGCCGGCTCCAGGCACCAGCTTATCAACGCAGGTGTCTGGGGCGAGCAACTCCAGAGCGGGCGGCACTTTCAGGTATTCTGGCGGCAATTTGGCAGAGGGTCCCTCATTCCCACTCGGAGCGAAAGGAACCTCCCGCTGAAATTGCCGGCAGATTGGATCTGCAAAGGCTTTTTTTTTTTTTTTTTTTTGGCTGCTTGGGGCAGCAAAACCCCTGGAGCCGGCCCTGTGTTTAGTCACTTACTCTGTGAGTCAGTTCTCCAGCCATAAAAGGGGGCTAAATAGCACTTCCTTACCTTAAGTGGGTGTGTTGCAAGGATAATACATTAAAGATTACAAAGCATTCAGATACAAAGGTACTGGGGTCCATAGATAGTTTCTGTTTATAGAAAAATAAAACCCTTTGGCAAAGAGTTTCCCACTTCAAGTTAAGGAAATGCTGAGAAAGCTCTCTGCTGAGAAAATTGCAGTTCAAGTTGTCATTGCTAGAACTTTACAGCTAATTTTTGCATTCTGCATCCACCTGTAGCCTGAAGATTGCCGGCCTGAGAGCTTGCTAGGGAAACATGGCTATTAAATAACGATTGCTTACTGACTTCTGTCTAATCCACATACAGAACCTTAGTTAAGATTGTCTTTTGCACTCAACAAACATGAAAAGGCTCACATGATCAGAGGTCAGCCTCCTGCCATTGCAAGGACCACCTCAACCAGAGGAAATATCCTTTGTCTAATTTTGTGCCATCTAGTTGATGATGCCAACTTCAGCTTCAGCACAATCCAGCCTTGAGAAGTGTGTGAGTCAGCAAGTGTCATCTGTCCTTGCAAATAACAGCTCAGACTCAGTTATAAAGACTGGCTGAAACACACAAGAATTGACTTAGTTGTCTGTCAGCTGCCAGCTATTTTAAACTGAGTATATTCTCTTTGCTGGCTTGGTATCAAGGTCAGGCAATGTGTGGTACTTTCTCGCTAGCTACTGCCAGATTCCTGACATACTGACATACTACAAAGAGGCTGCCAACAGCATTTGTTCACCATGTTTTAAGAAATCTAGACAAAGATCTTTTTTTTTTGCAGTTTTCTTGGCTTCAGAGCCTCATCAATATTTCTGGTAAATATCACAGCAATACAATCTGAAAACAGTAGTCTGATTTTTTTTCCCTGTCTGATAATTGTGTCTTCTTTTTCTGTTTGAGGTTGTTGAAGAGAATCAAAGAGTGTGAGAGAGATCAGAAGAGATGTAAACAGACAGTGTCCAGGGAACACGTATGGCAGGGCATTAAAAAAGATTTGGGATCTTCAGCCAACTTCAGCACAGCTGTCATAACAGCTCCTTTGGGCATGAGATAATGTTACCATGGCCTCCTGGGCAATTTTTTTTTAAAAGTATTTTCCAATGGGAAGTTTTGTTAGTCATGATCAAGCTAGTTCAAGGGGAATCTTGCGCACTGTAATATTTTAGTCTAATTTTGATTGCTGGATTTAGAATTTGGGTACTGGATGGTGTTGGTGGCCTTTGATATATGGGAAGTCAGGCTAGATGATGCTTCTGGCCTTAAACTCTGTGACTCTTTTTTGTAGCACTGTGAAACCATTACAGAAAGAGGAGCTAAATAAACAAAAGAGACAATCAGTGCTTCCTGTACCACAGGGATGCTCCAAGTGTGGGCTGCACTGGAAACTTGCCTGAAACCTGAGACTTGCACCTAATTTACATAAAATGAAGCAGATGATGACAGCTTTAATGTGACAGTGTGACCCACAAAAACTACAAATCCCAGCATGCAAAGTTCCACTATAATCTGAGATGCTGGCAGATGATATATGTAGTTATTTAGAAAGATGTGCACGTATACATACACACATCTTTTATGATTCCTAAAAGCACATAAAAGGCCACTAGAGATAAGTGCTGGGTAATGAATTGTATTTGTAATTCACATTGCTAAATGTATGCTTGTGCTTACCAGTTTTTGTTCAGTGACTCTTAAAGGAGCAGCGTGATTTTGTGGATAGTTCATGGGATTAAGCAACAGCAAAGCCTGAAAATTTTAACCCAGCTCTGCTGCAGTGCTGCCACTCTTGCAATTTTATCATGAATCTCGTGATATTTGGCTATTTTCTTAAAGCCCCAAGCAACTGCAGTCAGGTGATTACATGAAGATTACAGTTTTTTTAAAAAAAGTAAGTTTCTAGGTTTCATGGTTGTGAAGAAAAAACATGAATACAAATGGCTCAAAAAACCAGAAGGCAAATAAAAAGAACTCCAAAACTATTATTTTTTAAATCTCTTGATTTTTGAACACTCAGGATTGGCAATACTTGCTTTGTGATCTCATACAGATCATTAAACCTAATGTGTCTCAGCTTCTCTATCTAAAAAATTGAAGGGGATAGTGCTTACCTTACACTGGATTTTTGAAGATAAGTTGTTGTTTATACAATGCTTTGAGGCGATTGTACGCTGCTAAGTAGTATTTTTTTAATGATAGTAAATTGCCACACTCCAATAAGACACAGTAAATCATTATACATACCACTTATTTTCAAATCACTGTGTAAACAATCATTAATTAAATTTCACAACACCCCTCAAGGGAGGGAGGTATCATGATTCTCATCTAGCACATACAGAAACTGAGAAAGAGCCTCGCCTACATAGGAAATCCATTCATGCTTTTCTGCACTGGTGCCGTTTTACAGGTAGTAGCAACATTAGAAGCTGGAGCTTCATCACATCTAGAAAAAGGTTGACGTCTAGAAGTACAGAGACCTTGACTGTGCCTCAGACAAGCAATGCACCTGTTGGATCATATGGGAAAAGCAGCCACTGAAATAATCTTTTCAAGGGTGTAGTATGTGCCAACTCCTGCACAGAACCAGTTCTGCTGTCTATGAGGAAATGGGGCAGAATGGGATTTTGGCCCCATCCCTACTGGTATGGCTAGGGCTGGCAGCCATGTGAGGCTAGAAGATTGTAAAGGATTTTCAAGAGGGAATGAAAGTCCTCTTACACCCTTTTCCATAATCCTTGGGCCTCTTCTCCAGGCTAGGCATAACAGAGTCTTGTGTCTAAATATATGGCAATATAAAAGGAAACATGGGAATGGCAGCATTGTTATATACAGTATGATAGCATCTTAAGGCCAAAACTGAGGTTGCAGTCCTGGTGGTGCTAGATACTCTATAGACACAGCCCCTGCCTTAACGAATGTATAGTCTAAATTGATAAGAGAGACAAAGGGGGGATATTCTCTCAGTTTTACTGATGGTACATCTCTCCCAGTGCTCCTGAGGCCAAAGTTTGTGCCTTAACCACAAGACCATCCTTCCTCTCTTGCCAGATGTAAAGCCCAATTTTCAAACTTAGATCATCAAGGTCTGCACTTGGATGCTCAAGTCACTACCTAGCCACCTAGCAGGTATCTGTCCAGCCAGATGCCACTGAGAGATGGATGCATATCTAGAAATCTGGCCCACCACACTGTATTCAGAGGCTACTGTCCACCTCTGTACATAGGCCATGAAGGCTCGGTCATGTAGATACACCTTCTCGGTGTGTATACCCAAAGAACCTGAGATCTATCAGGTTTTTGTTATAACCAATATTGGCATGTGCTGGTGGGAGATGAACTCTGCTGCTCCATAGTTTCTGTGCAGCATTCCTAGTAGTTGTCTGCACTTGTTCCCTGGTATATTTCAAAATCTGAATTAAGGTCATATTTAAAAAAAGACATGGTTAGGCATTGGGTAAATCAGATGCAGTTGTTCTTGTCTACAGCCTGAGCTAATGGTCCAGGCTCAGTGGGTAGAGGCTACAACGCATTCACATCCCATGTACAGAGGGGGATGTGAAACACACATTGAACAGAGGGTTATATTTCCACTGTTACGAGCAGCTGTGGAGCTGTATTGGTGCTAAGGAAATGGTGCAAAAAGTCCTTCTATTCATATACTCATGGAGTGAAAGAACTGCTGCCTTCAGTAGCTCCTGTTGGGGCACTGGGTCTCTATATCATCCCACTACCATAGGCACTGCTTACAATCACTGCTCTGTCTCCTGCAAATGAAAATCTGACAGATAATTTGCATGCATCCCTGGATATTAAGAAAACTACCTTAGTTAAGCTATAAATGTGGTTGTACAAAATAAGCAATATGGGAAACAAGGAGATCCCTCTGTGTAGATCACATAGGTCACAGTTAGTATTGAATTTTTAATAGCCCTTTATTTAATTCTTATGGTTATTATATGTATTGCAGTAGCAACTAGGGATCCTAATTAAGGGATCAGGGCCCATCCTACTAGCTACTGTACAAACAAGTAACAAAGTCCAGGCCCCAGAAAGCTCACAGTCCAGGTTTATGACAAGTTACCTTAGGTGGGTGAAACGGGCAAACGTTGGTCGTAGTGGTTGGAAGGCTGAAATAACAATAAAATAAGCAAGTTGAAATAATAAGCAGCAGAAGTTTCAGCTTGCCACTTGCATAGTCATTGCTGAATGGTAGCATTCATGCAAGAGAGGAGTCTTAAGGAGAATGAGGTGGCGTCACCATGCATGTTGATGTGGAGTTCTTTCGACGTCTGAGGAATGCCATGGAAAAAAAACAAAGTTGGCCCATTAACCTAAACCAGTGGTTCTCAAACTTTTGTACTGGTGACCCCTTTCACACAGCAAGCCTCTGAGTGTGACCCCCCTTATAAATTTAAAAACACTTTAAAAATATTTAACGCTATTATAAATGCTAGCGGCAAAGAGGGGCTTGGGATGGAGGCTGTCACTTCACAACCCCCCATGTTATAACCTCACGACCCCCTGAGGGGTCACGATACCCAGTTTGAGACCCACTGACCTAAACAGTAATTAAAGACTGGATTAATTATTGTGGGTACAACTCATAAACAGACACTTTATACTAATCCAAGTAAATTACTCTAAAAGACAGACTGTAGAAACAATCTCATCTGAGTCTCAGTTTGTCCAGTTGTGCAGTGTTGTCCCCTTCCACTAATTCTTGGAAAATCTACTAACTATAGTATGTGACTGTGCAAAATATATTATTGGACAAACTGATGTTGACTCATTTGGAAAATGTTCCACATTCTGAAACTCTTTTCCACACCTTCCTTTGATACCCACATTGGCATGCCATGACAGTGCTCCTTTTGCTCCTGGTTATATTTATCGTGCTGTAGATGTAGCCAGCTGCTCAGTCACTGAATCTCCTTTCATACACCCATCTTTGCTATCTCTTGCTTAGTCCCTGTGTGGGCTCCCACCCATGGACCTGTGTTGGAGTTTCCTGAGGCCAGCAGAAAAAGGCCACTGCGTGGTGGCAGGGTTTTGATTCTGCTATTAATAATAATTTCCTTTAGGCAGGCAACATTAAAAGTTCAGAATGATTGGGCCTGTTTCCACTCTGAATTTCCAGGCATCCAGCGGCTCTTTCCAAGGGTGCATATTGGTGCCAGTCACTCATGTAACCTTTCTTACAACACATGGGAATTACCTGGGCAAGGTCATTTTTTCAGCAAAGCAGTCAGTTGACTGATGATTTAGGACAAGAACCAGAATGAGAGGGGCTGTTTTGTGCAGTCATACATGGTGCATAGGTCTAGAACCAGCTGCTTTGCTAAAATAATTGTATTGCCTCCTCTCATGGGACTCTAAGAACCTAATTAGAAGGATGGTTCTCTTACTGAAGGCACATTCCATTATATTCGGTATAGAGAGACATCGCCTAGTGGTCTGAGCATGGAGCTATGTGCCAGGATCTCCTGAGTTTTAATCTGCACGTGGAGATATTGTTTCTCTCTATGTCCTCCCATAAATCACTTCATATCTCTGCCTCAGCCTTCCTAGATGGGAAAGTTGTGACCTTTAATTAGAGCTGCTCTGTGGCTCTTAGCTCCAGCCCATGATGGGGAAGAGAGACACTGATTTAGCAATGTGTTGGAGAGAATGTGGGGGTTGGGCAGAGAAATCCCTGCTGCATTCTTTGCACTCCCTGGGCCTCACACTAGCTCTTCCCTTACCCCTCTCTGCAACTGACAGAAAGCTTTGATTGTAGTTGGTAGGGTGGAGAAGGGGTGGTCGTTTGCAGCATTTCTTCACCACCACCCCTTGTGGGCCTGCCCAGGATTAGGCACCTTCCAAGCCCTTAAGGGTATATCTACATTGCATCTGGAAGTGAACTTCCCAGCCTGGGTTCACAGACTTGGGTTAACGGGGCCCTGAAGACCAGGGCCAGCTCCAGCATTTCTGCTTCCCCAAGCGGGAAAAAAAAAAAAAAGCTGATCGGCGGCACTTCAGCGGCAGCTCAATCGCGCCACTTCATTCTTCAGCAGCAATTCTGTGGCGGGTCCTGCACTCCCTCTTGTCCTCTTCAGCGGCACTTCGGCGGCAGCTCAAAGAGGAAGAGAGGGACTGAGGGACCCATCACCGAATTCTCGCTGAAGGCCAGGAGGTGCCACCCCGATACCGGACAGAGTGTCGCCCCTTTGTATTGGCTGCCCCAAGTACCTGCTTCCTTTGCTGGTGCCTGGAGCCAGTCCTGCTGAAGACAGCTATGTACATAATGCTTTGACATTGCAGCTCAAGCTGGAGATTGGGCTCTGAAGCCCCTCCTCCCTCCAGGTGTCAGAGCCTGGACTCTTGCCCAAGCTGCAATGTCTACACAGATACTTGTAGCATGCCAGTGTCAGGGGTGGCCCGTCCATATAGGTGAACTAGGCGGTTGCCTAAGGTGCCAAGTTAAATGGAGCACCAAATTCAAGGGAAAAAATCAAATTTAAAATAAAATGGAAAAAAAATGAAAAAGCTGAAAAAATACAAATAAAATAATGAAGATGTCATTTTTGATAAGCAATAACTCAGCCACAATGAAACACATCTGCCAGCGGCAAGATCTGCAGTGCTAGTGACGCCTAACTCGAATATACATCAAGGTCACATAGCCGGAAATTCATGTAGAGCAGAGATATTGCGAGTTGATACATGTCAAACGGTCATTTTAACACACGTCGCAGGTAGATGGTTAAGAATCGAGCGAATGCTGTGTAAAATTGTGTTTCTTGGTGCCAAAGAATAAAGAATAATGTCTTTCAGCATTATAAATCCAAAATGTGAGTATCTTTAAGCATTATTAAACTTTAACATTATTATTGGGCCGTATAATTAGGAATTTTTCTTTGTTATAACTGGTTCACAAGTAATAAATATGGTCCATAAAAGAAAAGTAACAGCATTAATGCTTAACAGACTATGAAAGTTATGATGTCACACTCCAAGCGGGTAACTGTGAGGAAAGGGATTACTTTCCAAACAACTGGGGTCGGGTTATAACGTAGAAAAAGGTCATTTGGTTCCGAGTAAATGCTGTAACTAACTGTTTTAATAGGTAAGTGAGTGTATGTTAGTAATCACTGAACCTTTAAGCAGTGAAAAGACATGTTGGGCTGGCTGCAATGTGGTTTAAATCGCCAACCATGTGGTGTGTCAGCCATCCTTAACTCTATAATGCTTGCAGTCAGGATCACAGTTAGTACGTAACAATATTCAAATGCCCCATGGCAGAAAGAGGAAAAAGAAAACCCTCAGGAGCTGAGTACCGTAAATGAAAGGTTAAGAAAGAAAAGAACAAAGCAAAACAGCAGGGATCCTTCCTGAAATATCTTCTCTTTAATCCAAATAAAGATGGAAGCAGTTCAGAGCATCCAGATGAAGGAATTTTACTTGGAGAGGAGGTTAGCTCACATCTGCATGGAAGCAGGTTGGAACATCAAGATGAAGGTATATTACTTTGAGATGAGGGTAGCTCACATCCACAAAAAAGCAGTTTGGAAACTCAAGATGATGGAAACTTACTTCTAGGTGAAGGCAGCTCACAGCATCAGACTGATATGGAAGTGGAGAAAATTTATTCACCTTCAGAGACATGCAGAAATTGGAGTAAATGAAGTAGAAGGAAGAAAGGATGAGGAAGTTACAAACAAGTTACAGTATGGGGACCCAGCTTCATGGCCCAGATGTGATGACAGTGTGCGGCAAATGCTCGTGGAACGTGAACCCGAAAGCTCATGCTCCAATATGTCTGTTAGTCTATAAGGTGTCACGGGACTCTTTACTGCTTTTACAGATCCAGACTAACACGACTACCCCTCTGATACTTGATTAGTGGGGAAGAAATTCATCGAAACTGGTTACAATAATCAGTCTTGAAGGACTCTGTGTTTTGCTTTTGCTGCAAGTTCTTTAGAAATCAAGCATTTGGTACATCACTTACTGAAAATGGTTCGAAGGACTGGAATTCTCTCTTCACATGAAGTACAGAACATTTGGAATGTTTTCAAAATTGGAAAGAACTTGAATTACGATTGAAAAAAGGAAAAACTGTCGATGAAGAAAATTTACGTGTGATCAAGGAAAGAAGAATATTGGAAACAAGTATTAGAGCATCTGATTGCTTTAGTGAGAATTCTCGGTGGGCAAAATTTAGCATTCTGCAGCCATGGTAGAAATGAAAAATTATACACTCCAGGTAATGGAAACTTTTTAAAATTTGTTAAATACCTAGCTTTGTTTGATCCAGTCATGAAGGAGCATCTACATAAAATAACTGATCATGAAACAGAGGTTCATTATTTAGGAAAAAAATGCAGAATGAACTGATTCAAATCCTAGAAAATACCATTAAAAAGAAAATTGTGGAAGCTGCCCATTCTGCAAAATACTTTTCAATAATACTGGACCATTCACCAGGTGTAAGTCATGTTCAACAAATGACAAGGTTCATTTGTTTCGTGGATATGGAAAAGTCTGCAGATGAAGACAATGTTGAAGTGCTCTTAAAGGAACATTTTTTGGGTTTCATACCACTGAGGGGGATGACTGGAGCATTTATGATTGAAACTATTCTACAAGAGCTTGAATCATAGAATCATGGAATCATAGAATATCAGGGTTGGAAGGGACGTCAGGAGGTCATCTAATCCAACCCCCTGCTCAAAGCAGGACCAATTCCCAACTAAATCATCCCAGCCAGGGCTTTGTCAAGCCTGACCTTAAAAACCTCTAAGGAAGGAGATTCCACCACCTCCCTAGGTAATCCATTCCAGTGCTTCACCACCCTCCTAGTGAAAAAGTTTTTCTTAATATCCAACTTAAACCTCCCTCACTGCAACTTGAGACCATTACTCCTTGTTCTGTCATCAGGTACCACTGAGAACAGTCTAGATCCATCCTCTTTGGAACCCCCTTTCAGGTAGTTGAAAGCAGCTATCAAATCCCCCCTCATTCTTCTCTTCTGCAGACTAAACAATCCCAGTTCCCTCAGCCTCTCCACATAAGTCATGTGCTCCAGCCCCCTAATCATTTTTGTTGCTCTTCGCTGGACTCTTTCCAATTTGTCCACATCTTTCTTGTAGTGTGAGGCCCAAAACTGGACACAGTACTCCAGATGAGTACAATGTCATTATCTGTTGAAAACTTACATGGCCAAGGCTATGGTAATGGGAGTAATATGAAGGACAAAGACAATGATGTGCAAAGGAAAGTGATGGAAATCAATCCTAGGGCCTTTTTTGTTCCTTGCAGTGCGCATTCTCTGAATTTAGTTGTCAGTGATGATGCTAGATGCTGTCCTTGGAGGCAAGCAGTTTCTTTGACCTGGTGCAAGGTGTTTATGTGTTTTTCTCAGGCTCAACACGCCATTGGGAGATTCTGACTTGCCATGTGAATTCTCTAACTGTGAAACCACTTAGGGCTTGGCTACACTTGCAAGTTAGAGTGCATTAAATCAGCCCCAGGTGCCCTAACTCCTGAGCTGTCCACACTGGCAAGACACTTAGAGTGCCTGGACTGCAGCTGGAGCGCTCCTGGTAATCCACCTCCACGAGAAGCATAAAGCTTGCTGTGCCCCGGCTGAAACACCCAGGTGTTAGTGTGGATGATGTGTTGCATTACTGCGCTGTGATTGGCCTCTGGAAACGTCCCATAATCCCCTGAAGTCAAGTGGCCACTCTTGTCATTGTTTTGAACTCAGCTGCAGGCATGTGGATATCCCCTTTCAAAGCTCTGTTTCTGACAGCCGGCATGCTTGTCTGCTCTGGGACAAAGCAAACCATTACTGTAGAATGCTGTTGCTGTGAGTGTATGTGACGAAGAGAGAAGAGGGGGAGGAGGGTCTGCTGCTGTCTGAATTTATAAGACAGCATGCTGACACACTCTCTGCCCCCCAAAACATAGTCTCTCCCCCCACATACACACAACACACTCCCTGTCACCCTCCCCCACATTTGAAAAGCACGCTGCAGCCAGTTGCACACTGGGATAGCTACCACAATGCACTGCTCTTTGTGGCGTTGCAAGAGCTACTAATGTGGCCATGCCAGTGCGCTTGCAGCTGACAGCATAAACACACAGCAGTGTTTTCCCTGCTGCGATCTCTGAAGGCTGGTTTAACTCCCAGCGCTCTACATCTGCAAGTGTAGCTAAGCCCTAAGTCAGACAAGATGGGAGAGTCGCACTCATGCTTTGAAGCCTCTTCACTATGAACTTGCAAACATTTATGATGCCCTAATTGAAATTTCTGATACTACCTTTACTGGATCATCTGGTAATATGGCTTGTTCACATATAGAAGCTTTTGCAAATGGCCTTTCCAAGTTCAAATTTGTGACTTTACTCATTTGTGGTATAATATCCTTTTCGAGATTAACCTCACTAGTAAGCAGCTTCAGGAAAAGAACTTGAACATTCATTCTGCTATTCAAAAACTGCAGCAAACTAAAAATATTCTGGAGGAATTCAGAAGTGATGAAGGGTTTGAAAAAACACTGGTAGATTCTCTTGAGCTTGCTGAAGAAATAGACTTCCTGACAGAATTTGAACCAGAGCCAGTTTGAATTTGGCAAAAGAAACAGCAGTGTTCGTATGAAGGACGAGACACACCCATTCAGAACCCAAAACAAAGGTTCAAAGTGAATTTCTACTTCGCAGGCCTTGATACTGCTATGCACTTGGTTGATGAAAGATTTCAACAGATGCAGTAAATTAGAGTCAGTATTTAGTTTTCTGTATGATATCCACAGCTTGCAAAAGAAAACAGCAAATCAGATAAGAGAATTTTGGATAAAACTGGAGTCATGAAAATTCAAAAGACATTGATGCTACAGATTTGTGTAGTGAGCTTCAGGCTTTTTCAAGACGACTTAAGAAACATTCCACTCCTGAAGAAGTACTGAAGTTTGTTTGCGAAAATAAACTCAGACAGTTTTCCATTTTTATAGCTCTATGCATTCTTTTAACTTAGCCAGTTTCCGTAGCTAGTGGGGAACCTAGCTTCTCAGAGTTAAAATTGATAAAAACATATCTGCATTCAACAATGGTGCAAGAGAGACTTGTTGGACTTGCCACAATGTCAGTAGAGCATGAAATAGCTGGAAAACTGGATCTAAAAGAACTAGTGACTGAATTTTCAAAACTTAAAGCAAGAAAAGTCATGTTTTAACTGCACAGAGTGTATTTTATTTGGAGTGTTTTGTAAATACAGGTTAAAGTTCACTGATGAGTTTTCTTATTTCTTTCTATATTGGATGTGGTGGTAATGGCAGCTAAAGCAGGATAGCATAATGGCTGATTTTGGATTTGTAATAATAAAAATTATAATTAACATTTTTAATGCATTTTTATTTGAAATCAGACTAGCTGTCCTGTACAAATCTATGCCGAAAATTTCATGTCTCTATTTTATCTGATCTCAGAAATGTTGGTTGGACAGACAGACAGATGGACAAACCAAATAATTAAGTCTCTGTTTTTAAAAAAACAAAACACTTAAAAACATTAAAAGGGAAAAAGGGGCAAAATGTTTCCCAGTTTACCCAAAACCTCAGCCTAGATCTGCCCTTGAGGGGGCGAGGGGAGAGGGTACCGATTGCATGATTCGCCTAGGGCGCCAGTGGCTGGCAGCTAGTGTAGGACCGACCCTGGCCAGCGTGAGTCCTGCTAGCACAAGTCTGTAGACCGGACTGGGAGGCTCGCTTCCAGATGCAGTGTAGGCATACCCTTCCTGGCCTGATTTTCTGAGGCACTGAGCATTTACAGCTCTCATTCCAGGTGCTCAGCTCTCCTGAAAAACAGCTGATGTGTTTCTAAATTGCTTTCAAAGGGGAAAGCACTATCAGTGAGATTTTCAGATGTCTTTAGCTTTGGCCTAATGCTGCTCCCTTCACATCAGTGGAAGTTTGACCCTTGACTCCAGCAGGAGTGGAGTTTGGCTAGTTCTGAGTGCTTTTGTAAATCCCACTCCAGGCTGCTAGGAGTCACCTTTAAAGTTATTGAAATAAATGCAGATAAACAGAAGACACTGTAGGAAGGAGCAGTGGTGCACAAAGGCATGAAATGACATGTAATGAATGAATGTGATTGCTTAAAAATACATTACTTCAGATGACATTTTCCTCCCATATTTTTTTTTAATCAAACACAACATTAATTGAATGAGCCAAAAAAGAGCTCACAGCCCCTAAATGGATCTAATTCTCTTGTCACTTACTCTGGTATAAGTCAGCAGTAACTCCACCGATTAGAGTTAGCTTGGAAACTAGAAACCTTAGTTGCTAGTTCTTTATGTTGATCGCTACATAACACCTTTTGATGGTGAGGTTAGTGCTTTCAGAATTCCATTATTTCAGTCCTATCACTTCATCCTTCACTCACTCTAAGAGCAGTTGCTTGGCCAAACATAGTGTCAGAAGCATGAACCTGTACAAGTAAGAAACAAATTGGGCTGTATGTATTCAATAATAGCCCATAAACAAAAATCCCAGATCAGAATCACAAGTGAGTGTATTCAAGGGCCTGTGTTGAGGATCTTTACAATGATTATTCATGTCACAGGAAAGTGCTATAATTCTAAGTAATGTCACCCTTAAACACAACGTAGCAAATTCATCCCTGGTAAAACTCCATTCAAGTCAATGGAATTACACCAGGGATTAATTTGGTTCAGTACTCGACAACTCGTAGTAGGAATCAGTTTTTCACTAAGTCTTCATTGGAGAGCTGCTTTCTCTCTGTGCCTGACATGTAAATATAATATTTTCCTTACAGAGAATTTTTCTCTGGTATAGCAATGGAGATTGTTTGAAGCAGAGTTTGCTAGCACAGTTTGCTAGCCTGGAGAATTCCAGCAGCTTCAGTGGCTTAGGCCAGGAGTTCTCAACCTTTTCTTTCTCAGGCCCCCCAAACATGCAATAAAAACTACATGGCCCACCTGTGCCACAATAACTGGTTTTCTGCTTATAAAAGCCAGGGCTGGCATTAAGGGATAGCAAGCAGGCCAGTTGCCCAGGGCCTCATGCCAGAGGGGGCACAGTGAAGCTAAGTTACTCAGCCTTCTGCTTCAGCCCCTGGTGGTGGGGCTCAAGGTCTCACGCTTTACCCTCATCCACTGGGACTTTGGCTTTCTGCCCTGGGCCCCAGCAAGTCTAACACTGGCCTTGCTTGGTGGACCCCCTGAAAACTGCTCATGGCCCCCCAGTGGGCCCTGGTGCCCTGGTTGAGAATCACTGGCTTAGGCTACGTGATGTTTCAGGTTGTGGTAGCTGACTGTAGTCTCATATTAATACTACTGCATGAATGTTAATGATAGAGTTGGTTGAAAATGTTCACTGGAAAATGCTGATTTGACAAAACTTAAAGATTTGTGGAAATGTATAAGTTTTGTTGCATTTTTTATGAGAAATTAACAAAATGTTTTGTTTCTATTTTATCATTTTTACTTATATTATCTTGTAATAATATAAAAGTCAAAACATTTCAGCTTTTATATTTATTCTATTCTAGTCTAAATTATAGCAAAATATCATTAAAATAAAAGGAGAAACAATAACATGGAAATATTTTCAGAATATTTTGTTTCAAGAAAAATACTGAGATTTCAGCTTTTCAGCCTGATCTGGAAGGAAATCCGCTTTGATTAAACAGAACCAAAATGTACCAATGCTTTCCACCATATTCCTTGAGACAATCTATTCTGCAGAAGGGATCTACTTTTCTTCATGAACAGTACTAGTTAATTCCTCCCATTCTGAGTTAAGGGAACAGCTACTGAAGAGTGTGAAGCCTGGCTTCCTGGGGTTTAGAGGATAACTGGAGGGAATACGGAAAAAACTGCCAGTTCTAAAATGTATGCAAATATATTTTTGCAGCTACTCTGGCTCCAGGAGCTTTAACTGAGCCAACAGCTTATTAATTTTGGACATGCAGGTCATTTCCAGAGTGCAATGTTCAGTTTCATATATATATTGTACAGGAAAAAAAGCACATTACTCAATGAGCCTGCTGTCTACCATGCTTGAACAGTATCATAGGCAATTTCTTCCCCTGCTTGCTTTTGGTAGATCTTAGAGAGCTGCCAGTCTGTCTTTGTTCATAGAAGGTACCCCTAATCATGCTGCAGGGCTTTTAAGACCAAATTGACTTTGCTTATTCTGGCGTGGATTCAGCAAACTTGGCACTGCTCCTTTGTAGACCAATGCTCTGGGTGCAGAGACACGAAACACAAACTCAGTGGAATGTGCCAAATTCTGTGCTGGTTTAACATTTTTAACAAGCCCAAGTGAAGCCAGTGGGATTGCACAGAACATCAATCAGCACAAGGTTTGACCCAGTGTATTTGCTGAACTGTTGGAAGGTGATATTTACATGCCAGAGCACACTCTGACCAATTAAGTGTTTAACAATGAACGCTCCTCTTCCCTGTTATTAGAGCCGAGTGCTATGGCTTCCCTGCCTGTGCAGCCTCCAGAGCCTCCCTTTGAGTCAATGTGGCCTTGTGTAGAGAGAGCTCTGTGGGAAAGTGAATACAGTCCCAGGTGCAATCCCCACAGATAGCAGGCATCTGAGTTGCTATTTGTCTCACACTGGACAGAACTGTTGCTCTTACAACATGCATCTTGCCTTCAACCTCATCCTCTCCCCCTGGCCTGCCATGCGCTCTTCCCATATATAGACAACAGGAGAGCTTGCTGCAGGTCCCAGTTAGATAGCTTCCCTCATCCTCTTCAGAGCTGTGGGCAGATCAATGCACCGAGAGTCTCTTCTGCTCTCCAATATATGGGACACAGTCAGGCCCCAAACTGGTTTTGTAATCCATGCACCATTCAGTATCTGTGTTATAGAATAAAGGGAAGAATTGAGAGGAAGGATGGTCTTGTGGTTAAAGCACTGGAATGGGACTTAAGGGATCTGAGCTCCATCTCAGATCTCATATGTGACTTTAGGCAAGTCATTTAATCTCTCAGCTTCAGTTCCTCATCTGTAAACGTGGTTAATAAACCTTCCTTTTCCCTCTCGTTGTCAGTCTTGCCACTTAAGGGCCAGGACTCTTCTATACACTGTTTGTTTGTACCGCTTCCTAGCAAAGAGGCCCTGATCTCTACTAGGGCTTCTAGGAACTACCATAATTACCAATATCACTACCAATCTGGTTATTAATACCTGGCATTCCATAGCACCTGCCATCTGAGGGCCTTGCAGAAGTAGATTACTGTACTTTTCTTTCATGATAACTATTAAAAAACACTTTACAAACTAAAGATGCCCATTAATTTGACTGATGCTTTTTTCTTTATTATTTTCAATTAGAATGACACATATAGGAGTTGTGATTTTAATTAGCATATTTTGGTAATGAATGCTATGAAATACCAGGAGAGAAATGCCTGTCACAGACAAAGAGCAAACACTGAGCATAGTCACAAAGTAACCATGGGGATCAAGGAGAAAAGGAGCCACTAAAATTCTGGGAAATTTTTTTAAAATGTGTAATACTTGTATGGTTTCACAATGACCACAATTGGCATATAGACACCTCCAGCATGCACTACAATGGTCAGGGGATACGGCCACAGGCGTTTTCTGTAGCAAGAAGTGATTTCTCCCCAGTTAATGTTATTTGTGTTGCACTAACAGCTAGAGGCCCAACCGAGATTTGGAGGCGCCTGGTGCTAGGCACAGTATATTGGGAAAGACAGTCCCAGCCCCAAAGAGTTTACAGTCTAAATGGATAAGCTAGACAGAGAGTGAAGGGGAAACCAAGACAGGAAGTGACTCATCTAACGTCCTACAGCAGATCAGTGGCAGACACCCAGGTCTCCTGTCTCTTAATTCAGCATCCAGCTTGCTGGACCAGACTGACTTTCCAAATCTCTGGTGTTTCTTGTTTTAACTTTGTCATTTTAAGAGTTGGCGAGTTGATGTGAATCTGGATTAACCTGATCTTTCTCTACTACACTCTTCATCTTCTACTATCATGCATATGCAGACCTATTTTATTTCTTCTTAGTGGGGATGGAAGAGTTTTTAAAATGATCTCTCCAAGCTAACACAGATATCACAAGAGAGTCCTATTGATGGGTAATATAACACCCTCAGGATTTATTTTTTCCCATTCATAAAAACCCACTAAATTCTTTATGGTAATGGGACAATTTTAGAGATGGAAAGAAGACGAGAGTAACATTGCAAACAAAATTAAATACAATCTGTAGGTTCCAAGGCAGCTTTAATGCTAAAGAGAGGCTCAAACACCACAGCACTGAACTGAGACCTGAGGTTTCTTCCCAGCTCTGCCATTGGCTTGCTGGTGACCTTAGGTAAGTCATTTCCCTGCTCTGTCTATGCCTCAGTTTCCCCATGTATACAATGAGAATAAGGATCCTTTCTTTGTCAAGCACTTTGTTGAATGAAAAGCACTATAGAGAGTTAGATATTATGATGAACTATCTAGTAAATAGGAATAATAATAATTAATAATAAAGTATCTAGTCTTTCGAATTCCCCAAGTCCTGCATAATCCAGATGCAGATCACTATGTGACTGGCCAATACATTATTTTAGCAGAAACTTTTCTGAAGAACAAAAAAACGGTCTCTCCCTATCCTCATTTTTCAGCCCGTTCTAGAAACTGCAAAGGAAGCCCATAGCTCAGAGAGCACAGTTCTGACTCCATCCGTGTGTGTCGATTCAGCCAGCAAGGATTTGCTGTGAGTTGAAATCATTCAAAAGTGGTAAACAGGCATTAGCAATTATTGAAAAAAATATTGGCCGAGTGAGAATTTAATTACCGGACAATATCTGGGCCTGTTTCCCTAGGTATAACCCAGTGCAGACTCCAGAACAGACAGTATTCTATTTGCATTTCACATGTTTTATAACTGCCCTCTGTTTTTTTCCTTGGATATTTCAGTCGTATTTTTTTCTGACACTTCATTCATCACTGGAAGGTTGTTCTAGGAAAAAGTAATGTCAGTATAAAATCTGCATCCTTTCCTCCAGTATGAAAGTTGATCTTGGAATTCCTTGGCCTTTTCCTCATTTCCCTAGTATATGATGGCAGTGGTAGCCAATTACTGTTGGTAGAAGTAAGACAGCCACATCTTTCAGCATCCTTTGGAGACAGACTCCAAAGCTCACAGTCATGGTGCAAATTAGAAATCCAGTACAACCAACAGTTAGAAATATTATAGAGTCTTGCAGTGGGATTAGCGCACAGAATCAGTGCATTGAGATATTTCGTTTCAGCTCTGGGTTTAATGAGATGCTGCTGGGATTAAAAATCATACATTTAAAAAAGAAAAAAATTCCCAATTGCTCTTTCTAATCACATTTTGGATAATTAAAGCAGAATGCATTCAAGAATTTAACATACTTTTGACTATTCATGATGCCTATTTGTTTATTTCTTAGAGCTTGCACAGTGAAAATAGACTTGTTAGTTTAAATTTAGTCCAAGAATTGTATTATTGTTGTTGTCACTTTTACTTTGTTTTACATGCACTATTGCAATGTAGAAGGGTTTGAGTTGCAACCCTGCATGCCTGCTTGCATCTCAGAAAAGCTCACTCAAAATGCTCTTTGGCCTAGGAGACCGAAAAGCCTGGATTTGCCTCTTCTACCAACTCGTGTTAATACTTCTCTGCAGTTCATAACCCTTGCTACTGAACATGGTCTCAGTACCCTTTCCCTAGGAAGGAGGCAACTCTTCCCTGCCAGTTTTTAAGCAAGGTAATTGAGAGGCTGCACAAGGTCACAGCTGGTAGAAATGGGAATAAGACCCAGATCTCTAAGGTGACATATGAAAGTCTCCATCCCTGTGCCATATTCAGTGCTATAATGTGCCTTTGGCCCAGCCATTACTAACGTGTGGTGCATTAGCTGCATCATGCTAGGAGTAGTCCCCTGAGGGATTGTGACTGAGAGAGGAGGCGCTGATGTTGCACCGGGTCACATCTGGCACAGGGGTAGGGGCCTGCATCCCTTCAAAGGACATTGCTTCCTGTTCCTCATGTGCCCAGTGCCGTCTCGCTCCACTTGAATGGGGTGGGGAGGAGCAATGGCGCTGCATACTATTCCCTTTCCCTTCCCCCTTCCACCACCTCCACCCTAACCACTTGCCTGTGGGGGAGGGTGGGGGAGGGGGGAAGCAGTAGCTATGCAGCCCTCATGCTCTAGAAAACAGATCCTGGCACATGTAACATGGCCAAGCATGGGGGTGGGTGGGATTTTATAACCTCATGTGCGTACCAGGGTGTAAATTAGCCCTAATCCATGGTGCAAGTGTGGATACCGTGTATATTCATAGACTTGGTATGGCATAGCCATAGTAGTGCAACATACAAGATGCTACACCCATGTAGAAAAACTCTTATGTTAAACTGTAGTTATAGGTGAAGACTGTTGTAATATATGTACAATAGGGCAGGCAGAGATAACAGACTGCTTAATAATACAACCTTAAGTTTTATGTTAACTTAGTTTTTGTAAGCCATTTCCTGGGTTTTGTAAAAGAAAGCAGTCTCAGCAGATGTTCTGTGCTCTGGGACTTGACATTAGTCCTGCCTGGTGCGCACCAGCTCTTCTTTAAAAAACAACTGTTTGTTTATTTAGGATTTACAAATCCTTGCCATGGAACTATCAGGGGCAAACCAATAATCATTACAACAGCAAGCGTTTGTTTATACAGTCATGTAATCATCAGCCTCTCTGTTTAGCAGAGTGCTGCCATATTGCAGAGGAGCAGCTTTACACTAGCCATGACATGCTGTTTCTGATGATTTTATTAAATGAGTGAAATCTCTGCTTACACATATTTAACAAACCAGGCATTTCTAAACTCCTTCATCTTTTAAGGCCTGCACAGACTGAACCATTAGTATACTCTTCGTTATGCAGCTAAACTATTTAACACTACCTACATTTGCAAAAAAACAAACAAAAAAAACCTCTATGCAAATACACTGTGCATCTCTACAAGGAGTTTTCAAAGAGCCACAACTCAGTGAAATCAATAAAAAATTTCATCCAAATGTATTTCTCCTTAGTGAGAGCTATTTCCATGCCAAATTTCAGCTTTCTTCTCCCAGTCATTTCTGATGGAGGTCTGTTCAAGCAGAGGTGGTTATTATCATTCTCTTTATACTAAAACATTGCTGAAACATTTGGGCTCAAACTTTCAGACATGCACACACACAAATTACCTACAAGCTATGAAACCAAGTCTCAAATACAGTGGCCTAAAATGAAAATTTGAGAAAATTATGATTGACTGAAAAGGGGGTTCGGCTGGAAACTTATGGAACATAAATAGTAACAGTTGGTGCTGATCCTGCTATAATTAAGTTTAAAAAACCCCTAAATCTAAAGTTTTGGTCTGAACCACCTGCCTGCACCTCTTTCCCTTTATTGCAAATGCTTGAGTAGCAGCTGCTATGTTAAGGAAAAGGCTGATGGAGTTGTTCCATCATAGCAAGATTTCTCTGCAGCATGAGAAGGCGAAATACTTTCCACCCACAGGTCAGTTCTCAGTTTCCTTCTTGCAGATAGTTATTTTCAGCCCTATGAAGAAACTGTAGCACAGTGTGTTAATAGGAGGTGCCGACAGTTTAGTAGGTAGGGTTGTTATTGTTGACAGCTTGTAGCATTACACCTTTAACAAGAAAATTGCAGCAATTATCTAACTGGGGGAAAAAGTGTTCGTGCAAAACCCATTCCAAGTGCTTCACCTTGGAGACTATAGTTCTGTTAATATTTATTCTAGAATATTTACTTGGGGATTTCTTATTTGAGGGAGACATTCTTAGAATTTCACTGGAGGACAGAGTTTAAGTTTTACCTTTTATTGGGACGGCAGAGAGTTTTATGAAGAAATATGTAAGGTGAATTTCTTTAGCTTTCCCAGTGGTTAGGTTGCCAGTGTTCCACATTTATTCTTAATATATAACTGTCTGTTAGATACAAAAACAGTGGCTGGAGGAAATTGTAAGTACCTGGTCCAAAGCCCATTAACTCAGTGAAAAGACTTCCATTGACTCCAGTCAGTTTTGAATCCAAGCCTAAATTAGTGGCCTGTCACAGAGGAGACGTTGCATTGTAAAGTTGCCTTGGGATTGAATGCTTGATTTGCACATCTTGCAAAATATTTAAAATGTAGTTAAAGGGTCGACAGCTGCATCAGGATGATACAGATAGAAGCTGAGAAATCCAGCCAGCCCCTACATGGTGTATGCAAGGTGGTCATGAAAGAGTTATTTTCCTAAGAATTCAGGCCAAATATTTCAAAATTGTGTGCCTAAAGCATAGGCACCAAGATAAGTCAGTCAGTGACCGCTGAAGTCAGTAAGAGCTGCACATGTTCAGCACCTTTGAAAATCAGGTCACTTTTATGTATGTTCCTACACATAAGTTTGGGTGTCTGAAATTTGGCTGTCTGAACTTTGACAGTTTTGACCACAGGGCTCAGTTGTGTGTTCCTTGCATGTCCAAAATTCCCACTGAAGTTAATGGTCCCAGCTGCCCTATAATTACTGCTCTGCTAAAGCACCCAGCTGCAGACAACAGCCCAATTCTGCAAACCCTATAGTACATGAGGAGCTTTATACAGATGGAGTAGTCCCACTGATGCCAGTGGTGCTACTGAAAGGCCTGATACAAAGCATGTTGTAGTCAACTGAAAGACTGCCACCGACATCAGCAGGCTTTGGGTGAGTTAGTGTTTGCAGAATCAATGTGTCATGCCACATATTTTAAGAAGTGTAAGAAGTCTTGATTCCTTGTTTAAGGGTAAATCTGTTGGTTCCCCTGGAGGTCAGGAAGAGGTACTACATGTTAAAGAAGCAAAAATTCAAACAATAACACATTCTCCTACTTTATTAACCCTGATCCCAAATGCCTTGTTCATCTGTTATAAGCATTTTACGAACGTGCATACAGGTGATATCACTCCTATCTGAAACCAAGTGAAAACAAACACCAAGAGCCAATTTCTATTGTCAGTTGCATAGGGTCACCTCCCACTAGATCAGGGTCGGCAAACTTTCAGAAGTGCTGTGCCGAGTTTTCATTTATTCACTCTAAGTCAAGGTTTCACGTGCTGGTAATAAATTTTAACGTTTTTAGAAGGTCTCTTTCTATAAAGTCTATAATATATAACTAAACTATTGTTGTATGTAAGGTAAATAAGGTTTTTAAAATGTTTAAGAAGATTCATTTAAAATTAAATTAAAATGCAGAGCCCCCCGGACCGGTGGCCAGGACCAGTGTGAGTGCCACTGAAAATCAGCTTATGTGCCGCCTTCGGCACCCGTGCCATAGGTTGCCTACCCCTGCACTGAAGTCAATATAGACTTATCCTTGAAAATGACAGCAGAATTTGACTGCAGGAAAACCATTTAATAATTCACAAAAAAGGACTAGCTCTGTAAGTTAACAAAATGGATCAACTGACTGGAGGAAAAAGTAAATTCTATAATAGAGCTACTGTACTTTAAATAGAAAACATTATGTTAGAAGAACATTCGCAACCTTGTTTAAACAGACTGAATCAGAGAAGTGCAGCGATAAGGCCAGCACAACTTGCCCAGGCATGTCTAGGCCTGTTTGGGTAATGCAGAACATGTATAAATGTGTACTCTAAACAAGCAATGCTCTCCAAGCTGTACAATACTGATTAACTAAAGGTTGGATTAAACGGTGGAAGGATGGAGGTTAGGGAATATAAAAAATGCCCTGAAGTGTAAACAGCTCCTTGGAATCCCAATCCATAAAATTTAGATTAATTAAAACCTAGATTAAAAAATGCCAGTGCAAATACAAACAGCTGGACCAGCTAGATAATTAAGTGTGCCCTGTGATGCTCAGATAAACATTGTGCATTGTTATTCCTCCTCAGATATGTGGATCGTATTGCTGCGTGTTCGGAGTTTTTTAGACATATAGCTGAGAGTGCTTCTGATATCATCTCTCTTGCTTGAATTGTTCTGTGCTTCAGGCTTCCCATAAGGGAGGCCCCTGGATGGGGGCACAAGAGTAGACAGCAAAAGGCAGAATAGAGAGCAGATAGGCACCCGTGGACCTGAGCAATCCCTGTATAGAGCATAGATACCCACAGGCAAATTGACAAGATCAGAATAGGCCTTGAAACCAAATAAAGTATCATTTCCCTTTAGAATATATTAGGCTCATTGGTCTCAGCACTGTGCCTAGTTTCACAAGACCGGACCGGCACAGAGTAAAGTGCAAGTTAAACAAGAGTGTGTGCTTTATTTAGCATTTACAGTGGTCATACAAGAGGTCTTGGGCAGTGCTAAAGAATCTGCCCTCAGGGTGGTCTGGTTTGCAAGAACCGTGGTTGGCAGTCTGTAGCTCTCTCAGGCTGGTCTTGCAGCTTTGCATTTCTATGGCTGTTCCCCTGCAGTGTGCCCTTTGGGAGATGTCAGCAGCTCCTTAGCTCGAAAGCTGCTGGAAGAAGAAGCGAGAGATGTAGAAGTTTTGCTTTTTAGGCTTTTCTTACATTTATTTAATTTTTATGGCAATGTAGTTTGTTTAGCAACTTCTTACTTCCGTCCCATATATGTAGATTTATTAGCACTCTCTCTTTGAGCACCTAAGATTTCATATTTTTGGAAGGGATAACAGAGAATAAACTGAATGGCTCACAAGATTAGAAACGGACTATAGAGCCATTCACTGGTTCAGATTCAGCCAACTTATTTGGTGACTGAAAGTTATTACCACCTGATGATAGTCCAGTGGGGAATATGAACGCAGTTTAGTGAAAACAGTGGTCCCAGTTATCCACTAGTAATTATCTTACTGAAGCACCCAGTTGCAGACTGGATGTGCAATGATGAACTCAGCCTTTTTCAAAGTAGATGAGTTTCTACATTACAAAATCCGCCACCACAGTAGGTGCCGTGTTAAGAGTCACTGAAGAAACCAAGGGCTGAGTGGGTGTGGAAAATGAACTACTATTGGTGAGGCATTGTGGAGAAACTTGCACTACTTCTCTTGATGCTATCTGTCTGGCAGCTATAAATAGAGAACTTTACTCTCCAGAGTTGCCAGTCCAGCACTTTTCACAAGCACTAAATCCACCCAATAAATGAACAATAACAAAAAACAAATAAAAAAAATCCAGATGAACGTAGAACAGATGGTGCAGTGAATACAGCATCTGATTCACATCTGCTCACCAGGCAGCTGAGACATCCAACAGCAGGTGAAAATATGGGCTTCATCATCACAAAAATATTGCAGATCCTTGATCAAAAATCTTTTTCCATACTGCCATATACAATAACCTCACCAATGTGTTAAAGGCTCCTATCAAAGTACAGTTATTCCATTATACCCAAAATGAATATGAAAAAGCACTTTTCTTCTAGAAAAACACATGAAAATGAGTGAGTGAAGCTTTTGTTGTATATATTTTACATAATATATAGCTATAGATATATAATTAAATTTGGAGAGTTTAAAATCATGGTAGAAGAGATCGTATTTGTTTGACTGCACTGTTCATGTGTACACACAAGTCCTAATTCTGTATCATCTGCACCTCCTTTAAAGTTTGATGTTCTCTGTCTGAGGAAAGTCCCTTTAATCAGATTTGGAAGTAGACGTCTTAGCCTTCTCAAAACAAATGAGGTGTTTTTCAAGGTGTTTTTCTCCGTTTCTGTAAGAGTATCTAATAACTGTACTAAATACATTATAGCCCACAGGCTGCTCTAACTTATGCCCAGAGACCGCCTTGAACTTAGCAACCCCTCAGTCACTAGTACAATGTTGTGCTTTATGTTATTCCCTGACATGCACTGTGTGAACTTGATGCAAACCCCATTAAAATCAGTGGAATTCTTTCCACTGACTTCAATGGGCTTTGGATCAGGCCTTAAATTCCTTGGCAGTAACTGAAGATGTGACCCAATATGACCCTGCATATCATGACTAATTCAACCCAGGGCTTCTATCTGAGAAAATATATATGAATCAGTTTTGTTTTGTTTTTTTTGGTGGGGATGGTGGTGGTCTTCCCCCATTTAACCAGCTCTGGTCCTTACACAAACACATTTCACTGGCAGCTTTGCATGTGCAAGGTGGACAAAATTGAGCTCTATGGTGTACAGTACAAGTGCATATCTGCAGCTAGGTGGCTTAAAAGAATGTTGTGCTCGTGGAGGGTGCATTTACTTTTGTTATAAGGAAAATTCTGTTCATGCCAAAAGATGGGAAAGGGAGGTTTCTGACTGAGTCTACAATGTAAGCAAGACAAACAAAATGTTTGTTTTGAAATTGTGCAAGAGTGAAAAGGTCCTTTGAGGACAAGGTGGGATACATCATTAATCCTAGAATGCAGAGGAGATCATCTCCTTCAGGCACAAAGAAGTTCCATTGCAACACTGTTTGCAAACTTAATACCCCTCATCTGTTACCAGGTAACTAGAGTATCACAGATCCCGCCAAAGTTTATGACATTAAGATTAGGAAGGCTTCTGTTCCTGTTCAAATGGACAGCTGCAACAACCTCAGAATGCCAGCCAAATGAATTGTCATAGGGCCATCTTTTCCTCACTTTACCCTCAGACCAATGCAACGAGGATTAGTAACACAGAGGATTTCACAGAAACTCAGTGCCTGGGAAAACTTGCTTTCTAAATCGAGTGCTGGCAAGTCAACTTTATAAACACTGTCTCATTTATAAAACTGCATGTCATTCTAAAATAGCAATGCTCTTCCTTCATTAGGCATGGCAACAAAATATACAGCAACCCAAGAGCTTATGAGCTTTTCATGAGTTTACACGTGAGCCTTCTATTTAATGGTCTCAGTAATCTTTATGTCAGAGGTTGAATTGCAGCAGATGCAAATCTAATTGTGGATGTTATAGGACAATGAGAAAATGACTCTCTGGAGATATAGGCCCAGTTCCTGAAAAGATATTTAGGCCTCTAACTCCCACTGAAATCAAGAGGTGTTTCAGGGGAACTTCCAAATCCTGCACCCAATACTTCCCCCTCCATTCACCATTATGTGGACCACCTCCCCACATCTTTAAGACTGTGTGGACACCTCCCTCCCATTCATGGTAATATAGAATCCCTGGAGCAACTGCAGCATTTGGACAATGGACAATTAATAGCAGAAAACTATTAGATTTATTTTAGCAGGTCTTTTAATACAAGTTGACAGGTGGAGGGGAGTTAGCACCATGGGCAACATTTTCAGAAGTGTCTAAGTGACTTAGGAGTAGAGCCGAGTGAATTTTTTTGTCTGAAACTTTTTTTTGGTCGGGGAGGGGTAAATAATGCAGATTCAACATCATCACACTGTTCTGCAAACTCATATCAGTTATATGTTGTAAAAAATAAACATTGAAAGAAACAAAACGTTTGGTTTACCATTTTGGAAATGAAACATTCCAGTTTTTCAGGACACAATGGCTTTGTTTCAAAATTTCCTTAACATTTATTGAAAACAACTTTAAAATGTTAAATGCTCAAAACTGCAAAACAATTTTTTCCCAACTTTTCAATTCACTAAAAAGTTTTAAATTGTTTTCGGTTCAACCTGAAACGAATCTTTTCCCCAATTTTTTCAAAATTGCCAATGAATTGAAAAATCCACTTAGGAGCCTACGTCCCATTTAAAAAATGACTTGGCATTTAAGAGTCTAAGTCTTATTGGCTTTCAATGAAACATAGGCTTTAAAGTACCTAAGATACTTTTGAATAATAGGGCTTAGGCTGTGACCATGAGCAAGAGCTCCACCAGTGGTCACACACCACGTTTTGAGAATCTCTTACTGAAATCATGCTACATAAGAATATTGAATATGACCTCTTTGGCACTGGGAATTTCATATGTGTTTTACATAGACCAAGGATGACAATATTCCTGTCAACAAATGATATATGAAAGCCATTGCAAGGGAAATAGGATATGAATAACTCATTGCAAAAGCACTATGCTCAGCATGGTAGTATACTTCAGCTCTCCTGCAGCTTCCTAGGGATGAACAGAAAAGTCTGCATTTTCAGACAGGAGAACGCACATCACAAACCAGTTAGAATGCCTGGCCTTTCATATGTGCCATCTACCACTTTATAAAGGATAATCCTTGGGGCAGAGATTCTTTGCTGCGTGCCTTGTGCAACACAAAGCACATATTCTGAATCTTGACAAATGATAATTAGTACTACTAATAAATAATGCCTATCAGCTCCATGGTTTACAGTTTCAGCAGGTTTTGAGAGGTTTTTGTTTTTGGCCAAGTTCTAGTTATTAAGCAGGTTCATAAAGTTGTTAGTCCTTTATATGGACTAATACCTAGTCTTTTATATGGATTAGTGCCTTTTGATACCCGGAGCTATTTCCATTTGAAATGCAGCCATTGAATTTATGTATTAGCTTCTATTTTTAACAAACAGGCTTCCAAAGAAATTCACTCATATGGGTCAATACGCTGCAGTACCCAACCACCAGGAGTGATAAAGATGCTGTCAGATCAGTTCGTTGTTTTCTGACCCACCTCTAAGAAAAGACTGTTCCTGGCTGAATGTCTGTGCCCATATAAAAAACATTTCTTAGTTAATTTGCCTACTTGACACTTGCCTACAGGCCTGATGTAAGCAAGTGTGGTGAGGGGGTTTACCGAGCCTAAAGGAATGAAGGAGCAGTACTGTGGAGCACGTTCCAAATGAAGAATCTGCTCAGAAAAAGACTCTGACAGTCAAGCAGGGAGGGAGAATGAAGGAGAGACTGTTTGAAGGGAGGAAGGTAGTTTGCAGCTTCTGAGGACAAAGCAATCCACAGGAGAGGGTCTGGTAAGGCCCAACTGGGAGGGTAGGGGCCTGCCCCTTTTCTCTCCAACACACTTTGCTGATGGAGCATAACTGGAGACTAGGAAGAGAGCTGGACTGACTGAGCTTCTGGCGCTGATTGGGTACTCCAGCTGCGCAGGAAAGCAGGCTGTGACCACATGCCAAAGAGAAAAGAATGTGTGGAGGTAGGAAGCAGCTCAGGAGAGGCTGGTCAGGCGCACCAGGAAGAGGTGACAAGACATTCCACCCCTCTCCCCACTGGGCCCTGGGCTAGGACCCAGTGCAGAAGAAAGGGCTGGGTCTCTCTATCTTTCTCAATCTGTCCAGGAGAACTCTGGGGTACTGGGAAATTGATGGGCCACAGCCTGCCTGCTCGCCCCAGAGCGAAACTTGCTGTAGGGTTGAAGGAGTGTCAAGCCATGGCCTGGCCACTAGGCATGCTGGCCCCCAGTGAAACCTGCTCCAAGGTGCAATTCCATTTAACTTACCAGAGCTACTCTGGGTTTATAATAGTGTAAATGAGATCAGACTCTGGCTCTCTGTCCCTTGAGTTGGAGTTGCAGGGACCCCTAGTGGAAGACAATATATTATATATAACAATTTATTATATATAACTGTGCATTTGCTTGCAATGACTTGTTTTATTATGATTCTTCATTTAACATAATGCTCAAGGATGTCGATTAAAGCATTTCAGGAGATGATCAATTTGTATAAATTTAGTGCCAGTGCCTTGGGTTTGTGTGTTTTAAAAAGATAATTAAAGCATAAAGGAGCTGAAACTCTGACACCGGATTACTCAATAGATATTTGGGTCTGACTCCACTCTCATTGAGATGAGCCTTACGCTGGTGTAAATTAGTTCGACTGCATTACTCCTGATGTGAGAGGAGCACCAGAGACAAATCCCCAAGCAAATCTGTATAGAGTACTGGAGAACGCCAGCCATCAGCTGTACTTTGAAAATTGGGGTTTTTTTAATGCAAATTTCTAATAAAAAGCCACAGAATTCTTTGTTCGTATGAGCAAGTGAGGCTCCAATGAAGTAATGCTGTGTTACCCCAGTAATGAATTTAGCTCATAGTCTTTAAGAGAATACAAATGCACATATAAACACAGTATGGAGACAGCACTATTTTCTCCTTTTTATCTCTGCTACCACTGGCAAATATATACATACAAACCTAGTAATGGTGAATATGAAAAATCAAGCTACTTCATTTAAACTCAGAGATCTCATGACCTGCCACCCTATTGCATTCCAGATATGCTACAGGTTTATGCCATGTGCAATTCCCATGTAGAGACGTGAGAGTTTGTGGGGCATGAGAGAGTTTTAATCTAATCAGTTGTTTGTTTGTAATGCATTTATTTGCTTCAGCTTCTGGTTCTTTTGGAAGTGTGTGTCAGATGATCGTCTTCATCCAGAACAGATACTTTCTTCTGTGGGCATATTTATTAGATTCATATTCTAAACAGCTAAACCTGAACATTGGTGGCTACATAGCAGGCTACCTGGCCCATGAAAAAACCCCACATGTTTTTGCTGAAAAGGTCTACTCATCTGGTTTTCATCAGAGTCTTCATCCTTTGGGAATCATGTGTTTCTGTGATGCAAAAGCAAGAGAGAGGCGTATGGAAAGGTGAGAGAACAAGTCACAGGAGATAATACTTTATACAAAGAGAGAGCATGTGTCACCTTTGCCCTGTGGTTTTACATAACATTCACTCAAAATGAGATGCTAAAACGTTTATATTGGCTGTGGTAGACCTTTGGTTATAGAGTAACTGAGGTCAGTAGCAACAAACTTTTGCATCAGAGTAGTTGAAGTAGCTGTAGCTTCTAGCATATGCTTTTATTGCGGCATTAAGTCATACTGTGGATCCCTATAAAAACGTAGATTTTGTGACCCATTCCCTTATACGGATGTATAGTAGGGCACATTTATTAGGTCTCAATACTCATAACATCATCTAGGGAAGATTTTTTTTCCTCATGGTCCAGACTAGGATTAGAAAAAACTGAAGTGGAGACGGTTCCTCAAAAGGCTATCCCAGGTATTACATGAAGATCCAGTGCATGCTGGGACAGGAAGCTTGTGGAGTGAGAATCAATTCTCTGAAGACAATAAGACAGGTTGGATGTGTTGCATATGGCTACGGGGCGGGGAGGGGTGTCACATGACTGTGCTGCCGAAATTTAATGAGCTCCTGCTGTTTTGGTCTGAGAGCAACATTTGCTTAAAATCAAGTCTGAGCTAAATGGTGTTTCTAGCCAGAATAATTCATGTTTTGCTGGGCCTCAGTAGCGAATTGAAGGGTAGTCTCCCCTCATGCCCCTCTACCCCCCGGGAGCATAGCAGCTGGCACATTCCAAAGCAATACAAGGGGGGAAATGTTTCTCAGCATTATTTTTATGACTCATGGATATCATTAATCCTGGGAGGGGAGGATAGCAGTATGGTCCCATGGGATCTCCCAGGGACAGGCACATCACTTCTACTCACCCTTTCAAACCACTGCATCTGGCACTGCTCAGATAGTGTGTGCGCACCATATTGCGAGAATGTGGCATTAAAAAAACTAGATGTGGCGATGTAAAATGGCTGCATGGTCTTTGGTGTCCTCTTTCGGAAAGTTTGTTTATGGCATGGTTAATATAAGTCTTGAGTCCTCTCTATGGATGCAATGGGTTTATTACCCCATGTATTGCATAGGAAACAGCCCATCTGTTACATTCACACATGTATGCAAAGGGGTCATCTAAGTCAGTTAATATTGCTTAGATCAGTGGTGGGCAACCTGCGGTCTGTGGGCCCCATGTGGCCCATCAGGGTAATCCGTTGGCAGGCTGCCAGACCGTTTGTTTACATTTGCATGGCCGTCTGCAGCTCCCAGTGGCCGCAGTTCGCTGTTCCCAGCCAATGGGAGCTGCAGAAAGCAGCGCAGGCCTGGCTGCCACTTCCCGCAGCTCCCATTGGCCGAGAACAGCAAACTGCGGTCACTGGGAGTTGTGAATATGTTGAACAGCACTGGTCCCAGTACAGATCCTTGCGGGCCCTGCTATTTACTGCTTTCCATTGTGAAAACTGACCAATTTTTCCTTCCCTTTGTTTCCCATCTTTTAACGAATTACTGATCCATGCTTACTTCTTATCCCATGGCTTCTTATTTGCTTAAGAGCCTTTGGTGAGGACCTTTTCAAAGGCTTTCTGAAAGTCCAGGTTTACTATACTGACTGGCTTACCCTCGTCCACATGTTTGTTGACCCCCTCAAAGAATTTTAATATACTGGTGAGATATGATTTCCCTTAAAAAAGCCTTGTTGACTTTTCCCTAACATACTGTGTTCAGCTGTGTGTCTGATAATTCTATTCTTTACTATAGTATCAACCACTTTGCCTGGTACGGAAGTTAGGCTTACCAGCCTGTAAGTGCCAGGATCATTGCTGGAGCCTTTTAAAAATATCCTCCAGTAATTTGGTACAGGAGCTGATTTAAGTGATAGGTTACATACCACAGTTAGTAGTTCTGCTATTTCGTATTTGAGTTCCTTCAGAACTGTTAGGTGAATACCCTCTGGGCCAAGACTATAACAAGGTCCAAAAAAGAACTAGATACATTCATGGAATAGGTCCATCAATGGCTGTTAGCCAGGATGGGCAGGGATGGTGTCCCTAACCTCTGTTTGCCAGAAGCTGGGAATGGGTGACGGGATGGATCGCTTGATGATTACCTGTTCTGTTCATCTCCTCTGGGGAACCTGGCATTGGCCACGGTCGGAAGACAGGATACTCGGCTAGATGGACCTTTGGCCTGACCCAATATGGCTGTTCTTATGGCCTGGAAATGCATTACTGTTTAATTTATTAATTTGTTCCAAAACCTCCTCTACTAACACCTCAGTCTGGGACAATTCCTCAGATTTGGCACCTAAAAAGAATCGCTCAGGTGTGGGAGTCTTCTTCACATTCTCTGCAGTTAAGACGGACACAAAGAATTCATTTAGCTTCTCTGCAATGGCCTTGTCTTCCTTGAGCAGGGGTGCCTGAACAATTTGTAGAGTGGGGGTGCTGAGACCCATTGAACCAAACTGTAAACCCTGATGGAAACTCCTGCTGCACCCTGCCTAGTTCCAGCAGCTATATACCTGGGTGCCCCTTTAGTACCTTGATCATCCACCCTGCCATTAAAGTCTGCCTGTGAGATGTGCTGAATCAGTGCATTTCCCAGGGCAATTGATCCATTCGTCCGTGGGCAGCCCCTCCCACTTTCTGAATCAAACTCAGGAAGTATAACCGAAAACAGACCAGACTAGCTGGGAACTGTGCTCTTTTGAAACGCCATATAAGTTTTGCAGTCCACAGTGGTGCACCATCATTACCAGTGAGCCCAAACTGTACATCTGGAGATGACTCAGAAATGTGATTGGATATTCTTGTGTCAAGTTCATGCTGAGTATTATCATCTGCCCAGCAGTGTGGTTTGTGTGATACTCCTGATATAATGGGGATTTTTCACACCAGCATTCCAAAATACACTGAGCAGATTAGCAGCACCCGCTTGTAGTATAACATTGGTCTGAAAGCTAATTATAACCTTAGTTTTGAATTAAAATAATCATGGTTCTGCATGAGGATACATCAACATGAACTAAACATGTTAACCACCCTTATCTGACTATAGCTCTGATACAGCACTCAGATACAGTGCTGGGTGTATAGCAATATGTAGATAGAGAGCTTAGACAGGATATGGCCAGACCAGATTTCTGTGAAATGAGTTAATGCTTACATTATAGCATCACATGGTTGGCTTTCGTTTTGGGAGAAGTGTGCACAAACTGCTGGATATCCATGCATTGCTTTAACTGCACTGTAGATGCCAAGGATTTTTAGATTCATGGGTCACAGATGGAATTACTAGAAACTAATCATTAATAGCAGGCTACCTTTCAATATTAGCAGGTGCAAGGACATTTGGTCAGTCTGAGGGGAGCGACGTTATTTCCTGTAGTAATTTCAGTTGTCACTTGACTTCTTAAAGTTATCTTTGGGCTTTCTTAAAGTCCTTGTTTAACTCAAAAGGTGTATTTGCTTTCATTTCTTATCATCAGCTAATGTTAGATTTCCACAGGTCTTTGTTTTTGTGAGACTTCTATCCCTTTCCCTAGGTTTTGCACCTTCGCATTGCCTCTGTCCATCTGTCTTTCTGGTCTCTCCCTCTTCAGTTCTTTTTGCCTCTTTTCACAAACCACTGGAAAATTCAGATCAGGGATTTCCTGTTCTACTGCAAATTGCACTGGTCCCTGGGTATTCCTTGTTACAGTACGTGCATTGCTTACATAGTGAACATCAGGAGAGTGGCAATTTATTTTAATTAAGATAAGTGATTAGAATTTTGTTTGTTTCTTTTAAAAAGTATCACTACAAATATGTATGCATGTGCAGTCAGCAGTATCTCCAGGGATGAAAACTGTCATGTCATACATACCATAGTTTAACATGAGCAATTCTAAATGCCGGCAAAGATCTCATCATTGTCAGTGTTTTGAAACCATTTTGATCTGACAGTATGTGATCTAAATACAGGGTTTCAAGAAACTACAACCAACCACAAAGCCTGTTTCATACAGAGATGAGCGATACAGAGATCTTGTGTTCCCCTTAATAAACGGGCACGATACTGAGATACAGTGCTCATCACTGTGGCATAACCACAAAGGACCCCATTCAGAAAAGCACTTAAGCACATGCTTAAGTCCTATAGACATCGATGGGTCTTAAGCACATGCTTAAAATTAGGGTCCTAATCCATATAAAATGGAGCCAGTTCTCCATTCTCTGCTACAGAGGTGCATGCTGCAGACACTACAAGCTTAAAGGCTTTCCTGAACCTGGCCATAGATTTAAACAATTTGTAACGAGAAGGACATATTTAGGATCTATACTGCAAGCGCTCCTATGAAAGGGAGAAGTTTCCTTTCTCAGTAGCTGTGATCCTTTTATGCATATTTTAGTTATATCAGCTTGTCCAAAATGTCCCATCAAATGGCAGTAAATGGCTTTTAAAAAAATAAATGCATTTAATTACAACTGAATGGATCTGTGCTGATTGAGTTCTCAGATCTCAAGGTCCTAAAGCAGCCAGGCTGGGTAATGTGTAATGTATCCAAAACTAAGTGGGTATATTTGCATCCAGCAGACATTACAGAAGGTGGAAGAAATGCAAGAACTACTGCAAAGGGAACTAACAGTAGGCCTGGATTTCCAGCATGTAAATTGCTGCTGCTAAGATACCTAATTCTTACTGGCAGATTTGGGGAAAATAACATATTAAGTCTTTGAGGGCTTGAGGGAGGCAGGTTGTCTGCTAGATCGGTTTGCTGATGGGATTTTTCTTTTTCACAAAGGGTTTACTAAGTGTAATTATTATCTTTTGCGAGACTTGAACAACATTCTCTGCAGTGGCTTCTGAAGACTCTAAAGATGAACATTTCAATTAATCATTTTGAATGCTGTTGGAATTCACTTATAGATCTCTGAGGCTAGAAGGGGATTTTAGATCATCGAGTCTGACTTCCTGGATAACACAATCCTTAGAATTCCATCTGTTTACTCATGTATGCAGCCCAATAAATTTGCGTAAAGCATATCTTCCGGCAAGGCATCCTTTGATTTGAAAACAAAAAGAGATGGAGCATCCACCAGTTCTTTCATAGCTTGGTCCAATATTAATTTCTCTCTATTAAAAAATTGAGCCTTATTTTTATTATGAATTTGACTGGCTTTATATACAGCCACTGGTTCTTGTTATGCCTTTCTCTGCTACATTAAAGAGCCCTTTAGTACCTTTGGGTATTTTCTCCCCGGGATATTCCTTAGAAAATATCTATGGCATGAAAAATCCATGGTGGAGTGGGGGGAGGAAGGGGAGAACACCGGTAAGTGTACAATAAGGACCATTTTTGTTCTCGCAGGGGGATGTCCTAAGTGAAGTAGCACATTTTTCCCTCTCTCTAAATTCAGCTGATTCTCTGACCTTATTTGTGAAACTGAATGCCATTGTTTCATCTGCCTGTTTTCTGTTCCCTCTGCAGAATCGTCAAACCTTTAACAGCCTTAGCTGCCTTAGCACCACAGTGGACGACTGCGCTCAGCAGAATCAGTTCTGCCCTGGTGTCAACAGCCCCAAGTCATGGACAGCATCTCCTTCCTCCTCTGATGTCATGCCAGGCAGGACACCAGCCTGCACCCCTGTGCCAGAGCCGCACTCAAACGCAGAAGAACGTAGAGTTAGCAAAGATGATCTCTCTTGGGAAGAGTCAGACTATTGTGCCACGGAAGACGAGAGCACTAGAAAAGAAGATGAAAGGGCTTCATGGAAGAGTAGTGGAACAGGGGGGCGGAACGTCTTTCCGCTAGATGGTGAATTAGACATTGAGCAAATAGAAAACAATTAAAGGATATTGTTTGCGTCAGGCTTTGGGGATGTGAATTAAGAACAGTGAGTAGTAAAATCTTCTAGGTTTAATACTTGGGTTATACTGTATTTAGGCATAAAAGCAAATCAATGTTCTCGTCCTATCAGCAATAGGAGACAAAAGCAGCCTTGCCAAAATTTCATCAGGTATCCTGAGCAATTTTTTTTTTTTTAATCTTGAAATTCTATGTAACTACTGTAGCCAGATATCGGCTAGTTTGGTGAAAATAGGCTTTGGAAAGAAGCATTCTAGAGACCTCCAAACTGCATTTTTCACCCTCCACCATTAAGTCAACAGCTTTTAGTAAACTTGAAATTGCAGGTCTTGGAGTAGCTGCAATTTCTTAGTGAATATGTGTGTTTAGATTTTTTTTTTTAAGGACTGGAAAATAAAGTACTGGTTTTGATTCACAAACTAGGTACTGTCTAGTACAGAGAGCTAGACTGAGAGGGGCTGTGTTATGCCACAATGGGACCCTCCTCAGCCTGGGCTTTCTGGGCAGCAAGCTATAAGGAATGTTTCATTTTAAGTGATTCATACCCCTTCTTCTGATTCCATACTGCACCTTAGACACTAGGAGAGGGGAGATTGCAAGGGAGTGATGAATCCTTAGTTTAACCTTTCAGCCTGGAGATCATTATTCAGCTCAAGTCTGAGTGAGGGATCTTATAACTGAAACCCTGCAGTCTTACTTAGGCAACACTTCTACAGTCATAACCACAGAATCATCCCATATTGCCTTGCCATAAAGCCTTTTTAGTCCTGCCGTCATCAACAGAGCCATGGGAGGGAAATCACAAGCATAGTGCTTGACATTTGATCATGAACACAGCAAAGGATTTATATTTTCAGTTTCCTTAATTCAACGAAAGCCGAGGGTAGGGAATGCACAATAAAAACACCTCCCCCTGGGGCCAGATCAACAGCTGACATAAGTTACCTTTGACATCAATGGAGTTATGCCTGTTTACACCAGCTGAGGATCTGGCCCATGTCTCACTGTTTGGGAACTTCACATCAGTGTTAGAGCTGTGCCAGGCATTAGCATAAGAGCAAATTCTGCCGTTTCCAAAAGAAGTTGCTATTAGACACAACTGCTTTAGTGTTCTTCCTTTCAAGCCCCTCTTTTAGAGCTAGTGGAAAAATAGTCCAGCTTTCTACTGGGCTTGTGAAAGCAAGGCTTTTAGAAGAGGCAGCTCAGTGTTTGGCAGGTAACATGAGTTCTAATGGTGACTGTTCTGATCTCGCTCCCATACCAGCGTCAATCTGAGTATCTCCATTGTAGTCAGTGGAGCGAAGCCAGTAGAAAACTGGTATAAGGGAGATCAGAATTGGAGACCTAACAATAAAACAAAACAAACGTCCCAACAGGCTCAGATTTTCGTAGATGTCCTTGTCCAGTGTGATAAGAGTACATTTATTAAAGCCTTTGTGCTTGTCGGGCACGTCTGGCAGGAAACAGGGTGAAATTCTGAGCCAGTGGCAAAACTCAGTGGCTTTAATGGGGGAAGGGGTAGGATTTCACGTTTAGTTTTGCTGAAGGTACTTCATCACTGTCGGAGAGTCCAAGTGAGTCATTTGCCTCTTTTTGAAGAACTCGTTTGAAAGCCTGTCCAAGGTTTCATACACCAAAATCTTTTTGATTACTCCTCTGCCTCTACCTACATCTTGCCAGCCTTTTCTCCAGTACTTCTAACTTCAGGGATGTGATATTTTTTCTTTCTTTTAAGGGTTCACATGTTGGTTTTACATTTGGCACGGAACTCATAATGACTGTGAGCCGACGTACAGAACACGGCCGGCACAAAGCATCTGGTGCAGCATTCGCCCTGTCTAAACCGATGGACAGCTTGATCTTACTGCACTTGAGGATTTCCACAGTGCCAATGCTGTACAGGGCTTGTCGCCAACGGTCATCCATGTTGTTTGGGTGTATGCAATAGGTGAGATGAGAAACCGCTTGCCAGTCACTTAGGATTGGTTTTATTATGTGGTTTACCAAATCACAGAAATAAAACACATTCATTCAGAGAGGGTTTAACCCCTGTCCCGCTAACAAATCCAGATTTTCCATGCTTTCGTTTGGCGTGTTTTACTGTGAAATGGTTTGATATTAAATGCAGTATGATTATTTGACAAAGTAAGCTCTCAAGATGTTGAAAAGCCAGGTAGCAGCACTGAAAGCTTTCCCTTTCCCTGCCCCCATTTTTAGCAACGATAAAGTGGTGAACATTAGGTTTATACAATTTATTATACCATTTAGCTTTGTAAAATAAGCTGTTCACTTGCTAACAGGTCTATGAGGAAACAATCTTTTCTTTTCTTTTCTTTTCTACTTATAGGAGAACAATATCCTAGATATGGAATTTTAATCACATCTTCTTATGTTACTGCACTTTTTTTCTGCAGTGGTTCAAGATGTGTGTAGCATCTAGTATCACAGTGGAATCCATCCAGTTTTACAGCTTTATAATGTGTCCAGTCAAATTGCACAGAGTGTTTTGTTTGTAACAATGTTAATTTCAGCCCTCTCTCTAGATATGATGCTGGCACAAAGTGGAAGCCAAACAAGTAATAATTTTGGGGGGGATGGGGATGATTTTATTTTTAATGTTCTGGAATTACACAGCTCCATGAAAACAGTATTTTGTTCAATGCATTAATCAAGAAAACACACCTTATCTCAATCCTTTAGGCACATCATTTTGAAAGTGTACATTCAGATGGTTGTATGCCCGAGTTGTGGGTGCATAAAGGTAATCATGCACACGTTGAACTTTGCATTCAGAAGTGCATTCTGGGACATATGCACAATATTACCTGGGACACATGCACTTTTGTGTGCACACTTTTTAAAAGACACACTGACAAAATATCAGTTTCCTCAAAAGCCGACTATCTATACAGTGAAACCTCTAAAGCAGTGGGTCTCAACCAGGGGTATGTGTAGCCTTGGGGGTATGCAGAGGTCTCCCAGGGGGGTACCTCAACTCATCTAGATCAGTGTTTCACAACCTGGGGGGCATGGATTGGGAGGGTTGCAAGTGCAGGGTGGGTGTTAGGGGGTGGCAAGCAGGGCAATTTACATGTTACATGTAAGTTACGGTTTTGGCGGTGCTCAGGCTTGAGCCCCAGGCAGCGGGGCTCAGGCATGAGACTCCTGAAAGAGGTCCAGGAGTCTGGAAAGGCTGAGAACCGCTGCTCTAAAGGAACTGACAAGAAGATGCTATTGGGTAGTGCCCTTCTCATAAAGAACTGCTACTCAGTTCAGTCTGGGATGGCGCCTTCTGCGGGAAGATTGCCTAAAAAGGGTGGTTTCTTCACTGTATGATAGAATATTTTGTTAATGTTTTATTGTCTGTTTTACCTTTTATAGCCACACATCATACCATTTGGCTTCAATGACTATTTTGAGCCTTCCTGTGCAAGTGAAATGACTGGTATTTCCCCTCAAATGATATTTCCTAAACTCTGCTGGTGGCGTAGCCCTGAGACATCAGTAACATCAAATCAACAACCAGTTGGACTGATGGAACAGTGTGCAAATGCTCCCAAATCCTTTACTATCAGTTCTGGCTCCTGAACTGTTAGTACTGCTCCAACTTCTACATCACCAAGCTTGTTCCCATTCCCTCTCCTCTGTCAAGAGGTTGCTTCTCTACTGTGTATCCCGCTGCTGCAGCCCCTTCTTTCTGATCTCTACAGCTCCACAGAAGTCAATATTCCTAAGTCTCACAGCTCACAGATGCAGTGGTTTGCAGATGTATTGCATTGGACCATCACTGCAATGCTTCTAGAGTAGCTCTTTAGAAGTATCTAGAGTATCTTTTGCTATGCCAATTTGTGAAAACCTGGACTGACTTGTTTTTTAGTTGTTTTATTTTAGAGCTATAGAAGCACTCTGATATTTACATATCTCTGACTTTTAATTCATAAGGGCTTTTATTTTTTAAAGGGCTGCTATGCCATGTTAAAACATGCACAGTAGGAAAGTGACCAAATGGATCACTATCCAGCTGTATTCAGCATAGCAGTAGCATACAGTTTACATTGCAGCACAACCTGTTTGCCTTACTAAAGATGCTTCTACAAGGAGCAATGGCCTTAGATAGGCAAATTAGCATAGACACAAACTACATTTAGCAACAATTTTAGGCCACCGTGGTGTTTTGTTTTGAGGGTTGTTTTTTTTTTTTTGTTTTGTATGATTTTTGTACTGATTTTCAGGTTAATAAAGCCTTACTTTTAAAAAAAACTTCGGTAGAAGATAAAACATTTCTGGATTTATCTGTATATTAAAACAATATAAAAAATCTGAACTAGAATATAGTATGTGCCTCAGATTCTGGGGACATCTTGTTGATTGTAAAATAAGAAGGTGTGTTGCTCTTCAGAACGTGATGGAAGCTCAGCAAGATCTTACACATGCAGTGACACCAGTTTAAAAACAATAGATCCCTCTGGTGAGGATTTCTTAGCTTTTTAGGACTTCACCAATATTACACAGATGCTTTGAATAACCCGTACTTCAAATTCCTACCACATGCAAGAGTCTGGCACTATGGAGCAAATGATTTTATATGCTAGGTAGTTAACAGTCTAATCATCATGGAGATAGACAGTGAGTGATTTGGAACATGGATCAATTTGGACTAGAGACATTTAATGATGACAACAAAATATCAACAGCAATAAAATGTCAGCATTCAATAAAATTATTTTTAAAAAGTATATTAGTGAATAATGTCCTTCTTGTTAGCACCGATAACATACTCACAGGGAATTTGCTGTGTATTTGCAGGTATAGCTCATTGAGGTTGTTCTATGAAAGATTGCAATACATCTTCATGTGGAAAAAAGAAGACACAAGAAGTATTTGTAGAATAGATTGTAATTTCTCACATAATAGCCTATTTGGCCAATAAAGTTGTGTTTCAAGTGCATTGTTTAAAAATCCTGGATGACAGGACAATGGACTTATGTAGGACATTTTAGGATTGTAGCAGTGCTTTACAGAGTCTTTTTTTGATGTTTAAGAATCGAAAGAAGATGACGGACAAAAAAGCCTTCTGAAAGCTATGAACTGAAGTAAGAGTCTCGCCATGTTAATTGCACAAATGCAAATGTATGTAAATGTATACAAAGTTGGATTTGTAGAAGGTGTAATCTTTGTTCAAAGATTGTTCTTTCACCTGAAAGTCAAGAAGACTGCTGATTTGTACTCTCTCAATGACTTTATTGCACTAGAGCAACTCAGTCTCAGGAATTTGCTTGTTACTTTTACTGTGTAAATAAAGGTTCCTGGTTCAATAACCGGCTGCCCAGCACTGCTCTTTGTTTATGCTTTGCTATGTTTCTCCATTACCAGGGTACCGCTGGGGTTGACAGAAGACTTCCTCTCCTGCTATAAAGACATGGAGCTTTGTGCGGTGGTTGTTCAGCTAGGTGGGCCTTACCAAAGGCAACAAATACCTTTTAAAGCTCCAGGAATAACTGTGGTGCCTGAAAAAAGCAAGATCCCAAATAATCTCCCTCACATCTGTGCACAAACAGGACCCTCCACATGACTTTCCTGCCAGTCCTGCATGGAGAGAGGTTGGAGCTCAGCCACAGCTGTGATAGGTTCACTCTTTTCTCTGGACCTCACAGACACACCTATGCAGGTCCAGTTCTACAGTGGGGGAGAGGCAGAGGCTAGGCAGAGTGGTGGATTGTTGCCCTAACCACTCTGCAGAAATTCCACTAGAAATTTATCACAGGCTGGGACTACTCTATCTTTTCCACAGGAGCCTCTGGAGCAGCCCTGGTGATGGATCACAACCCTTGAGTAATGGTGCTGCCCACACATACCATGGTAGGGATAGTATTTCTGTGCAGTTTTACAGAAACAGACACACATTTACTGTTGATGAACAAAGATAACAATTGAGTCTGTGCCTTTAAAGGAAAGGAAATCTAGTAATCTTCCTTCAAATAATAAGTGGTTATCTATATTTGGGTTTAGAAGGGCATGTTTACCTTTTGCCCCCACTGAACCTTAATGTAACATATATATGTTCATTTTTCTTACAGCCTTAAAATACATTACAATAGTCCCTCTGATTTGTTGTGCATTTGTATCATATAATGATTTAAGAGAGTCGAGCAAAAGAAATAAGGAATTGATGCACAGAACAAACTGATAATGGAAAGACATGTACAACACACAATTTGATTCATGATTTTTTGGGGTGCCAAAAATAATTAAACCTTCTTTATAGTAGATGACCTGTACTATTTAGAGCCACTAGACAATTCACTGTTTCGGTGACACTTTTGATAGCTGTCTTTAATGAGGGTTTATGTTGCCCATTACTGGAATTAGTACCAGTCAAGCTGGCTTCAAAAAAATGTCATATATGCAACAACAGCATAACATTAGTTTCACTGCGCACTTGTGGGGTCTAGTTGCTGTGTCATCATGAGATAAGGACGCAAAGAGACGATGAGTGGGTGAGTACCAAAACCTTCCCCGGCCAGCTGAATTGAAGGTGCAGATAATAATATTGGGGGGCTTATCCTAGGCCTCATTCATCTATCCACATTAGGGCTGTGAATTCATCACAGTTAACTCACATGATTAACTAAAAAAAATCATGATTAAAAAAATTAATTGTGATTAATCACAATTTTAATTGCACTGTTAAACAATAGAATCCCAATTGAAATTTATTAAATATTTTTGGATTTTTTCTACATTTTCAAATATATTGACTTCAGTTACAACACAGAATACAAAGTGTACAGTGCTTACTTTATATTATTATTTTTATGACAAATATTTGCACCGTAAAATGATAAACTAAATAGTGTTTTTCAATTCACGTCATACAACACTATAATGCAATTGTGAAAATGAAACTTACAAATTTTTTTTTGTTAGAGAACTGCACTCAAAACCAAAACGGTGTAAAACTTTAGAGCGGGGGCGGCTCTAGGTATTTTGCCACCCCAAGCACAGCAGGCAGGTTGCCTTCAGCGGCTTGCCTGCGGGAGGTCCCCGGTCCCGCGGATTTGGCGGCATGCCTGCGGGAGGTCCACCAAAGCCGCAGGACCAGCGGACCCTCTGCAGGCATGCCGCTGAAGGCAACCTGCCTGCTGCCCTCGCGGCGACTGGCAGAGCACCCCCCCCGTGGCTTGCTGCCCCAGGCACGCGCTCAGCGTGCTGGTGCCTAGAGCTGCCCCTGTTTAGAGCCTACAAGTCCACTCGGTCCTACTTCTTGTTCACCCAACATTTACATTTACGGGAGATAATGCTGCCCACTTCCTATTTACAATGTCACTTGAAAGTGAGAACAGGCATTCACAGGCACTTTTGTAGCTGGCACTGCAAGGTATTTACGTGCCAGATATGCTAAACATTCATATGCCCCTTCATGCTTCGGCCACCATTCCAGAGGACATGCTTCCATGCTGATGACACTCGTCAAAAAAAAAAATACGTTAATTAAATTTGTGACTGAACTCTTTGGGGAAGAATTGTATGTCCCCTGCTCTGTTTTATCCACATTCTGCCATATATCATGTTATAGCAAGCTCGGCTGACAAACCAGCACATGTTGAGAACATAAGAACGACCACACTGGGTCAGGCAAAGGTCCGTCTAGCCCAGTATCCTGTCTCCCAACAGTGGCCAATGCCAGGTGCCCCAGAGGGCATGAACAGAACAGGTACTCATCAAGTGATCCATTCCTCGTTGCCTATTCCCACCTTCTGGCAAACAAAGGCTAGGGACACCATCCCTGCCCATCCTGGCTAATAGCCATTGATGGACCTATCTTCCATGAATTTATCTAATTCTTTTTTTGAACCCTGTTATAGTCTTGGCCTTCACAAAATCCTCTGACAGAGTTCCACAGGTTGATTGTGCATTGTGTGAAGTTCATTTTAAGAACACTTTCACTGCAGATTTCACAAAACTCAAAGAAGAATGTGAGATTTCTAAAGATAGCTACAGCACTCAATCCAAGGTTTAAGAATCTGAAGTGCCTTCCAAAATCTGAGAAGGCTGAGGTGTGGAGCATACTTTCAGAAGTCTTAAACAAGCAACACCTCCAATGCAGAAACTACAGAACCCGAACCACCAAAAAGAAAATCAGCCTTCTGTTGGAAGCATCTGACTAAGATGATGAAAATGAACATGCATAAGTCCACACTGATTTAGATCATTATAAAGCAGAACCCATCATCAGCATGGATGCACGTCCTCTGGAATGGTGGTTGAAGCATGAAGAGATGTATGAATCTAACACATCTGGCACATAAATATAGTGTGACGCCGGCTACGACAGTGCCATGTGAATGCCTGTTCTCACTTTCAGGTGACATTGTAAACAAGAAGCGTTACCTCCTGCAAATGTAAACAAATTTTTTTGTCTGAGCGATTGGCTGAACAAGAAGTAGGACTTGTAGGCTCTAACGTTTTACACTGTTTTATTTTTGAATGCCGTTATTTGGTACATAATTCTATATTTGTAAGTTCAACTTTCATGATAAAGAGATTGCACTACAGTACTTCTATTTGGTGAATTGAAAAATACTATTTCTTTTGTTTTTTATAGTGCAAATATTTGTGATAAAAATATATAAAGTGAGCACTGTCAACTTTGTATTCTGTGCTGTAATTGAAATCAATCTATTTTAAAATGTAGAAAACATCCACAAATATTTAAATAAATGGTATTCTATTATTAACAGTGCGATTCATCGTGTGATTAATTGCAATTAATTTTTTTAATCACTTGACAGCTCCAATCAACATTATTTCTACAGATGGACTGCTACACAATTGGCAGCTACCTCAAGGAAGGTTTTTGGATGCAGGATCATAGTGCACTAGGAATACACTGAAATACCTTAGCAGAGCTACATGCAGTGTTATTGTAGCTGTGTTGGTCCCAGGATATTAGAGAGACAAGGTGGACCAACTTCTGTTGGTGAGAGAGATGAGCTTTCAGGCTAACACAATGCTCTTAGCCACAGTGTTGTCTTTACATAACTCTATCTGCAACCCAGACTATCAGCCCTTTGCTTTCATGCACCCTAAATTCTTTCATAAACTAGAAGGGAAACGGGTTGAATGATCAAACAATTAAAAAGTGTCAGGCCAGATGGCAGGAGATTTATCTGGCAAAATTTACACTACTTAATCTGATATGGTTAACGAACGAAAAGCGCACACTATAGACAAAAATGCTCTGTGCCCAGTACAGTTACCTTGTGTTGAACAAAGTATTGTTATGTTTCAATATTCCTAGTCAATATTTCAAGTGTCTAGGTTGATTAAGGTGTATCTTTACTCCATCCCCATTTGGATTAGTGCAACAGAGTAGACTGTGTGTGAAACATTACCAAAAGAAGAAAAAATAACGGAGAAGAAAACTTACTTGCTGATGAATGACCATCTGAAGTGAAGTCATTTCCACTAGCTAGTGATTTTAAAACATAAGTTTATTTGATTTTAAATCTAAATATCCCAAAGTGGGGAGCCCAGTTTAGTGACTAGACTGTGTGGCTGGAAAATATAAATACAGAGCATCCCTTTTCTGCTAGTGGATTGTTTTGTGACTTTAGACAACTCATAACCTTTCTGTGTCTCAGTTTACCTAGATGTAAAATGGGTATACCACCACTTTACTACTTTCTATGGGTATTTGCAAAATGCTCTAGGAACCTCTAATGGTCAGTACTTTCCCCCAAATATCTACATTGTTAAAATTTCAAGATATTCTAACTACTAAGAAAGAAGCTCTGCTTACTGTTTAGATGTTATGCAGTCTGAACAGTGGCTGAATGCAGCTAAAGGCATAGGAGATATAAGGGAAAAATAGTTCTTATAAACCCCGGAGTGATTTATGTATTTCTCTGCAGATACTTTATTAATTATTGTAACTGATATTTCAGTAGCACTTCAAAACTCCAGTGAGTGATTGGAGCCATATTGTGTTCACAAACACATAACATATAGATGAGCCCTGCCCCAAAGTGCTTACAATTTTTGTTTTAAGATGACAAACAACAGGTAGGTACAGCAAACGGAGCACAAGGTAACAGTCAGATGATTATGCTGAGGGCTTCTGATTTTTGGTTTTAAACACTAGTAAAACCCCCCTATAAAAATAAAGATAGGTGTTTGTCCATTAAACACCAGAAAAGATTACTTGTATTGAAGGGCTTGTCTACAAGGGGCAGCAATGTGGATAATAAGCGTGTGGTTTCTAAGGCGCACTAATGTGTTGCACGTTAGTTGGTCCACGTAGACCCTGCTAATGCGCTTTAACATAGTGCTATTTGACACCACACTCGGGAACATTACAAAAAGATTACTCGTTACACTGTTTACTATTGTAATGTGTAATGTACATAATATGCACATTAATATGCACAAAGAGGCAGGCCTGAAATGCCCTCGTATGACAAATGCAATAAGAAAGAGTCACAGCACACCAACTGCTTAGGTTCTGACATTACAAAAAAAATGATACTTCGCACTTATAACCCAGGGTCTTAAAGTGGTTTACAAGCACTGCTTAACAAGTCCTCATCACCCCCTTTCCATGTATTATTACTCCCATTTAACAAATGGGGAAACTGAGGCAGAGATGGTTAAGTGACTTGTCCAAGGTCACTTAAGAAGCCTGAGGCCCATTAGACCACAGATCTTCTGCATCCCAGTCCAGTCTAAGGTGCAAGCTCATTGTTATGGTTAAAAAGCAAAGGGAATTTAGGATTTGCCTATTAATTCACTGTCCTAAATCAAGGCTAAAGGATATTTTTTGACTGTGACCAGCTAATTCCTGATAATTGCAGCCATACAACCAGACAAAGCTGGCAGCAGCTGACCTAAGGCCGAGTTAGGAGGAAGTTCTGAGGCAGTGAGTGACGCAGTTCAGTACCAGTTCTGTATCATTAGATGACACATCCTTTCTCTAAAGCTGTTTAGAGGCAGGCATGGAGTTTCTATTGTAATCAGATGAAAGTTCAGGAAGGATTGATTTGTAAGAGTTTGTGTAAAGCAAAGTTTTGTTTTGTTTTTAAATAGTTAGTTACTGATGTTAAGGAAATTGTTTTTTATGCCCATAATCCCAGCTGATCAGAGACTTCAAAAAGTAGGGACAGTTTTTCTTACCATATTGAGATGAGAGGTGGGGAGGGGAGAGAAGGCCTGATCTTTAGGTTTTAAATAAATGCTTTCTTTGGTATTGAACCCAAAGCCAGCTTCCATATGGGGTCCTGATTCTCAGAGCTGCTGAGCCCCCAGCACTCCAAATGAAGTCAGTGGTAACTGCAGGTGCTCTGCTTCTCCGAAAATCAACCCTGTGAATTTATTTTAAGAAATGCTCACAGGAAGCTCTAAAACAAGTGGAGAAGAGAATTAAAATGAGCAGGAATTCAAGCAACCTGCCCCTCCTATCCTTTTGTATTCTGATATTGATTAGGTGTTAGTAGCCAAAGCATTTTACAGGCAGTTGGGATATTAAGTATCATGGGGCAGTGTTTGAATATTATTAAGCCCTGGGTCAGTGTGTGACTGATTTAAATAAAGTTAATAATGCTTAAAAAGAGGTCTAGGGAGTGGACACTGACTCCATTTCAGCAATAAATAGTAAACTCAACTTAGCACTTCGCAGCAGTCATATTTGCTGCGTAGATTCAGCTGGGCTGCAGAGAGAGGCATTTGACTTGGAGTGCCCTTAACATGACATTTACCGCAACATGCACTGTGCTATCTCCAGTAGATCGCCCACAGAGGAATTTATCAAACAGATACGGGTCATAGGGTTCAGGTAGCTACAGTAGTTAGGGTGTGTTGTGGGTGTTTGGTATCCAAGAGAATTGGAGGCGAGCATAGAAATAAATACTGCAAAAGAAACAAAGGTGATTGAAAAGCCCTATTTATGAAATAGTCCTGTGCCTTCCTGAGGAGGTAGAGGAGCTGATTAATGCAGCTGCAAAATCTTTTTAACTCCACACTACAGTATACACCTATTTTAGTTATCCAAGATATGCTCTGTGCGCTCCACTTCCTACCATGATCTGGATTGGTTTGTGTTACACAACTCTGTTTTCTTTGATCCACAGTTAAAGAGAACTGCCACTCACTCTCCTGAAAAATCAGTGGCCACTTTTCCAGAAGCCTGAGTAAGACTTTGATGAAAGGCATGTAAATGCAGTGAGACTGAAAAGCAATAGATAACACAGAGATACTCATTTAGAATATGGCAGGAGCATTACCATTCAGTTATAAAAGCAGCCCTAGCCCCATTCTAAAGGTCATGAGGAAGTGACAGTAATGACCTTACAGTGAAACTTTAGCACCATTTATAGCCAGGGAAATTTCCCCAGCAGAAAGGTATAACCCTCCCCACAGTGCAAGAATGGAGACCGTGTATAGAGCATGTTCACAGTCTCCTCTGCTAAGACTTGACTTTCAGGTCCACAGCAAACATGGCAACCTACAGAGGCAGTAACACCAGTAGGTTATCACAACATAGCTTAAAATCAAATATTTTACAGTGATGGCTGGAGGACGAGTAGAGCCCAAGGCTCAGCTGGTGTTACACAGTAAGTCTGCCCCTATTGACTCCGGAGATTTAAGGCACAAATGACAGCACCTGGGAGAACTGAAATGCTTGGGTCAGATTTTGGTAGCAGGAAGAGAACTAACCTTTTCTTTCTGCTTACATCCCCCACCCAAAGACACTCCAATCCACCAGCTGCCTGCATTTGCTACTCCTTAGTTGCCAACACTTCATTAGTGTTTGTTACCTACATTAATGATCTTTCAGGTTGTTCACATGCTAAAACTTTAAAGTATTTAAACCACTTCTTTGGTAGTTAGAGCCACTGTTCTTGAATGAAGATGAACAAGAAACAGTCTAGGAAGGCAACAAGGGCATACTTGATTGGTTTTGCTAAATTGTTGAGCTGAACTGATTTGAATGTGATTACATTAGTCATAACCTCACACATCCCCTGGCCCTATAATAGCTGTGTCATTCCACTGTATCTGAACATGTATTTGTACAATACTGTGCTAAGTTTGGTGGCTCTCCAGAGTTTTTAACTATTTTCACTCATTCTTCTGTTTGTCACCTTCTCCAATATGGCAAAGAAGGGGCCATACCTGCATGATAGGTTCTGGGACTAGTGATGAGAAAAAGTTATGGTGCAGCATTTTAGCACTAAGTTGTATTTGATCAAACCACTTTAGTTATTATAGACAATGTGGGTAATATACCATAGGAGTTAGCATTTTTATAGTGCCTTGTCTACTCCTTAACCCTCACAACACCCATGAGGCAGGTACTTAAGTGTTACTCTGTTTTTGATAGATCATGAAACTGAGTCAGAAAGGTGAAGTGACTTGGTCAAGGCCACACAGTCAGTGGGAGAGCTCAGATTAGCTCTCAAGGTGATGACCTGACTCCAAATCTTCTGCTTATTACTCCAGACCCCACCATTTTACAACCACCAAGCTCCCCCCATTGCTGTCTATTGCCTCCCCACTGACCACTAGATTCTTTTCTGGTGCATTAGCGTTTGCAGATGTTTTCTTCCATTATTAAGGCTCTTATAAGAGCATTAGATAACATTGCTGCACTATGTGTGCAGATGGCTAAAGCTTCATATTGTGTGTTATATGAAGAGTTTATAGAAACTGGAGCTAGAAGAGACCTGTTACTCAGCTAGTCCTTTCCCATCTAGCAGTGCATAGCACTCCAAGGAGCAGATTTACTAGTGGTTTGTCCAGGATAGTTTTAAATGTCTCAAGCAATGAGGTTTCTACCACTACTCTTGGGAAAGTATGCCACAATCACCTAGATAAAAAAGATGGCTCCACAAAGTCTCATCTTCCACCAAAAGGGAGGCATCCCTGTAAATAATAGGCCAGGTAAGGAATTTGCCATAGGGTAGCAAAACAGTCCTGTCTCTCCCAGTACTAAACACTCCCTACCCCATAAAAAGGCCCACAACTTCCTGAGTGCAGTTTCTTATGCACCTGAAGGCTCCTTTGGTTGACTGCACCCACTCATTCACAGCTGGGTGATTGATTAGGGATTTTGGCTGGTTCCAGCTTTTTTAAAGGGGCAGTTCACAGGCCCTTCAGTTGAGTTCCTAAGGGACTGATCTTTACATATATATAGACACAACCCAAGGCTGCTGTATAATAGATCTGTGTGTGATGCCAAGCCAGTCACTTGCTGTTGGGCGGTACTATCTGTACATTTAGGGGAGACAAAAATCTCCTTACTTCCAATTCCAACTCCTTTTGATCTCACCTAAACTGCTCTCACAAGCACATTCTTGGAGAAAAGAGGCAGCAAGCATTTTAATGTGGCCAGTTCTGCTTTATCTAGAGGGGAATGGGAAATAAATACAACTCTGTGTATCTGTACAACCCTAGAACCCCCTCCCTAAGGAATGGAAGAGTTTCCATAATACTACAGGCCAAAAGCATTTATTTAACTAGCAGACGCGCAACAGTAAATTTCCTCTCTGGCTCCCTAAAGGGACTGGGTCCTCTGGTAACAAAGACAGTTTTGATCACAGTTGAGGTAACTTCTCAATGACCATTATCTTTTAGTAGCCAGGGCTTTCTGGAGACCTTCTATTCTCCTGTTGTCCCCTTGCACATTACCAGCAGAGGATATTTTGACAGGAAGGGAAATCTCATATAACAAACTATCTGTTCTTAAGTTAGGGCATTTTCCCTTTAGCTCTTTCACCCCAACATTTCCTCCCTCCCCGTCCCATTATAAGCTTGAGTTTGAAACTCTCCTCGGTGTGAATCGAGGCTGAAAGCAAATGCTTTGAAACCATGCTTTACTATTGAAAATGCCAGCACTAGTCTCTGTGTACATTTTTAACCCTCTCTTAGCTTTTTCTTTAACTCATAGTTTCTTTTATTGCCTTCACTTGCTTTTACTCATTTTACCCCAAGTTGTCTGTCTGATAAGGATTGGCAGAAAATATTCCCACTCTGTTCTCAGGGCCCAGTCACATTAACACCAGGCTGCAAGTCCTTCAGTAAAAGAAGCAAGCCTCAAAATCTTGATGACCCCTCTCAACCCCCAAATTTTCCCCTGTGAAATGATCTTGGGGAGACTTTAAAGGTAAAATTCTGAAAACAGAAAACCCACTGTTAGAACTCATGTATATGGGCTTAAGGGAGACAGTGTGGCCTAGTGATTAGCACAGCTGAACTAGATTAAGAGCCCTGGGTTCTATTCCCAGTTTTGCTCCTGACTGTGTGTGACCTTGGGAAAATCACTTAACCTCTCTGTGCCTCTGCCTCCACATCTGTAAAGTTCACTTAATGTTTCTTGCCTTTGTAACATGCTCTCCTGAGTCCCAGTCCAGTGCTCAATCCACTAAGCCACATTCCCTCCCATAGCACATGCTCGGAGCCTTTGAAAAATCTCCCCATAAATGATTCTGAGTGGAAAGAATCAGTGTGATATGACCGAATACATTAATGTTCTCACTTGTAGTCACTGGAATGATAGGACGAGGATCTTAAATTTTCTCTCTTTTAGTTTGTCCTTTTTGGCAGCTGTTTCCACCCAGTTTGACAGGTAGAAAAACAGCTGTTCATGTTCTTATTTTCCTCAAGCTATTTGTGTACAGGAAGTTTGATGCTTCAAGACTTCTGCTGAAGTGTGTTTCCCATCCTCATCTTTGCCAAAGATATTCTTGTTCTGTTGCATTTTAAAGCATTTTTTACACGATACCTCTATAACAATATCATCCTGGCATTCAGTGAATTCAGACTATCACTAGCATCAGCAGTGAATCACCTATGTAACATGGTGTGCAGGGGCCCTTAATGAACTTTAAGTTTGCAGGCACAGATAGTTGGGAATGCACCACATATTATCTCTTCCTGTAATCCTATTCTTAGAGAATCCCTAAGAAATTGCCGTAGATGCATAAAGGATGACTTGGTTGGCTGAAAACAATGAAAGAGTCAGAATCACAGTATTTGGGTTTATTAATTCAGTAAGTCAGTTCTCTAATGAAGACAGCCACCAAAAGACCCTCATGTCAATCATGTTATTCCTCAATTTGTAATAACTGTACTTATCTCCAGAATCTAAACCACTGCAGTGCCAGACAACTGTCAATATGTAGAGAAATGCAATTAAAGGTTTGACAAATGCATAAAAGGGGAAATCTGAACATGAAGCCTGAATAAACTGCCAGACATAGGAAAATTCCCTTATCATCCCTTCCATGATGACCTCATAACAATCTTGGGCAGTGAGAAGTTCCACTACCCTGGGCTAGGCTGTGCAAGACATAGGAGAGCCACAGAATTAGAAGGGACCTCAGGAGGTCATCTAGTCCAACCCCCTGCCTAAAACAGGACCAATTCCCAGGTAGATTTTTGCCCCTGATCCCTAAATGACCCCCTCAAGGATTGAACTCACAACCCTGGGTTTAGCAGGCCAATGCTCAAGCCACTGAGCTATCCCTCCCACCTGACCCTAGAGGCTGAGCCAGGGAGCAATCCTGCCCTGAGTTTCCCAGCACACAGGAGGAGAGCACCTGCTTTTACAGTCTGCTGCAGGTGCAGCATGCTCTCCTGGTGCACTGGTTCCACTCTGGAGACAGATGAAGGGGGCCATGCTATGCCATGACTCTAGTCCTGCCTCATCCCCCTTAACTGGACTGTGTCCCTGATGGTGCCAGTGGTGCACAGAGATTGCAAATGTGGTTCTTCCTTATACAGACCATACAATGGGCATGATGTCGCCTTCCCCCTTGCTCACTCTATCCATAGACACAGTTTGATCTATTTCTATAGTACACACTAAAGTACACTATTTCTATAGCATACATCTTTTTCTGTTGTTACTTTATTAAGCATTTTTCTCTTCTGTAACCACAAGGGTTTTTGATGTGAGAGTTCATTTTACCCAGGCACTAATTTTTTGGGCTGAATTCACCCCTGGGGTAGCTTCTGTGAAGTCCGTGGTGTTGCAATCGGGTGAATTTGGCCCCATGTGTTTAGGTGCTATGTATCAGGGTCTAATCCCACAAGGTTCTGGGTGTTCTCATCTCCCACTGGCCTCAACAAGAGTTCAGGGTGCTCAGCACCTTGCAGGATTAGTCCTAGCACATTCACGAGATTTAATTTGCTTCAATGATTAGTAATGGCTGAAAACCACAAGGGCAAAATATAAAGCAGTTAATGTAGGCAGCAGCGTGCTATTTAATTCACAGATGACTTCACCATCCTCTTCCTGTTACAAGTAAGATTTCCAAGCAATAGCAATGCAGGGCAAAGTCATTACTTGGCTTTTTAAATCTGGGAACCGAACTCCAGATCATTAAGCCTGGCATCCAGCAGCCATAAAACAACAACTAAGCATCAGAGGCTATTTTTAGCAGTTGAAGACTAAAACAATGTGACAGTTCAAACGTGGAACACCCATGCGAAGCAGGACTTAAGTGGCCCCTAGACCTTGTACTTTGACTTCAGTTGTGGTGGAGCTGGGCATATGCTGAGCATTTCCGAAAATCCCACTGATAGCAGGCCCCAGCTGCTGCCCTGAGCAGCTTCAAAGCCACCCACTCACTAGGCTGAGAAATCTCAAACAAGACGCTACTCTCAAAATCTCAAAACTTCACCTTGGGACTGGTCTGCGCATGCATCTGATACACAAAGTTCTGCATTCATCTACAAAAAGGGTCAGCCCAGAGCCTGACCTATGCTGCCTGGGGTTCCCCCATGCTGGGGCAACCCACTGCTCCCTAGGTAGGGACAGAGTCTGGCCCAAGTGGTGCAAGAGCCACTTGCGTCAGTTAATTTTATCTGTTCTTCCTATTGCATGGCTACATGGCACTCAAGGCAATGCGCGGGTGCTAGAAAATCAGATGATTCACGGAAATCATAAGCACCTGTTAGGTTTAATGTTTTTAATCATTAAGGCATTTCATTTTAGTACCTAGAAATGAGAAGCTTTGAAAATCAGGCAGTTAATGACAAACTATTAGCATTACTGGTTTCCTATGGTTACTTGCACATGTGTAGAAATTAGGTGAAGAGAGGGAAATGAATTAAACAGGGGAAGAGGTAGCCTGGTGTGTGAGCTGTATGCTAGGCTTCAGATGTCAAGTCCAACTTCTTTGTGCCTTTAAATCGGTATCTTCTACAGCACGATCACTTGTGCAACTGTTTCACAATAATGTCCACTGCTTCCGCGAGGTTGTTCACGTATCCATCTGCCTTCACTTCCGGGTGTTGCTCATCACAAGGCCTGCAGAGGAGAGAGTAGGGTGACACTGGTAAAAGTAGGAGTGGATGTTCCATAAAGAGGCACATCAAAATGAATTATGGTTTCTCAGAAATATATGAAGAGAAGGGCAGATGTTAAGTTTTGTTACAATGCAATTATCCATTTGTCTGGTAAGTACTCCCATGAAACCTTTATAATATTGCCACTGACACACATCAGGTTTGCGATATTTGTTGGATGACACTTGTCTATCATTAGAACTAAGGTAGAATCTACTCAATCATTTCTCTGATAAATGCCAAACCCGCTTAATTGTGATAATTATCAAGGATGCCTCTCAGTGACTCTAGACACAGATAACAGCATAGCCAGTCAATCTAAACGTCAGATCTAATGTAGAGGTGGGTGAAATTTTTCTACTAAAACTTCTTTTGGCAAAAAATGCAGCTTCTGTGAAACCAAAATATTTTGCAATTTTATGCTAAATTCACCAAATTGTTTTGACTGAAAAAAAACACAAAAATAACCCCCTAACCTCTGAAAAATATTAAAACATGTTTGTTTTGACATTTTTGAAACAAAACATTGCTTTTTCTATTCTAAATGATATTTTGTTTCCAAATGTCCTTTCATTTTATTTTTTTAAAATTAAAAATGTAACAAAAGCTTGAAAATGAAATGAAATGTTCTGTTTCACCCAAAAGATATTTTTTATGTTTTGATTCACGGAACGTTTTGAAAAAAACTGTTTTCAGGAAACAATTTTAATGTTTTGATTTGTTAGAATTGCCAGAAAACTGAAAAATCTGTTATTTGTGTAGCTCTAGTTAGAGGGTGTCCGCAAGCCTTTTCATGGCACTGAAAAGTGTGAGCTGGTGTTCCTCCTCACATGCTTCCCAGTGTGCAGCTATTAGTTTTCTTTAGTGTCCCTCCATTATGGTGGATAAATAAGTCAGTCTCATCCCAGTTTACTTCTGAATACGTTTTACTGATGTTACTATAATTATTTGTATTATGGCAGGGCCTACAGGCCCTAACCAAAATGAGGTTCCATTGCGCTATGCACTGTACAAACAGAGTGGGAGACAGTCCATGCCCTGAAGAACTTACATTCTAAACAGACAAAGGACGGAGAGAAAACACTAAGGCACAGAGAGGTGGAGTCACTCCCCCTAAGGTCACAGAATTCCTCTGAGCAGAAATGCCAAACTGTCCTCACTCTCTTTCTCTTTATTGCAGATGGGAAGTAGATCTTTCCCTATGCTTCCTGCATTAACTCCACTCCCTTTCTGCATATGCATTAACTCCACTCCCTTTCTGCACCTAATTAATCTCATGTGATGTTCTTCAAATCCCATGAGAAAGCCTCATCTTTCTTCTCTGGCTGAAGATGACACCAAGTCCTCACCCTAATAATAAATAGCAATAATAATTGGCTCTTAAATAGAAAGTTTTAATCCGCAGCTCTTAAAGCACTTTACAAAGGAGGTCAGTACCATCACCCCCATGTTACAGATGGGGAAACAGAGTCACCAAGAGGCAAAGTAACTTGCCCAAGGTGAGCCACTAGGCCAGTGGCAGAGCCAGGGACAAATCTAACTTATCCTATGTGCTAACTCTGACATTTTCCTTAAGCTCGATCATTTTTCCTGAAGTTTTGCCTTCATATTCTTTTCTCCCTCTTTTTCCCACCATCTCTACAGATCTTAGGTGTGTATTATATTATATTCTACATATCTTCCACAAATCTGCATGGACAGATGATTTGGCTGGGGAATATTCTGTGATACCTTGTATGGATGGTGGTCTATATAATTAACTAATTAGCCAAAATGAATGCATTGTATATTACATAGCATTTTATCTATATCAGCAAGAGCTTTTAGAAGAGTTTGAATGCCTCTGATTTTATAAAGTTTATGAGCATTTCAGTTTACTATTACAGCAAATAATTTATTCTTGGTCTGGAAAAATGAGTGGGCTCTATGTAGTTTCAGTTGGTGGAGGACTAAGGGTTTTAACCTGAATGTGTCAACATTATGCCTGTTGGGCTGAGTTATGAATCAGAAAATACATGGATTTTATTCTTAATGGCTTCCCTCTGAAACCCTTGAAAAGAGACGAGAGCTTAGTTGAGAGCTCCTTTCCCTCTCAGTTCCCTATTTTCTTCTGTAAAGGCCAAGACTTTATTTAGTGAGGGTTATTGTCTTAACAGGGGAAGATGCATTTCCCATCGAATGTCTGGTAGCCATGGAGATTATTATTATTTACGATGTAAAGAATTTGATGGGTACTTGTCATTACAAGTCGCAAATTATTTTTCAGTTTTTGAACTAGGGCTCCCTGGAGCCCTTCCTTGCTGTTCATTTTTCAGAAGTTCTCAGAATATTTGAGTACTTGAATTCCTTACAAAGGAGCTAGGAATAGCCTCTTTCAGCAGCCCGTGCTGGCTGAGATTTCATTTGTCAGAAGGTTACAAACATGCAGCTATGGTAAAAAATATTACTTTGCTATTTGGTTTTGTTTGTGAGATCGACAAAGCAATCTGCAAAACAAAGGAAATGGCCACATGAAGCAGATTGTACTTTGGTATCAACTGTAACAGAAATATCTGATCTAAAATGTAGAAGATTATTGCATGACTCAGTGCTTCGGTCTCCCAGTTCTGCTTTAAGAACAGGAGTATCTGTGGCACCTTAGAGACTAACAAATTTATTTCAGCATGAGCTTTCGTGAGCTACAGCTCACTTCTTCGGATGCACAGAATGGAACAAACAGACAGGAGCTATTTATACATACATTGTTACAGTGTCATGGTGCAGTAATAATAATGATGATGATGATGATAGCTTCATTTATTAGGTTTTCCTCACCCAAATAAGCATTCAGGTCTCACATGGGACAGCAGCTTATAAAATACAATGGAATAAAACAGGCAAAATCCAAAAAATATAAAACCAGTAAAAATTAAATAAAGACTTCAGTTCTGTCCTGTTATCCATGCTCACCCACTGACTTCAGTGGGAGTTTTGCCCAAGGAAAGATATGTCGATCTTTATTTCACTTCATATGATATAAGTAGATACCTCTTTCCAAACCAGAATTCAAAAAGTACAGAAAGTTCATTTGCATCCTGAGTAGATATTCAGAGTGTAAAAAAACAAGACCTCTTTCCATTTTATACCTTAAAATATGCTCCTTTTCTCACTTTCACAGAAAAAAATACCAGTATGTAAGAATAGTTCAGAAAAAGAAAAACTTTTACAGGAATTTTCAAGTAAACTGCATTCTCTGAGCTACAGTATATATATATAAATAAATAAGAAATGCTTATCTAAACTAACACTCCAGTGATCTATTTGTAACATAAGGTTCTGTACACTTGACTGATCAAGGTAATGCTCTGTGTGTGTGTGTGTTGGAGGAAGGCAAGCTAGGCTTGCAGCCTGAATACTGTAATACTAATTTTGCAGATATGCTATTGTTCAGGGTTAACCAATTTAAAGATGTCCCTGGTGTACAAATACATTGCAGTACCACCAAAGATGATTGAAAATCAGTCCATAGGCGACTTCTCCAATTCTGAAGAATTTAAGGTGAGGCTGGGTACCTCAGACAGCTAAAGCTACCCAAGGTAAGTCTCAGGGTACGTCTACACTGCACGATTATTTCGAATTAGCTTAAACCGATATTACAAAACAGATCTAATAAAATCGGTTTAGCGCGTCCACAGTGGGATCACGAA
>NC_133783.1:45315638-45427623 GCF_003597395.2 Chelonoidis abingdonii
TGGGAGGAGTTCCGAAATCGATTTAAGGAGCCGTTTAACTCGATATTAATGACGACGTTGTGTGAACGGGTACAGCGTTAAATCGGTATATCGGCCATTAAACCGATTTAAAGTCGCAGTGTAGACCTGGCCTCATACTATTAGCATTGCTAGAAAACCACTAATGTGCTGTTTGCTAGGAAGTGGTTGAAATAGACTAACAATACCCTAAAATTATTGCATCTCTTTAGAAAACCTGCACAAATGGGTTCTGAATTAACTGACTGGTGAGTCATTATGTTGGTCAATCATTTATTTTATAAAAGCTAATTATATTCAGCAAACAAAAGAATATGTACAAGTTATTAGACTATGTGTTCAAGATGCAATTGTGTTTCTGACACAAGCAGCAAGCAGTTGAGGTCAGACTGTTTTTACTTGGTCAGTCTAGCTCTCAGATGACAGGGTTTGCTTTCAACACTCTAGTCCCAGGTAATGTACTTATTTTGTATCCCTATCCAAGTACAATGTGGACACATTACATAGATTCTCATTCTGGCAATCTGTTAGAGTTGCACAGCTGGGGACCTTCCACTGCACAGTGAGGAAAACCTTTTAGGGATGGAAAAATTAACAAGAGGCATGATTTAATATCAGGTGGCTGTCAGTGCCTATGATGGACTCTGAAAGCAATGTCTGGAAAAGGTGTAAACGAGCAGAACATACCCCGGAGCACTGCAAGCTTTCCCAGACAGCTCTGTTAATGTACTCCCCATCCACATCTGCAGCACCCTTCCCTTTTATCCCAGCCTGACCATTTCTATTCTGTTTTGCAGATAGGACTAAAATGATCTATTTGTTATCCATTCTAGGTGTGAACTCAGGATGGCAATTGGCTTTCTGTACAATGCAAACTCTGGTTAGGAGAGATCTTCGCAATATGTTACTTGCACTGGATAAAATAAAACAAAGATAGATGGACATGTAACCCTTATTCAGAAGATATTCCCATTGAAGTCAATGGGATGTAAGCAGGTGCTTGAAGTTAAGCATGTGCTTATGTGCTTTTCTGTGTCTGTACGGCACCTAGCACAACAGAGTGCCAAGGTGCTACTATAATAGCAATAAATAATGATCTCTTTGGGTCAGGGGCTGTCTCTTTGTTCTGTGTTTATACAGCACCTGGCACAACAGGGTCCAGGTCTGTGACTAGGGCTCCTCAATACAAGTAAAAAATGATAATAAATAGTAATAACAGCAACAACAGGTTCAGAGGGTTTATTTAATTTCAACTGGTTTAACATTTTGGGATTTTGCTTGTTTTGTTTCATTGTGCTTTTGAAGTTGCTGCATTACGTGACTTTCATTACGTGAGGGGAAACTAATAAATAAAATAGTAATTAATATTCTTATTATTGCACCATGACTCCCTAACGACGCAGAACGAGGAATCTTGAACAAATAGTCCAGCTCTATCCCCTTCTGCTAACTGTAAAATGGGAAATTTCTAGTACTGTTGACACCAACACACAAGCTGGCCATTTTCTCCAGCTTGCAGACTGCCTTGTAGATCTCAAAAGCCAAGCATACCATCATGGTTTTTCCTGCGTTTAATATTGGCCATTGTAGTTTTCTGTCCAATGGAATATTAAACAATAGCACTAAAAAGCTCATGACAAGGGTAACATTTTCAAAAGCGTGTAAGTGATTTAGGAGCTCAAGTTCCATTTTCAAAAGTTATGTTGGCAGAGCCAGATTTACAAAAGTATTTAGGTGCCAAGAGAAGCAGATAGACATGAAATGGAATGTACAAAAGTACTTATGTGAATTAGATGCCTAACTCCCATTGAGTTTCAATGGGAGTTACATGCTGAACCTGCTCAGGCACTTCTGGAAATCCCATTAGGTAGCTATCTGCCTCTGTAGGCGCATAGATACCTTTCACAATCTAGCCCTTAAGAGCTTATGTTTCACTGACTACCTACATCTTTAGCTACTTAAATACCTTTGAAATGTGGCCCTAAGTCACTTTGGCAGTGAATTAAACTGAATCGAATTAAGGCCACTTCCATTCTGAATAAGAGAATCCGAACAAGGGTTTAATGTGGTTTAACTAATCCACTTTAAAAGTTAATTTGGATTACTTTTCTGAGTGTTCCCATGTAGACAAGCCCCAAGTGGCCGGGACAAGGACTGAATTAGTACCGAGAGTGAACTACCCTCTGAGCTGTACGGATTGTCCTTCCCAGGTTGGGGTTGTGTAGTGTACCTGTTGAGGCTGAACAGAGAAGCTCATTCTCCAGGACCATCAATCTGTCATACTTCATGAGGCAGTGGACATTGCCACAGGTTCTCTGCCCATTGTCCCCAACTGGCTCCTTCCTACTTTCCCTTTGACCTTGCTCCATCCTCCCCATTTTCTTTTCTGCTTTTAGTAAAGTTTGATATCTTTGTACCCCCACTCAGCGCCCTCTGCACTTGAGGGGGAGACCATTGCTGTTCCCACTGATGGTTCTTGTAAGGAGCCTCCCCTCCCTCCACTGAGGTTAAAAAGGCTGGCACCTTTCATGACCACTAAATTCTGCTTAGAAAAGGAGCCTTCTTATTTAAATTACAAAAACATGTGCATTTATCTCCAGAGTAACAGCCAATACTACGCAGTCTTTAGGGACAAGAAAGCTGGAGGGGATGGCTTAGTACCCTAAGCCTCAGCTGTGAAATACCTAGAACCAGAACCACGGCTTCAAAGTCCCTGCAGCAGTGACTCAGTCTTTCATTCCTCTTAGGCAAGTAAACCGGGCTCCAAATTTGTTTACAACATCATGACTGCTTGGTCTCAGTGTATAGCTAGCACTCTTGCCATGCAGGGAATTCTCATTGACATCAGTGGGAGTTCCCTTGTGGAATGAGCGACAACACACCAGCCAATGCTGCAGCTCGGATGCTGTCAAACTCCTGTTGAAGTTATCCCCTCTGTATTAGAATATTGTTGCTTAACTTTCCGCCGTTGCTACAGCTCTATCACTCTGGAAGTGCTAGTGGAGACAGCGGTCCCAGCATGTGCTGGTGTATTAAGCACTATTGTCTAACCCTACTCAGAACAAGCCTACACAACATGATGATACACAGGCTGGTGGCTACATGAGCCTTGTATACCTGACCTGGAGGAAGAACAGGGGCTACCAGGGCTGCCCACCGCCAAATACCTGGAGGAGCCTGAGGAGGAGCTGGAGCTGCCAGCAGCTGAGTACCTGGAGGAACTGGAGGAGCCTGAGGCGGAGGGGGAACTGGAGCTGCCAGCAGCTGAGTACCCGGAGGAACTGGAGGAGCCTGAGGCACAGGGGGAGCTGGAACTGCTAGCAGCAGAATACCAGGACGAGCTGGAAGGACCAGAGGGACCTGCTCAAGGACCAGGTAGGAAGTAGCCCAGGGACAGAACTGCACAGCGCGGTGAGTCTATTTGGTCAGTGTGTTGCGGAGAGACCCCGTTGACCCAGTGGCGGGACCCTCGTCCCACCACTGTCAGGGTCCTGGGCTGGAATGCGGTGGACTTGGGTGGGCCTGTGTTCCCCTACCCCGGCCAACCCACCTTGGGCAGCAAAATCCCGATAGCATCATAGACCTTTGCCGACACTCCCCTGCCTGGGGGGATGCGCTATAGACCTTTGCTGGTGCTCCCCTGCCTGAGGGGTGCGCTATAGACCTTTGCCGGGGCTCCCCTGCCTGAGGGGCATGCTATAGACCTTTGCTGGGACTCCCCGCCTGAGGGACGCGCTATAGACCTTTGCCGGGGCTCCCCACCTGAGGGGCACGCTATAGACCCTTGCCGGCACTCCCCTGCCTGAAGGGTGCACTATAAACCTTTGCCGGCGCTCCCCTGCCTGAGGGGTGCTATAGACCTTTGCCGGTGTCCCTCCCTTCACTAATTCCCTAGTGACAGATGGCCTGATGCAGGCCGGCCAGTGAGACAGTAGCTACCACCACCCCTTAGCAGCTCGGTGGGCCAACCAACATGGATCACACACCTCAAGTGAATATGTTGCTTAAAAGGCCAGTTTGTAATTATCAGAACATCACCTCATATGATTGTATTTGGTGTGACACAATACAATCAAACAGATCCTGACTCGGTTATCATTCATGAGTATCAAAGGACTAGGCACTATGTTCTCCAAGGGACCATTTCTCATTTTCACTATTTTAAAAAGTCAACAGCCAGAGCACTGTGTGCTTGATCCTTTCACATCTCTCAGGCTAAACTGGTCTATCTGGATCAATACTTGGAAATGAAGTAACTAGGGAACACTAGGATAGTTCAGAAAATAGTGGTGATGATTTCAACCACTCTTCATACTGAATCAATAGATATGGCCTATCATGGTATTAGGGGTATCTGCTAACAGAGGTAACCTTTTTCAGCTAAAATGTAAAACCAAAGTCCTGATCACCTGTGGTCATTAAATGTCACCTGGCAACTTTTACAGGAGTAAGTCACGCTGTCTGAGGAGGCTTACAACTGTGAGTCCCTATCTCAGGGCAGACTGTCAGAAAACAAGGGCAGACACCCCAAACTGGTCGGGTATGTTCTATAATTAGATTTCACCAAGCCAGTGACAAATGTGAACTCCTGGATCACTGTAACAGTCTTCCCATGGAGTCACAGACAGATCTCTTTGACTCCCCAGCCTATCTTACCACCCAGACTAACTGAACTTTGTGATACAATGCTACTTACACCTAAAATCACACCTCATCAGATTTCTCCCAGTCCCAAGAGAGCAGTCACTTACCCCAGATCAATTGGTACTCCAGATTTTACACCAGAGACAATGTTGTAATACAATGCAGCCAATTCTACAATAAACTAACTAAAGATTTATTAACTAAGAAACAGAATGAGAGCTAATGAGAGGTTAAAGCAGGTAAAATATATGTACAAGTGAGTCACAATCTATAATTCCAAATGGTGACAGAGATGTAGTAATCTGTCAGTTTCCTAAAAGTCTCTCAGGGCTACCCAGAATAACTCTGGGGATCTCTGTCTTCTCATGCAGTCACTTTGCCTAGTTAGAATCCGAACAGTCCGGAGATCAAGGATTTTTCTTTGGAACCATATTTATAGTATCTTCACACAGAAAGTAAGCTGGTCATGTCTCTACCCACGTGGGCTTTTCCTTTGGTGGAAGTGAGGAATGCACTTTGAGTCTCTGACCTCAGGTCATCACCAGGAATGCATAGCTGTGGTGAATGAAGTGATTCAGGTATTATTTGCACATTAGTATGTGTATGTAATGTGCTTTGGGATTCTCTGAAATGAATACAGCTATATACATATGAGATATTATACATTTAAGAGAACGTTTTGGGGGACAGGATAATAGACTATTCACATGCAATGGACACTTTCAGTGTAACTATTTCCCTCACTCCCCCCCCCCAAACGATTCTTGTCCATTATTACTTTAGGATCTATTAATGTGTACCTTTGCATGTGTGGTTCCAGGTGAGTGTCTGGTTTTGGTGGGGGTGAACCCCTAAACACATAATCATAAGGAACCATTTATCAGAAAGGATCCCAAGTCTTAGAATGTACGTTAACCAGACTGTTCTTATTAGATCATGCAGTTAGTTTGAGAACTTGATAGCAAAGCCCCTGTATAAGTGCAAGAAGGTTACTTCACACTGAATACAAGATGATCATACAGCTCTGCACTAGAGAAACTAACATGTTGGTTGGAATGTCTTTTTTAAGTACTTTGCTTGTATTACTCTTTAGCAAACATACAGAGAGCAAAATGGGAACAGCTGAACTGAAGCATTATGGGAATAAAATATAAAAGGCTTAACACACGAGGGTGTAAACTGAGACAGTTGACATGGATTGCCATGGCCACAGGGATGAAAATAGTTAGATTATTCAGATCAAGCTCAACTAGACCAGCAGAAACATGACTTCAGAGAATAGGAGCAGATGGTAACCAACCAACACATGATTGACATGATGGATTAAAATTATCTACTTGCACAGTTCATTAAAAATAGGGGTGTGAAGGAAAACAGCATACAGGGCCAAAGAAAGGTACACATCTTAATTTGAACATGACAAATGATCTTGCATTCCAGTGTACAATGCTGAAGTCATATGGCAAATCTAATCTGTAACAATATGTGTCCCCCTGTCATTGACCTTTTCTGCAATATAGCATCGTGTAAGAGCGCTAAACATCATTCCACACAACCTCCTTGCGTTTATACAGGGGAATCTCTTTGTGTCAGAGCACAGTTCCCACTTACTCGCTAATTAAACAGGATACACTCCCCCCACATAAAATTAGATTAAAAAGTCTAAAACCGTTTCTCTTGGCAATGTGTTCTTCAGGGACTCTTACTGAACCTGTAAATGGCATCAGACACAGTTTAACAGGATTTTCTTTATTAGCAATGTAAACAGATACTGTTAACCTTTGCTAGTCTCTTTAGACAGAGGCAATAATTTTACTGAGTGTGACAAGAGAAACTCTTTTTTTAGTCCAACATGGGTAATTTAATTAGTTCAGCACTACACATCCAACTAAATCACTATGATGGACAGCATGTTGATGCATCGTTAGTAAATGTCTGTAGAGTATGTTTCTCCTACATTATAATTTGAGATGAACCAGCACCAAAGCCACAGAACTGAGCACCCAACTTTGAAGAGGTTTGGATCTGACACTGAGCTTTGTAGCTTACCATTATCTCTTTAATGGCCTGGGACCAAAACTCCAAATCTAAGCACCTCTGAGCTTGGGGAACTACGTAATCAGATCTGTGCAATGATCAAACTCCAGGTTCAGACTGATGTGCAGAACTCCCTTTGAAGAGAGGAAGGACATCCTGGTGGCTGACACACTAGACTGGGACTCAGGAGAGCTGGATTCACTTACTAACTGCCAAAAAATTCCTGTAACTTTGGGCAAGTCAGTGAATCTCACAGTGCCTCAGTTTGCCATCCTTTCCCCGTCTTGCCTAGTCTAACTGTAAGCTTGTTGGGGCAGGGTACTGTCTCTTACTCTATAATTGCACATTGCCTACTACAATGGGGTTTCCACTTTAGGTGGAGCCCCACGCTCTATCATAATACAAATAATAACCAAGAAAAAGCTTGGGTCTGTCTCTAACTATTATATGCTTTCTTCTCTTTTCTATTATTATTTAGGCAAGATTTTTTAATCAGAGATTATGAAACGCTTCCACAAAAAGATCTAACAATAAGGAATATAATAATGACACCCTCTGTGTATGTGCTACTGTCAACTACTTCACTGCACTCTCTGTTTCTGGTAAACGCACTTGCAAGAGCAACAGAAAACAAGCCTGCACAAGAAGTCATCTATGTCACAGATTCCTAGCAACCTCCATCTCGCTTCTCTTACCTCCCAGAACAGCACACGTAGCTTAATTGTGTTTAATTGCATCTAATTTACATGCAAGAATCCATAAACAGGTTAAATTAACAGCTGAATTGTTTGCTAACATCTAGGGGAAATCTGAGGGTTTGCCTTTAATCGTTCCATATCATGTGAAACAGCCACAGTTTTAACAGAGCAGAAAAACAGACTAGGTAGAGTGTTTCTTCAGGAAGCAAACCATCAAAATGCAGGAAAACAAATGGACTGAGGGGTTAGGGAAGTATTTTCTCCTGTAAATCAAAAATGGGACAAATCTTAGGAACTAGTTACCTAGATCTCTGCTTTCCTGCCTAGTTGGAATGCATTTTCTGAGGCAAATAAGTTCACTTTTTAAACATAGGTATGCTGAACAAGTTAAATTGAAGCACTATCAATGAGGAGTCCTTGTGGCACCTTAGAGACTAACAAATTTATTTGGACATAAGCTTTTGTGGGCTAGAACCCACTTCAACAGATGCATGGAGTGGAAAATACAGGAGCAGGTATAAATATATGAAAGGATGGGGGGTTGCCTTACCAAGTGTGAGGTCAGTCTAATAAGGTAAATCTATTAACAGCAGGATACTGAGGGAGGAAAAATAACTTTTTTTTCTGCACAAACAACAAAAACACCAACCCAGAAACCAAACCCTGGTGCCAACTCTGTTCACATATCTATTCAAGGGACACCATCATAGGACCTAACCACATCAGCCACACCATCAGGGGCTCGTTCACTTGCACGTCTACCAATGTGATATACGCCATCATGTGCCAGCAATGCCCCTCTGCCCAAACCAGACAGTCTCTACGCAAAAGAATAAATGGACACAAATCTGACATCAGGAATCATAACATTCAAAAAACAGTAGGAGAAGACTTCAATCTCTCTGGTTACTCAGTAACAGACCTAAAAGTGGCAATTCTTCAACAAAGAAGCTTCAAAAACAAACTCCAATGTGAAACCACAGAACTGGAATTAATTTGCAAACTGAATACCATCAGATTAGCCCTGAATAAAGACTGGGAGTGATTGGGTCATTACAAAACCTAAACCTAATTTCCCCCATACTAATTTCTTCCTACTTTTACTCACACCTTCTTGTCAACTGTCTGTAATGGGCCCACTCTCATTATCACTTCAAAAGTTATTTTTCCTCTCTTGGTATCCTGCTGTTAATAGATTTATCTCATTAGACTGACCTCACACTTGGTAAAGCAACCCCCATCCTTTCATGTATTTATACCTGCTCCTGTATTTTCCACTCCATGCATCTGATGAAGTGGGTTCTAGACCATGAAAGCTTATGCCCAAATAAATTTGTTAATCTCCAAGGTGCCACAAGGACTCCTCATTGTTTTTGCTGATACAGACTAACATGGCTACCACTCTGAAACCTGAAGCACTATGTTTTGTTTGCTTCCTAGCCAGTTGGCTGCATGGTGATGCTAAAGGGGGTGTCCTTGTGTATAAAACTCTAGAGATAATATTCTTTTAAAACGAATGAGGTCAATGCTGGTAGGCCTAAAATTAGAACTGAGTTGGTGTGTTTCGGTGTCCAAACACACGCATACATGTCACACCTCCCTTTGCTTTAGCCCTGTGGGCAGGAAGGTTGCTGAGGTATACTGAAATCCTTCACTCTGAATTGGAGTATTTGAGAGAGCAGAATTATATTTCAGTGCTCTGCCTATTCACCAGGATGCAGCACAGGGTGGTGAGACATGGACATATATACTTGTGAACAAACCCAGAGCCATAGTCCTGGATGGCAGGCAGCACAGAAGCAAGGTTAGAATGCTATCAATGTTTCAGCTTCTTTGTTTTCCCTCAGGATGTGGGGAGAGGGAATGCCACCTGGGGATGCCAGGTTTTAATGACTGTGCTGAACCTTGGGTCTGTCCAGTTCCTTGATGAACATATAAGAGAATATGAGGAAATTAAAAGCAGTTTATGTAATTGCTAAGACTAAAATCAGTGGGGAGAGAATCATGCTCATGTTCCATCAACATGAAATTTAAGATCTATATTATTAAAAGATCTTAGAGTGCAATTTAGTTGTTTGGGAGGCAGGCCAAGTCCCTCCAACACCTGGGAAGTGCAGGTATTTCACAGCAATCTGAAGCAAACGAAAAAAAAGAGCTAACAGGGCTAAGTCATGATACAACATAGTGGTGCCAAGCTAGAATGTATGGGTTCCTCATGCCCTCCCTCAACCCTGCCCACTGCATATTAGGGTTCCTCTCAGCCAAAGGATTACCTGCTGTCCCAATTTAGTAGCCGTTCTCCTACCCTCTCGGCTTCTGACCACATCTGAGAGCCACTTCATCTTCCCATGTCCCTGACTCAGTAACACTGAAAGGAGGCAGCCTAATTTTTTCCATCTAGTGTACAGCATGAGGGGAAAGGAAGCTGACAGCTATGAAAGCGATAGGAATCCTTCAGAGGTTTCTCTGACAACGCAGAATGCCCTTACAGAAGACATGCTGCTGGGGCCACTGCCCATTTGTATTCACAGATTGCTTCGGGCACAACCGTACCCTTCAAATGGAGTGGATTAAAGTGCAAGGCTTTCCCTCAGGAATAACGTAAAGAATACAGCAAAAGGGAGAGGAGACGGTGATAAAAACTGTTTGGGGATGAGGGAGGAGGGTCAAGCAGGTCTTATTAGAAATAAAGGTGGAAAGCAGAGTACAGGTAAGATAAATCAGAAAACTAATCTCAATGGAGATTGTTTCTGAAAATCTTCTAAGGAACACTGAAAACACAAGTATCAGAGGGATAGCCGTGTTAGTCTGGATCTGTAAAAGCAGCAGAGAATCGTGTGGCACCTTACAGACTAACAGATGTTTTGGAGCATGAGCTTTCGTGGGTGAATACCCACTTCGTCAGATGCAGATGCACCCACGAAAGCTCATGCTCCAAAACATCTGTTAGTCTATAAGGTGCCACAGGATTCTCTGCTGAAAACACAAGATGATTTTGTAAGCATTAGCAAAAAGGCGGGCAATGTGACACAGGAAAGGAAGGAGTGTTTCCAGTAGTTAGAGCAGGGGACTGGAAATCAGGACTCAGGTTCCATTTCTCGCTTTACTCCTGAATCACTGTTTGATTTCTGACAAGTAATTTCACCTCTTTGTGACTCAGCTTACCACCCTGTGAAACAGGTATCAAAACACCTTCCCAGTCTCCCAATGGATGTTGTAAGGCTTACATAAATATAATAAAATGAGGTGATAATGCCTTGAACACCTATACAGGGTTTTTGTTTTCAAAGCACTTTACACGCTTTAAGTAATTAATTCATCCATCTTGATAACATCCCTGAGAGACAGTAAACAAATATCATCAGACAGAAAGGTTAATGGACTTGCTCAAAACCAGAGAGAAAGTGTATCAGAGTATATCAGATTTATCCATTTATCTGAGTGTATCAGAATTGGGATAAATCTCAATTAATTAATGTTCATAAAGTTCACCTAGGGAGGTGGTGGAATCTCCATCCTTAGAAGTTTTTAAGGCCCGGCTTGACAAAGCCCTGGCTGGGATGATTTAGTTGGTGTTGGTCCTGCTTTGAGCAGGGGGTTGGACCATATGACCTCCTCAGGTCTCTTCCAATCCTAATCTTCTATGATTCTATGAAGTACTTTGAGACCCTTTAATGAAAAGAGCTATGTATCTTCAAAATGTTACACATACTACAGCTGATTTCTTGCATCTTCGATTCCTGTAAAATTCACCAGTGTGTGTGCTTCCATTTCTAAAACAGAGTAAGTTGGTCTTTTACAAAGAATAAGGACAAGTGAAAAGAAAAGAAAGCTGTTAGGCAAAATAAATCTAATTCGAAATCCTATCAATTTTCTTAGACAATTTACTGCTTAATATTAATATTAATATTCTCAATGAATGTAGGTCCAGTGCTGCACATTGAATGAGTTAGTACATCCCTGACTAGCAGCGGGAACTCAGACACAGAGAATAGGAAATAAGACACAGAATAGTCTCTCTCATCTCAGGCCACTAAGGGCCTGATCCAATGCCCATTCAAGAAAATGGTAAGAATCCCACTGGGTACATCTATACTACAAAAAGACCTGCAGGACTTGTGCTATGGGCTAAAAATAGCAATACAGACATTCAGGCTCAGGCTGGAGCTTGGGCTCTGAATCCTGGTGTGTAGGGGAGAGTCTTGGATCTCAGGCCCTGGCCTCAGTGGGAACGTCTATGCTGCTATTTTTAGCCCTGTGGAAACGTCTATTCTGCTATTCTCTGTTCTCAGTGGTGGCAGATGACAGAACAAGGAGTAATGGTCTCAAGCTGCAGTGGGGGAGGTTTAGATTGGATATTGGGAAAAAAAAATTCACTAGGAGGGTGGTGAAGCGCTGGAATGGGTTCCCTAGAGAGGTGGTGGAATCTTCTTCCTTAGAGGTTTTTAAAGCCCAGATTGACAAAGCCCTGGCTGGAATGATTTAGTTGGGGATTAGTCCTGCTTTGAGCAGGGGTTGGACTAGATGACTTCATGAGGTCCCTTCCAACCCTGATATTCTATGATTCTATTTTTATCCCCGTAGTGCAAGTTGACTGACCCAGCCTCTGAGACTCGCTGCCGTGGGGCTTTTTTTTGCAGTGCAGACGTGCTCAGTGACTACAGTGGGTGTGGGATCAGACCCTAAGGGCCATATTCTGCCACCCTTACTCATGTTGAGCAGTCCCTTCCTCTACGAGTAGTTTCATTCATTCCAGTGGGACTACTAATTAAGTAAGGGACTACTCACCATGAGTTGGGGTGGGCATAATCTGGCCCTTAGAGCCTGATCTCAAGCCCACTGAAGTCAATGGGAATTTTTCCATTGTCTTAAATGGACATTGGATCAGGTCCATTTAGAAACCCTGTCTCCACCTGTGCTAATTCATTCTGAATGTTCAGCCCTCAGCTGGGTGAATTTTTGTGGTTGTACATTTGCAAGGCCACGAATTTATCTGCATCATGTAAATGTGCAGTACTGTGAGAAAATGACTATCAGTGATTTTCACCTGCCCGATAGTGTTCGGGTCACTCACAGCAGAGATCTGTAGCATGTAGTCCAAAAGCTGCCCTGAAGAAAGCACGCTACAGAATGCTATTATGCAACTGAGAACCATGAATAATATATTTCCCATCTATGCATGTCAAAATGCTGATGTGACAGTCTTTAAACACAAATATTGTATAACTGCAGTAAGCACACAGCTAGCTACATATATCTGGGGCAGATTCCCCCTCTCTCATTCAAGCTGGTAGTAACCTAACGCCTTGAGTAGTCCCAGTTCTCCTGTTTTAGATTTCTGTAGTTACTGTACCAAACAGTCTATAAATACACAATTCTGAGGAAGCGGGTGACATGAGAAATTGATACCCTCCCTCCGCTATTTATTTTTTCTTTCAGAAAATGTAGCGCATGTGAAGGTGCCAGATTAAGAGCTTTTCAGACTGATGCCCTCTCTTTCCATGGCCTAGGAATACAGCATGGACAGTAGTAAAGAAAGCTTCTCAACACCCCCGCACCAAAGTGCCTCAGCCTTGTAGGGACCACTGCCATGGCTGAGAATGCAGAACAGTTGCCATGTCCATTCAATCTTTGGCCTCTCTGTTGAGACTGCCAACCAGGTGGCAAGTTAGTGCCAGTTCTGATAGTAGCGTTATGGTGACATACATCCCCTAGGGCCAGGCACTCAGCTGAAACCACCAGCCCAGTTCACATTTGATAGGCTGCCCTGTACCCCCTCACTGCGCCAATGACAGTATCCACCATGCTCCCTTTGTTTTCTTCCCTCACGCCTATCTCCATGCCTTTATCCACAATGCTCTCTGTGCATAGGACAATCTCACAAAACCTGTTCACTAAGGCCTGGTGCTACCAAAAGCACCACATGGCTGGATCCCTGCTCCTTCATGGAGCTCCTCTGAAGTCAATGGGCTCTGCAAGCATGAAGGGGCTCATCTGGACAGACCTGGGGGCTACTCTAATCTGTGCTAATTATCAAAGTTCCTTCCCTCCTGTCCTCTCTGAGCCCCTCTGCAGCCCTGCCGTGCCCCCTGAAGCAAAGCCTGTGGGGATGGTGATGTAGGAGCTGGCTCAGCCAGCTCTGTCTGCTGGGGGCTCCTTCACATTGGGATAGCCCCAGCAGGGGATATATGGAATTTGCTTCACTGTGTGTAATGCAGACAGATTTTTTTTTTCTTTTTTTGCCTCTGAAAATTTAGCCCTCAGAGTGTACAATTTCATTTGGTCAAACAAGCAACCCAATGTTAAGAATGTTGCACAATGGTAGCCATTCAAAAGTCAACATCTTTGAATAGTTGCCCTGCAGGTACTATCGTTTTGCTGTGTACTTAAAACAGCACACAGCTGGGAGGGAATTGCTGGTAAGTGTTAAGTTTTAAATGGTGATGACTGTACAAGGAGAGGCCCAGTTTTCACATACTTTGTAGATTCTGTCAAGTTTGGGAGCTAGTTGAACTGGAAATTGCACATGTTAATATACTGGTATGTTACTGGAGGGTTCACAGCTGTTTCCTTGATGATAACTTAAGATGTGTCAAGTTTCAGGCAGACTAAGGGCCACATTCAGAGTGTGGCCTAGTGGTCAGAACACTGGACTGGGACTCAAGAGGACATGCCTGAGTTCTATGCCTGGCTCTACCATGAGCTGGGTGACCTTGGCCCAGTTATGTACCATCCTGTGCCTCAGTTTTCCCATCTGTAAAATGGGGGCAATAATACTGAATTCCTTTGTAAAGCACTTTGAGAGCCACTGATGAAAAGTGTTAAATAAAAGCTAGGAATTATTATATTTTCAGTTCATGTAAATAAGGGTAATTATACTGAAGCACCTAGGGGAAGAAGGGCAACTACACAGGCTTTTAAGGAGTTGCACTTGCCTACGCCAGGCCTGCATTTGGTCCTAAGAGGTTACTGAACTATATACTATGTATTCAATTTTGTGCATCTTGGACAGGATGCTGCTCTGAATATAATCCAAGTTCAGGCATCCCACAGAACATATGAGACTCCAAAAGAGAGATTCAAAATGTGCTTGATTGCATGAAATGCTAGAAACATCAGTAACCAGAGGACTCATGCGCTGGAAGTGCAAGTGAAAGGCATATTTGTGAGGTTTTGCTAGGATTCCATTGCTCATTAGGGACAATTTGGAACCTTCTCTATTGGTATACACTTGCTTGGCATTGCTTGTGGAGTGATTCTGGCAGCATTTAATTTACAGAGGATGCTACTTTGTTAAGTTTGTCCATTATCGTTGACAGGAGGGTTATTGCCAAACACTTAGAGCAATATTTCTGAACTTACATTTCAAATAAGAATGGCGAAATCTATGTCCGCCTACAATGAAATGTGAAAGCTATTATATCATTTAATGGACTCTTTCAATCCCTTTGATGACCTCTGAGGGTCTGTTATTTCCTCTTAGAGGAACGGTTCCCTGCATTCTGAAGTAGAACATTGCATTTCTATTGGCTGTAAATCCTTTTGTGTCTTCTCTGCCGAATCACTTGAGTTTTTATATTCAGTTCATGCTATTATACTCTGGAAGTGTACAGCAGAAATGTGGCCTTTGGTATGAACAGTTGCCATGTATGTTTGTGTAGCTGAAATGGTTCCCATGCTGTGTAATCAGAACAACTTCATTTCTTAAATATGGGTTCATGCAGGGTTCTGCACAGATATTTTCAATAAAAACAAAAGTCTTCTCCCTGCCCCTCAAAAGTCACATGTGCTCTTTGCTGAGAAAAATCTGAGAAAGAACTGCCACAGATTTGCCAAACTGTCCTGTATAGTATGGCATTTGCAAGCATCAGGAGACTGTTCATTGCCTGCTTGGATTAATTATTGATGAACTATATGCCTTTGCCATGTAATCTTATTCAATCAATTAAGAAATCATTTTAAAATTCCCAAGAAAGGATTTGTGGGCACAGACACCAAATATGCATGTACACAAACATGCATCTTACACACAACTAATGCATTAGCCCTGAACAGATTATGGACTCACTAACACACTGCAGTGGAAAAGATTAACTTCTGGGGCTGGGATTTGCCTAAGGGCATTAGGCACTCAAATCATATTGCATTTGGACATCTCACTCCTTTAGACACTTTTTGAAAAGCCCCACCTAAGAGAATATCTCACTTCATCCTTCTAATTCATTACACAAGTTCACAATATAGTAAATGAATGAAATTAATGCTGACTCTTGCATTTGCAAAGCACTGCATAGACATTTAACTACAAATGCCTATGGACCTGGGAGGAAGGTCTTTTTCAAGCAGTGGGAGAAAGATGTATTTATTTAGGATTCATGATCTTGTTTGGTGATCAAAAATATTGGACCAATTTAATCCCAGGTGTAACTCCCATAATTTCTACAACCACTAATAATGTGATCTTCTAGCAACAAGATGCCTCTGGCTACAATATCAGGTACCATTTAAAGGCTGTTTTCCAGGTAAACTCTTTAGTGAAAATAATACTTCTCTTTGGACAATTTCTGGTGAATCACATGTTCTTGCTTTTAATTAGGGATGTGGCTATCAGAAATGCAGTGAGACTCCCAGGAAACCAAAATTAAAGAAGAATGACATCTGTGTAAAAAATTTCCCATCTCAAATGAAGTGATGCCCTATTCATGGCAAGGAACCCGCACTTTATCACCTTAAAACCTTTTTCAGATGGGAGTCTAAAAAAGTTAAATGTTTCTGAGTTGGAAAATTAAAGCAGCTTTTGGAATGACTTAGCCCAGACAAGCCAATTGTGCAGGAACGTAGATCACAGAAAGTTCATTGACCTAATGAACAGGAACAATAAGTCAGTGAAGACTTTTTTCTTTCCTGCTGGCTTTTTGTCTGATCTCTCTCAATCCCTATCTATATTTTTAATAGTAAGACTCAGCCCCTGCATAGTCAAACTGTATTCAGTGCTCTATTCAAGAGGTACATTTCCACATGCTTACATCTCTGCAATAATATGTGGTTTGGTTCATTGGCAATGGGGCAGGGGGCGATGCAATTACCTATTAGATGAACAGGAAAATCATTCATCAAAAGGAAAGACAAACTGTAGAGGCCACAAGCAGCTCTTTAAAAAGAAACTTATTCCCAAGGTCCAGAAAATTTCATGAGCAGATTTCTGTTTTCAGTTTCTAATTAGGACTGGCCAAAGGACGACAATTCCATTTCACTAAGGATTTTGAGATTTAAAAATCTGGCTTTGTTTACAGATGGAATGAAATCTGAAAATTTAGAAATTCTCCATTAAGGAAAATTCTGAAAATGCTTTAGTTTCACAATAATCAGAACACTGTTTCAATTCTGACTTTTTAAAATTGTATATTATAAAACATACTGCATAAATTAATTTTTTTGAAATGAAACTTTGCTTCAAAACAAAAAATTGAAGCGTTTTGTTCTGAAATGTCAAAACATTTCCCCCTACCCAAAAAAAATGTTGCAAAAATTGACAGTTTTGTGAAGCGATTCAGTTTTGACAGAAATGCACTTTCCAGCAGAAAACAGTTCCATCAAAATGTGTTCTGACCAATTCTAGGTCTAATGAAAATAAGACTCAGTGAAAATGATTGGTAATTTACTACAGATAATAGATTAGAATAACCCTTTTCCTTGTATCCTACCTGTTGGAATTCCCAGGTTAACAGTCACTTATTTAAACAGGTGGGGGTCTGGTAGCAGTGCATTTTCAGTGATAGGTCTTTGTCTATGAAACTTAAGCACCATCTCAGCCTAGGCTGGTGAGTTCCTGGGCATGCTGCAAGGCTCATCTATTTCCCCAGGATTTCCTGGCGGTGTAAGACTAGAGGGAAGTGGGATATGTTAACTTTGGTGGGTTTGGAGGTCTGCTAGTTGTCTTTCTGACCTACTGTTGAGCATGGGGTGTGTTCATATTGTACAGTCCTGGGAGCCCTGGATAGCTAAATATGGCTCACCTCCTGCAAAGTGATCTGTGTTCCCATGAGGAGTCCCTTTCTGTTTACTGGGATTCCATGCAAGAGTCTGTCCTTGTAGATCAGTTTGCGGGACTGGGGCCTCATATTTACTAAAAGGAGACTAAGGTTGAGGTTTGCAAAAATGCCTCAAGAACTTGGATTAGAACAAACAAGAATTGGGCACCCAAGCACCATAGGTGGCTCTGGAAATCTCAGCCTAAATGTATCAGCGAGCAAAGCTCCACTCTTTCTTGATGTTGGAGACCTAACCAGAGAAACACCACCAGCTAGAATCCAGACTAGGCTATCAGCCAGTCATTTTACAAAGTTATTTGGATGCCCACATTTATATAGAATTTGATCAAAACTACCTGGCACACTCTTCTTTCTCACCTGCCTATATTATTATTATTCCCCTGCAGACTTTCTGCATGTCAGGCTTGGTTATGTAACTCCATAACCTTGCTAAACATGGCTGTTTGCATCAAGAGAGGGAATTGCATTATACATCTCCAAGGTCATACCTCCATATTAAAGACGGAGGCAGCCATGAACCACATTGTCCAATGCTACTGGCTGAGTTTGAAATGTGGACTGGACTGGATGACTCTGCTGTGCAGTGACAGTGCAGTACTGTATGTGTTCCAGAAAGAGTTCTGCCATTGAATTCTACATTAAATACACAATGGAACAAACTCCGCCCAAGGGGCAATGAGAAGTCACCAATTTTTTGATATATTTGGGGGTGGAATATAACAGCAGCAATGCACCAACCCCACTATGCATAGGGTCTCTGGGGGAAGAATAACATAAATGGGTGAGCCAAAAAAGCCAGCACAGGGTATCTCTACACTGCAACTAGACCCCACGGCTGGCCTATGCCAACTGACTTGGCCTTGTAGGGCTTTGGCTAAGGGGCTATTTAACTGCAGTGTAGACGTTAAGGCTCGGGCTGCAACCCAAGCTCTCGGACCCTCCTACCTCACAGGGTCACAGAGCCCAGGTGTCAGCCCAAGCCTGAATGTCTACCCCACAATTAGCCTGAGCTCCTAAACCCAAACCGGCTGGGCCAACTGCGGGTTTTTTATTGCAGTGCAGACATATCCATAGAGGCCCAGCTGTTTTAACCACTTGGGAACATGCAAATAACTTGTAAAATGAAGGGCAATGGGCTTTCAGACTAACTGGTACAAACCCACAGTCTAGCTTTGAGCTGGTGCATTGCTCTTCACGAAAGAAACTGCTCAGAGTAACTTGAGGATGTGCAGCTCAATGATTTAAATCAGGGGTTGCTGCCACTTCAAAAGCATCTATTTCACTGTAAACACTGCAAATTATGGTCTTTATTGAGCAGCTCTGTAACCCAGACTTACAATGCCTTCTCTACTGTACCTTGCCTCCTGCTAATGCGCACCTGGTCCCACCTTCAACTTCTGTAACACCAGGCAAGCAAAACAGTTTTGCTTGGAAAAAAAACAACAAAAAACCCCTGAGAGAATTACCAATAAACACGAATGTTGATTGTCAAGATTCCCATGAACCGGTTTCACAGACCAATTTCTTCAAATCTTCATTGCCTAATTCAGTAGTGGCAGTAGCTCCCTAATAGTGTGTATGTATGTGGAGCCACCAGTGCCCGAACCGTGGCCCTGCCCCGTCCCTTCTCCTTGAGGTCCCACCCCCATGCTGCCCATTTCAACCAAGATCCTGCTCCCACACTGCCTCTTCCTCCCAAGACCTTTTAAAAGTGATGGGGCCATGGCCTCCTGTTGCCCCTGGTTCTGGGACCTGTGGCCTAATGTATTCATATTGCGCCTCTTGGATTAGAGAGTGTAAACTCTTTAGGGCAAAGACTGTCATTTTCTATATAGGTGTACAGTGCCTACTGCAATGAAGCTGACCTTAAGATACTATTGCAACATATATATATACACACACACACACCATGCCTGCATGTGCCTGTTCATGTTTTCTAATAAAACTCAGGTTCCATTGTTTGGAACAGTGAAGTTTGTCACCCATCCTTATTTCTATGGGCCAGTCCTAATTTTCCAGGGATTATTGCCAGTTCTTCTACGGCTACCCCACCTGATGTTATATAATCCGGAGAAGGGAAAAGCCCTTGTGTGCTTCATCAGGGCATCCTGTTGCATAAATTCCCAAAGATAGCAATCCACAGTGCTATTCTACAGACTTTTCATCACTGCTCCAACTGACAGTCCCAATCAGCAGCTGTGTTTTCTGTTTTGTGTCTGTGATGAGAAAAACAGGCCTGTCTGGCAGCTGAGCAGGTAATGAAGCTAGCGTTGTGTTGTTGCCTGCAGTCTCTGAGCTACTACAGAGGGCCTGTTTGGGCAGTCAGCTCCTAAGGCAGACATAAATCAAGCCTATTCTATTCAGCACTTCATTAGGCAGCTCATAGGGGGAAAAAAAGGTCCAGCAATCAACAACAGAAATCTTAGGATCATCTACCCCACCAGAGACAGATAAAAACTGTGCTGCCTTATCAATGCCTATAAAGGAGTGAACCTGTTCAAAGAGTGAGAACACTTTGCCTGAAAACACTGCATTTATGTAGCATACTACATCCAAGGATTTCATGTTCTTAACAAACCTAGAAGGAAATGAGAAAAGATCTGCCCAGCGCAGCAGAGAAACAGGACCAGATCAGGGAACTAGTTATGGCTCTCTGATTCTCTGTCTGGCTCTGCTCCCACTTGACCCCAACACAGACAGACTAGGGTTGACAACAACTAGCTAACATATTTTCAAAGATGTCAAACCCTGTCTACACTTGTGTTTAAAGACACATTACTGAAAGCATGTTAGCTAACATGTTTTTAAACACAACCTATTTTCCCAGTCTGGACATGCCCAGGGAATTAGTGTCAGCACAAGGATTAGAACACAGGCATTTCTGGCTCTGAGCCCTCTGCTTAGATCATTAGAACATGCAAAGATGCATAGGAGGTAATTAATTGCCCTTCCTCTCAGCTTTGCGTTAGAGCTCCTTATATGAAGGTTATTAGCATATCCTTTCCCACTGTGATCTACAGCACATGTTCAGTCCTTGCAGATTCAGGGTGAACTCCTGGCTCCACTGAAGTCAATGGGAGTTTTGCAGAAATCCTGTCCCTATTGAGGCCAATTGGAATTTCACACTCAGTATGTTGTATGTTAAATAATCCTAAATATGAAAGAATTACTAGCATATACTCAGGTCAGAGCGATGAGAAATCTCAAAGATGTTCCGGCTGCTTAGATTCAGTTCCAGGTGATCTAGACTGTAAGCTCTTCAGGCCAGAAACTGTTTGCTATTCTATGTACAGTGTCTAGCACAAAGTTCTTGGCTGGCCCTTCGAGACTTCCATAAATAACATAGTTTATCACAAATAATAATAATTCTTCCACATGGCTCCTATCTGTTACGCTGTGTAATACCAGATCAATACTTCAATGGTAGTTTATTGTGGATGATTGGTAATAGGCGTATTATTCAGCCACCCAAGCCTTGACATTTGAAATATTATACTCTTTAGGGCTATTGTTTTACTACTTGTTTGTACTGAACCTAGCACAGTGGGGTCCTGCTCCCTGAATGCAGCCTGTAGGCATGGCTGTAATATAAACAATAGTAATCATTTCATTCTCATATCCTGATAGCACTATCTTTGTAAGGCTAAAACGGTTCTAAAGGGATCTGTATAGTTCCTAGAACTGACACATAACATGCACACAACAGCTGTAAATCAAGAGGATGACTCACATGAGGAATGGTTCTCTTTGGAATGTTTTCACCAAGTTCAATATAATGGATGATGTGAGTTTTTTCCAGTATAGGTAAATTATGGTTCCTGGGTGCCTGACCTCTCCCAAGTGAGATAAAAAACAGTGTGTATGTGTGTGTGTGATGCCAGAGTGTATACTTGCATTTCTAATAAAAGTCCAAAAAGCACTAGTCGTAGTTCAGCAGGACATTTTGCACCCTCCCCATGACATCGGTAAGGGTTTGTGCTCAGAACCTCACAGGATCTGACTGAGGTTTGTAAATTTATTTTCTTTTCTAAAATATTAAATGGATGAAAAAGTTTTATACCTTTTAAATGGAGGGGAAAAAGAAAATGGGAACATCAGCTTTCCGATTGCTTCACCCTCTTGAGTTTGTGAATTCCGCTTTTACGTGAGCACTTTTGCTGGGGCTTTTTTAACTCCCTTTTCATTCACTTTGAGTGAGGTGGAGTCCTTAGGAACGTCAAAGTTCCATAGCACTGTCCTTAGCCAGGGACAATGTAGGTGCTGTTACAACCTGACTTTGCTTGGAATGGGATGAATTTATGTAGCACATTTAACAATACCTTTTTTATTTATGACTTTATTACCTAGAGCACTACAAATAGCAAATCTCCAAGGATACCTTTATAATTAGAGTAAAACACCACCATTAACACACTTTGCTGAATCCTTTCATGGATACCTATGGTGGTAAGGTCTAGTTACAAAAAGTGGAAAAGTACATTACAGGGATCTGCAAAACTGGCAAAAAGAAATCTGTGGAAGCCTAATCAATCTTCTGTGCTGTTTTATTCCTGGTCTATGATTAAACAGTGGCTTTAAATGCTGGTTTAGTATTTAAAAAAATAAAAAAGAACACTTAAGTCCTTTTGTGTAAGGGACTTATTAGATCACAGAGACAGTCCTCAACCTCATTAAAAGAAAAGTTAAATGAAACATTTTAATTTATAGCACAGTACATTAACACTCAGCAATGTAAGAGGCTTGAGTTAATTGCCTATTGCTTCCCCACCATAAATTATTATCTTCACTAATGGTACAGAAGAAGAACTGGGTTCATATGGTAATTTCAAAATATAGATCACATTTGGTGGCTCAAGCTGGATGGAAGGAAGTAATTCACAGCAGGTGAGTGCAATGGGAATACTTGGAAAAAGTGCATCTGACACTCCGATTTTGTACAGGCAAGCAGGAAATTCATATATTCAACCCAGGTGAAACTAGCAGCCTGGGCTGCAATTACCCAATTTGCACACAGATATGCAGATTTGGAGGATGCAATCAATGTTCATGAATATTTGTTGGTGCACCCATTGCACACATGCTTGGTGACAGCCTCCTATAAAATGCTTTAAATATTTTTACTGCTGTGTATTTTTTTAGTTTAATAACTATGCAATATGGGGTTAAAGGGCAGGGCATGTCCTGTAATGATCTAATATATCACTGTGGGACATGATGCATTCCCTGAAACTCTCAATTTGCTATAGTGCAGCAGGATGATATCCGGAGCCATTAGACTTGCTATTTTATTACACATATATTAAGGGCATTTCTATCTTGTGGTTCTGGTGAGATAGGTATGATCTACATTTTTGCTGAAGGTCTCTGGTGACATTACAAGCCAGGAGTGCCAAACCCTAATCCATCTCTGCCAGGCCTACTTCTAACAGTCCAAACCTCTAAGCAGCTTCACACAGAAATAGGAGGTTTACACCAGTGGAAAGTGGAGTCCCCAACCAGCCCCAGCTTTCCAGTGAGATTCACAGCATTTGCTTGCAGCCAGGGAAAATCCAGAAATATTGGACTTTACAGTTGTGAGGTTTCTATATGGAGAAAAGGGGAGTCATTTTTAGAGGTTTTAAAATTATATTAGCTATTATTTTCCTCTCTCTGAATCTTGTAGATTTGAATTCATGATAGCAAAGGGAGTCAGAATTTACGAGTGTGTATGTCTGCGTGTACACACACAGACACACACACACATACACGCGCGCCTCCCCTTTCCTGCATGCTTTTAAACAACACTGATCTTACTGTGCAGAGATTAGGATAGCATCTAATTTAGGCACACTTGTGATGACCTTGTTCTTTAATACTCTACTTAAATATGTTCATGAATCTCTTGATAGCAGTTTCTATTGATCACAGTGACACCTATTGGTAAGAAAAGCCAAAGACTATCCCTGAAGCAACCACTTGTGCCAAGAACAGATATTTCTGTGAGAACATTACGAACTATTGCTTCACCTTCTTGCCGTAAGCAAAGAAACAATAAAAAAAAAAAATCTGTGGCAAGATCCAACTAAATTGCTATTCAAAGGCAAGTAAGCTTATTATTTTTTAAAACACATTTTTAGGCTAACCTAAGACATTTCATTCATCCCCACTCGCTCCCCCCCCCGCCCCTCCGCAAAGGAGCAGTGGAGACTTAGGTTCTTGTTTGAGTCCCAGTCCTACAGGCTGATCTCTAAGCCTGAATGGAGTCTCATATTGGCCCAAGGTGGGCCCAAGGGTACATCTGAACCAATCATCTTTAAGGATCAGGACTTAAAATTGCAATTCAGGAGGCTGAACAGTGAGATTTTTCCACAGTGCTCAGTGTTTAGGTTCAGAGGGCCAGATCCTCAGCTGTTGTGAATTGGTCTGGCTGCACTGGCTTCATGGAGCCATGTTGATTTACACCAGCTGAAGATTTGGCCCAGTATCTGGGCACTTCTGAACCTTTGCTGAAAACTCCTCCTTGTGTGTAAACCACACAATGTCAAAATGAGCCAATTTAATACTCAGCGATTTCCCACGAAGATCTTGCAATAGGTCATGATGCCCTGAGCTGTTATTTCACTAACAATAATGGTGGGTGGCTGCAGTGCTATGGATTAAAGCCTCCCTTTATCTACTGATTATTATTAACACTTGTCTCTGGCATTGAAATGCATAGCCACAAACCTCTTTCTGTCCTAGCATCAGTGATTATATGAACCAAAAGCATCTGGCTCTAGAGCTAGAGCACTCAGGAGAAGAAAAAAATGCAACAACAAAATTCACTTACATTGCTAGTGCAATGGCTTGGTGCAGGAAGTGTTGATGAAAGGAGTGACACATGTTAACACTAGTTACACTTCACAGTAAAGATCCTGTCAATGTCAAAACAAAACTAATCCTAATGAAACAGCATTTACATTGTTAATGTTCCAGAACAGCAGAGTGTATGATCCTTTCAACTAGATTTGCTCAGGTTTGCTCAGCTCAATACATTTTTTCTTCCCACAGTTAATGCTGAGCTACAAATACTTAGGGCTCCGGTACCTAAGGTGCAATGTACCTCATGGGAGGTGCTGAGCAGCGATTATTGCCTCGGTGAACTCATTGGGAGTTGAGCCACTCTGTACCAGGGAGTGGAGGGTGCTCAGAACCTCTCAGGATCAAGTCTTTAAAATCCAAAACTTTAATGGAAAATGAAGTCTCCAGAGAAAAAGTGAGAATAAGTCTCACAAAAATTAAAGGACATTTAAGTATTACCGTTATGCAAGTAAATAAAAACCACCACAGCCACCACAATACATGATTTTAAATAGAAAACTGCAGTTAGACACTCTAACAGAAATAAATAATTGCTATGGGGGAATGTGCTCAGTTGGTTGGAGCCGGAAAGCAGGAATCAGATTTACTGGGTTCTGGTTCCATCTGTGCTACTGATTTTCTATGTGACTTTGGGCATCAAGTTTTGTCTCTGTGCCTCACTTTACCTATGTGTTAATGGGTATAATAATACTTGAAGCCCGGATACTCCGGAAATATGTGCTTCGTAGGTACCATGCAGCTATTAATAACAAATAGCACAGCACAGCATTTTAAAAGTATTTTAAATACACTAAAAAGAACAATCAGGAAGCTGCTAACTTGAAAAGCCCTGGATGGGACACAGGCAATGAAGAGCTGCTTCAATATAGAGTAATGCAGAAGAACTGGAGAATTGCTGTAAGGTGTCTATTATTTTTAAAAATATTAATGGGTTCTTTTACAGTGCTCACACTCAGGCCTCACTGGCTAATAGAAGTGACCTTACAACAACATGGGAATTCCCTGCTCTCAGCTCTGCACTGGGATGGGAAAGGTCTTCCTCCACATCCTGCGCTGCATCATCAGACTGGACTCCCTACTATCAAGTATCAGTACAATATTAGCATTCATTGTGATAATACCACCCTTCACTGTTATGGAGATGCTGAAATAGTGACAGCTATTCTGGAAAGTCTTATATATAGTGACCTCAGGATTTACTTGCAGTATCTAACTCTCCGCGGCAGTTTTTCCACTAATTGGGTTCCGGCTGATGTATACTTTAGATCAGAGGTGGGCAAATTCCGGCCCACGGGACTGTCCTGCCCGGCCCCCAAGCTCCTGGCCTGGGAGGCTAGCCCCCAGCCCCTCCCCCTTGAGGAATTTAACCATTGTAGAGTGGGCAAAAACTGAGAAGCCCTCGATGTGCAAGTGGAAGGCTGTGATAACAGCCAAATGTACTCTTACTGAGGTCACTGACAGACCCCAAGTCTTTAAATCCAACAAGTAGTCTTGGATTTTTGGAGAGCAGAACTTCTGATGCATGAGAAGAGTGAAGAGAACACCAAGAATAGAAGCAATTCCACTTCTGAAGGTAAGTTTTGTGAGTTCTAGGTTTCCTGCTAGATAAGAGAACTGACTGGATCTTATCTGAACAGGTTTGCCTCATGCTCAAGAACCATCTAGAAACCATGCTCTGAAGTTCAAGGAGAAGGTGTTGGGATGGAGCAGGGTACAACAGTTCTGTGACAGGAGATCCTTCCTAAGAGGTCAAAGATCACTCTCTATCCTCTGTCCCTCTTGGGGACTAGGAAATAGTTGGAAAAGAGTCCTCTTCTGACAAATTCTGGGGGAACTGATTCCATTGCTCCCAAGAGCAAGAGGGACCAGACCTTTTGTTTTCAGAGTTCTTTGTGTGGTGTCCTTGAAGAGGAATGGGGATGGAGGGCAGGGAGAATGGAGTGGAAGTGAATGGAATATCCCACATCAATCCCCTCCAAGATCCATTTGTCTGAAGTAATATGTTGCAGGCAGAAAGGAAGTAGAATAGTCAGTCTCCAAAGATGGGCTGGATGGTGGAGTCATACAGCAAATTATCTGGGAAAGTAAGTTGCTTAAAGCCTTCAGCCAAGATATCAAAAGCATTTCTAAGAGGGAGGAGCAAATGGTGTTGCAGCAGACAGAGGTGGTCCACTTTTTTGATGTCTAGATCTCCTCTGAAATTCTGAAGGTCTGGGAGAAGACTGTTGCGGGTGGTACTGAAACAGTCTGGAGCACTGTGCTATTTGGGACCTACTAATCAGTCTCTTCGTTTCAGGAACATGAATTCCTAGGCAATCTGAGTAAGCATGTAGATTTTACAGTGCTAAAGAAAAATCAGCTGTTAGATAGTAAGTTAGTCTCAATCTTAACTAAGTGGTGCTGTTGCCCCATTGTAATGTGATGCATACTTTAGGCATTGATTAGCCAATGGGGAATGTTGCTTGGCCCTTCCCTCGTCCTTCAGCAGCTTGATAAGATTTCTCTGAAGGGTGCAGAATGTTTGACTTTTCTCTCTGCCTGGGTCTGTTAATCACCTTGACATTTGGAGGCTTTTCAGCCTCCTATAGCGTTTGTGAAATAATTGGTACAGTACAGTGCAACAACTGCTCTAGATACAGTACTAAAGGGCTGATTCTCATTTACACTAAGGCCCCTTTACATAGATCTGGCCGTGCAAAGAGGCCTGGAAATGTGTGTAAATTATAATTATGCTGCCAGGGCAATGTAAAGGAGTGTGAACGAGACTCAGACCCTGTGATGGGGTTTACAAACCCCATACTAAGGCCAAGGGGAAGGGCTGCAGCAGTACTGGGCCAGGAAAATTCTGCCCCTCATGCACTGCCGGGGTTGCTCCTAGGGAAAAGAGAGAGACTAGGGGCTTACCGACCAGGAGGCTGATGCAGCTGAAACCCATTCAGTGGGTTCAAGACACACTGATCTAAAAGAGAGACTGAGGCAGCAAACCCTGACCAGTAGGCCTGCTGACTGAACAGACAACCCTGCTACAGGCCCTAAGACTTTTCTTTTCATGTCTTAAATACTGTCCTTGTTTTTTCTTTTCTGATAAATGCAAACAGCAGTCCTGAGGGAAGGAGGAGTTCAAGAAGGCTGGGAGTTTCTCAAGGAGACAATATTAAAGACACAACTGTAAACTATCCTGATGCGAAGGAAAAATCGGAAGAATACTGAAAGGGCAATATGGCTCCATTAGGAGCTCTTTAATGACCTGAAAATCAAAAAGGATTCCTACAAAAAGTGAAAAGAATGACAGACTGCAAAGGAGGAATATAAAATCAGAAAGGCTAAGGCACAAAATGAATTACAACTAGCAAGGGAAAATGAAAGGCTACAAGAACTGATTATTGAAATATGTTAGGAGCAAGAGAAAGATGAAGGGAAGTGTAGGTCCTCTACTTAGCGGGGAAAGAAAGTTAGTAACTCATGACATCAAAAAGAGTGAAGTGTTCAATGCCTATTTTGCTTCAATCTTCATTAAAAAGGTTAATGATGACCAGATGACTCAACACAATTAATATTAGTGACAAAGGGAGAGGAACACAACCAAAACAGTGAAAGAACAGGTTAAAGACTATTCAGATAAGTTAGATGTATTTAAGGTGTCAGGGCCTGATGAAATTCATCCCAGGTATTTAAGGAAGTCAGGGATGCAAAACTGGTTGAAAGAGTAGTTATCAGTGGGTCAGTTACAAACCGGGGGGATGTATGTAGTGGGGACCTGCAACAATCAGTTCTGGGTTGCTACTATTCAATATTTTCATTCTTTACCTGGATTGGAGAGTAGGCTTATAAAATTTTCAGATGACACCAAGATGGGAGGGGCTGCAAACACTTTGGAGTACAGGATAAGAATTCAAAATGACCTCGATAAATTGGGGAACTGGTGTGTAATGAATAAGATGAAATTCAATAACAACAAGTGCAAAGTACCACACTTAGGAAGAAAAAATGAAATGTACAACTACAAAAAGGGGAATAAGTGGCTAGGTGGTAGTACTGCTAAAAAGTATCTGGAGTTATATTGGATCACAAATGGAGTATGAGTCAACAATGTGATGCAGTTGCAAAAAAAAGGCTAATATCATTCTGGACTGTACTAACAGGAGTGTGATATCTAAGACTTGGGAGTCAATTGTGTTCTGTTTGACACTGGTGGGGCCTCAGCTGCAGTCCTGTGTCTAGTCATGGGAACCACACTTTAGGAAAGATGTGGACAAACTAGAAAGAGTCTGGAGGAGAGTAACAAAAATGATAAAAGGTTTAAAAAAAACCTGACCTATGAGGGAAGGTTAAAAAACTGGGCATGTTTACTCTTGAGAACAGAAGATTGATGGGTGTGACGGTTCTTGGGGCACAAGTTGGACTAGATGACCTCTCAAGGTTCCTTCCAACTCTCCATCTCTATGATTCTATGATCATTGATGAAAATGTTTAATACTGCCAGGCCTAGTACTGATCCCTGCAGACCCCAGTAAAAACACCTCCATTTGATGATCATTCTCCATTGGCAACTACTTTTTAAGATCTTAAATCTTTTTAAAATATCTTCATCTGCCTCCATGATGACCATCACCTCTCACTAAAATCTGTAGGAAAGAAGCTTGTATTTCCATTCCATGAAATCTGGATCCCATCCTCTCAAAGTCCAAGCCCTGATCTCAGACACATTAAAGTGTTTCACTGATTAGCTCTGTTGCTTTGTATGACCACATCTGAAAGGTTTTTGTAAGTCAGAGTCATGGGTGAGTCCCAAGGAGGAGGCCTAACTCAAATCTAGTGTAGACTGAGAAATATTAGTATGAAGGAAAAATGCTGATCTCTTAAGTCTACTTCTGCTGTGAAACCTAACAAAATATTGATTCAGCGTCCAAAAATGTAGAGAGGCGAATACCCACACACTGTGCAACTCTTCAAACCCACAGATCTAGCAGCAACAGCAGCAGCTGCCCACACGACCCTCTGCTATTTAAAGAAATTGAAACCTTACTTTACAGTCATCAACAAAACTGTGGTAAAACCAAGTATATCTCTATCTGAAAATAACCCCCCTAATCACCATGAGAATGTGAAGATGTTGCAACCTCTAGACTGCTTTGGGGGTTCTGGTTTCCTATATTTGACTACCTTTTTCTTCTGTCCCAAGAGTGTTTCAATTAAAAAAGCAGCTCCAAAATCAATGCTAAGATGATGCAAGAAGCTAATCTGTATACAGTATAGAATCTACATTTATATTGTCAGAGTTTTTCTCCCGCCATCTCTCTCTCTCTCTGCTCCTTTTCCTATAGTCTCTGCTAGATGGAATGCAAACCCAACATTATTTAAGATGGAGTTCAGTTTCAAATCATGGTGCTCAAACATGATGGAAATTTGGTAAAACAAGTTTATAATACCATGGTGTACACTTAAAAATCTCTCTGTACTTTAAGGGGCTGATTTCCAGCTGAGGCTCAGGCACAAACAGGAGTTCAGTTTTCAACAGCTACCATTTGCACTTGCAGTTTGTTGTAGACACAAAACTACTAGGCAGATATGCCCTGAATTCCAATCTATTTACACTGGTAAACTTTGGTTCAGTTCCTTATTTGTCCCGTGGACTGTGTTTTGCAAGAGACACTGTGGCTCAAATACTGTAAGGCAAAATTTCAAGGGCTAGACATTTTGAGGAACTGGAAAATTCATAGACTGGCACAAGGTACAGAATTTTTACCCTTTAGGTCAATAGTTCTAATTATGGCTTCGTCATTATTATCTGCTTGGATGGCAGGCAGTACATGAAATGAGTTGGGGGTCTCTGTCCAGATCTCAGTAAACACTAAAGCCATCAGAATCATTGGCACCTTTATTGGCAGACTCCGCAGAAAGGCCATTGAAAAGTGAATGGACGTGGGAGACTGAACTAGCTTCTGAGGCCTGACAGTGGTCTCTTTGATTGAGACTTTAGGCGGATGGACAAGCTCAGTTGGATGCTCAGTGGATGCTCAGTTGTCCCACTCAATGTTCATGATGTTTTATTTTTTCTTAATTTAATTAGACAAGAAAATACCATTGAAAAAGAACATGAACATAAACATGCTCTCATACCTTCCCCCTGCTCTACTTTCTATGTACTTAATAAACGCATCATTATTGGGAAACAAGGCTGCAGCTGTATTTTCGCAACCCAAATAAGTGGTCATTGGCATGAGTGCCCAAACCAACCTTTACAGATTAACACTGCTGACCGTAGCAACTGATGGACTTGATAGAAATCTGGGGAGAACATCTTTCCTGATGTGAAGGGTACTGAGTTCTCCTGATGTGCTAACCATACCAAGCAGAGGAGACCAAAGGCACTTGCCTGGAAGGAATGGAGCCAGCCCCATCCCTCCCCACATATTTTTATCAGCACCCTGAGGCCATTCCAGATCACTCCCCAACCTATGGCTCCCATATAAAGAGACCTCAAATTAGAGTATAACATCCCCATTTCTTTTCTAACCCCACTAGTTATCATAAGCAGGAATTCCTTATTGGGTCTTGCCTTTCTTCACCTGACACCCCAATCAACAACAGAATTAAAACTGATCTCCCCTCAACCTCCCACCCCCCAAAAAACAAGAACAAGTAGCATCTGATTTAATACAAATGGATGATGTATAAGAATCCGAGACAATCTTGTATGACTGTCGTAAACATACAGCTAAGGGTAGCATAAAATCCCTCCTTACCTGTAAAGGGTTAAGATGCTCAGATAACCTGGTTGGCACCTGACCAGAAGGACCGATGGGGAAAGAAGATACTTTCAAATTGGGGGTTGGGGTGGGGAACGCTTTGCTTTGTGCTGTGTGGGTGTTCTCTCCGGAGACAAAGGGAGAGACCAAGCAAGTAATCCAGCTCCCACTGAAATGATACAGCTAATATTACAGAACTAGTAAGTAATAGAAATGAAATGTGTTACAGTATCTTTTGTTTTAGCTTGTCATATTTCTCTGTGCTAAGAGGGAGGTTTATCCCTGTTTTGGTAACTTTAAAGTTTTGCCTAGAGGGGAAATCCTCTGTGTTTTGAATTTTTTGTTACCCTGTAAAGTTGTCTTCCATCCTGATTTTACAGAGGTGATTCTTTTATCTTTAAATAAATTCTTAAGAACCTGATAGATTTTTCATTGTTCTTAAGATCCAAGAGTTTGGGTCTGTGTTCACCTGTACCAATTGGTGAGGATGTTATTCTCAAGCCTTCCCCAGGAAAGGGGATGCAGGGTTCGAGAAATATTTTGGGGGTATAGGACTCCAAGTGGTCCTTTCCTGGATTCTTTGTCTAAATCAGTTGGTGGTGGCAGCATATTGTTCAAGGACAAGGTGGAATTTGTGCTTTGGAAAAGTTTTTAACCTAAGATGATAAAATAATCTTAGGGGGGTCTTTCATGCAGGTCCCCACATCTGCATCCCAGAGTTCAGAATGGGGAAGGAACCCTGACAATGACCTCATGGCTTCTGATTCTGCAATGGCTGTGACCAAAGTCAAGAGTTTGTTATTTTTATGGGCTGTGTGACTGAATGAGACCCTGTGAGAGTCACTGGGTGAAAGTGCAAGCATAAAAGTCAACAGCTGAGATAACTTTATTGAGAGTGTTGAGGGAACAGCACCTCAAGACTGTGAAGAACTAAAGAGAATGTGAGTGAAGCTCACTAGGAGTTCTGTGCAAAGACACAGGACCAGACTGATGGCAGATGCGCATCATTTGTATTGTTATAATACGTTCAGGACAATCAGTTTGGATGATGGAGGGGGGGAAGGAGGGAAATAAGAATCACCCAAAGGGGCATGTAGGATCTCTAAAATTTGGTCATACACACACGGCCAATAGGGATTACATATAGAAGAAAGACTTGGATGGTGGACACCCCGGGTGGCATGAGCTGGCTTTTAAAACATAAACAAGAAACAAGCAACAAAATACAAACCAAAACAGGAATAAAAAACCACTTCTTAAACAGAGCAGACATGTGGCTTTACAAATGTAAACTGGTTTCTGAAAAACCTGTGACTTTTCTTGATTTTATCTATAACTTATTCCCCCAAATGTACCACAATAAAGTTACTGATAACTGCCTGAGACCACATAAACAACCAACCTTGAATTTTTACCTACCTAAGTCCTGGTTCCAAAGTTGAGAGAAATCAATAAAAAGACTCCTATTGATTCCACTGGGATTTGGATTCTCACCCTGTTGCCCTCTGACCCTGAATCTGGGATGGTAAAGCCATTAGAAACGCTATTTCTTTGATGCTACCACAACTAAGACTTTGCACTTATACTTACCATCTATGTTTGAACTAGCTGTAACCCCTCACCCAAATCTGTCTGCATCACAGTCCATTTAATTTTATTCTGTTATCTCCATGGCTAGTGGTTATCATGGTAGTATTTTATACTCCATCAAATATTGTTTCAAACTACAACTTTCTATGCTATAGAAACAACTACACACTGTTCAGAGACTATTAAAGATCTGGCAGTCTCACAGAAGTGAAATAATGCAAGGAAACAGAGTTAAGACTGAAATGATCTTAACTCATGTTTGTGCATAAAAATTGTAAGACAATCTGTACCTTAAGATTCCCACTGTTTGGGGATCTTTGCAATACTCTGGCATGGCTGCATTACATGAGAACTGGCTTCAAAAAGAATTCCTAATTTCTTGGCTTTTGTGTATTTTAATCAGACCCTTGAAGTGCTCTGAATGTCTTTACAGTGATTCAGTTCCCTTTCCTTTAGTTTAGCATTCTAAAACTTGTTAATAGTGTCCAATGAAGACAGCCCAGGGGGAGGATGAGATGGCACTGGTGGACCAGTAGATGACATTCTCCTCTCTAAAGGCTTGTCTTCACTTGCAAGTTAGGCTGCATTAGAAGTTGACCTTGAGGAGTCAAGGTAACTAACAAGGGCCAGCAATCAATGTAGACACCAGCTTGTCAAGGTGAATGCTAGACTGAATCAAGCTAACTTTACCCCACTTAAAATTATTATTTGCTAGTGAAGACAAGCCCCAAATTAATGCTTAGGAATAACTCAACACTGTGTTAGGGGTACCATGAAGCTGTAGATGATTCCTTTCAGATGAGATACAAAACTAACATCCTGATCTGGTGGTCACTGAATATCCTGCAGCACCTTTTGCAAGTGTTGGGCCAAAATCCAATTTGTATAGTTGCATACTTCTTACCTAATCTCCCCCATTTTAGCTGGAATCTTAAATCTCCTGTCCTTTGCTGTGTGCTATTGAGCATTTACTGTGTTCCACCCTAGAGGTGACTTTATTTCAGTGGTACATAAAATAATTCTGGTAACCAACCAAAAACAAAATCTTACTCTAAATAAAGATTTGTAGAATCTAGCGAATGCTCCCCATTGGACCATAGAAATGTAACTATATTGGTGTATAAACCTACCAATAGTGTTTCTTTAAAATTGATGGCATAAGAGGGTCAGAGGAATGATAAGTGGATTAACAGGTTCTCATTGCTTGATCATTAGTTCAACTCCAGTCTGCATCAGCACTGACCATCTACTAGTAGGCTGTAGGTGCTCTCAGTCTAGTGCCATGTAGATATACGACCCCTTCACAATTAGCCACCCTTAATGGCAGCAGCATCAGAGACACCACTTTGGTATGGCGGCTGCTCTACCTTTTCCTCCCTAATGACAGTCCCTACAGGTCACAGTTGCACTTTTGCAGGGAAGACTGCATTGCTTCCACCTGTGCTACATCTCTTCTGTGGTTAAGGTTAGGACCGCAGCCTCCAAGGCTGTCAACCCTCTTTTCAGGAGTTCTACATTCTTACACTATTTTTTTTTTGTAAATAAGGTGATAGATTTTTAACTCTTTAAGAATAAGTGTTGTCTAGAATCCTGAGCTGAGCGCGCATTTGTGTTTCTGCCCAGAGTACTTTGTGTGTGTGACTAAATCATTAATCTGAAAACTGGGGGTTATAATGGAAATGCTGACAGACCCTAAACTACAGTGGCATTTTTATGCTGAAGAGCATTTTCAACCCATGTACGCTGAAGAGAATATGATACTTTGGAGTGATTATAGCTACACGCAATTATATACTTTACATTCAGTTAGGTTTTTGTTTGTCTGTTTGTTTTGGTGGGTGCATTTCTCAAGCACTGCTCCATTCAGTAAAAGATGGGGAAATTTTATTTATGACCAAGTCCAATTAGTTTTCTTCCCTCATTCTCATTTTCTTCCTACATGTTCTATTCCCTGCTTCATGCACAACTCAATAAGCAGTGAAAACGGCAAAGAAATATGTTATTTCCACACTAGTCCTTATCTTCAGTTGGGGGCTAGAGTCCAGAAGCAAAGACAACACACCACTCTCACTTCTGCCACGATGCGTGCAGAATGCTGCCAGCTGCTGATAACTAGGCTCACTTTCTCTTACCTTGTCTTCCCTCCACACCTCTGTTTGCCTGTTTCAATCACCTGTTGCATCTGGTCCTATATCTAGACTGTGAACTCTCTGGGACAGGCACTGTATTCTTGTTGTGTGTCAATACAGCACCTCACAGAATGGGGCCCAGGTCCTTGATTGTGGATCCATAACCATCCCCCTAGGTAGAACACCACCTCCTCACCCTGTCACTGAACCAACCAAACCACTTTACTCTCAAAGTTCAGAAACCTTCCAGAAGACTCTGGCAGGGAAAACCACCCATCTGACAGACTCAGGCATTGATAAGTTTGTGAAACACTAGAACCAGCTGCATACCCAAACCACTGATGAGGCAGTCGCCAGGTTACCTCTTCACCCACACACTCTGGCAGCTCACCATGATTCTCTGACAAACTATGGAGACTGAATCATGAAAGCATGGGACTCGAGTGCCTAGGCACATAAACTACATTGCTACAGCACATGAACAGCTCACCTGCATACACAGGCTGCAGTCATAAGGGATGCTAAAGAAATCTTCTCAAACACAATTGCATCACCTAAACCAAAGAAGAACTATTCTGTGGAAATTGGCTAATTGACCTGAAGTCAACTCATACATGTACACATGAGCAAGTCCTGCCCTCTAAAAGACCTCCTATCCTACTTCACAGACAAAAATCAAAGGAGGCCTTGCTGAGAAAGTGATAACCACACCAACATCAGAAACACATATCCAACCTCCCACCTGGCTTGATGGAATTCAAACTGATGTCCCAGAGAAAAACCCTGACACCTCTGAAGAATGTCCCTTCCATGTTCTGGGAGAACTACTCCTGGCCTTTTTGGCTTCTGAAGTCTTGCAAACAAAACTTAATCCCCACGATGACAGAGAACATTTTAATGCTTCCTTCAAAGAAGACAAGCTACTGATCCTCTAAAAATGTAATAGACCATCCAATCCTGAAGAACTCTTACACTTAATGCCAAATCACCTAGCCAGAGGCCCCCCCCCCACAACTGCCAACTCCCCTCTTCCTGTCAAAGTCATCAAGAAGACAATAGCTTCCAAGCTCTACCAGCATCTACCCTCTGCCAACATCTTGGATCCTGCACAAGCAGGTGTCAAAGGAGCCCATGACACAAAAATGGGCTTGCTGATACTGTTACACTATACTTTTTAATCTTGGAGAGGAAACAAACCTCTATGCTGAAAGTGCTAGATCTCTCTGCATCCTTCAGCACTTTTGATCATAAACCTGAGTTCCTGCAGCAGTAGAATTTCCTTACTATGGACTTGTGCATCAGAATTTAAGCTTTGATTAAAAAAATGTTTCCTGATGTTTTAGTTTACAAAGAAAACCTCAAAAACGTGAATCATGTATAAACTGACACATTCATGTCTTTCAGAGTGTTCAGACACCCTGAAACAATAGCTCTGAGAGGTCTGAATTGTCCCATTCACCTTGCGGAGTGTTTGCTCTGACAACTCGAGAAGAACTCCATCAAGCTTTTAATGGTTTGGGACCTGGCTACTTCAGAGACCACCACAACCCTTCAAGACAGCACAATTCCCTGATGTAGTTAGAGAGTCACAGGGTAACATTATCAGGCATATGGGGAAGAACATTCTCTGTTGTGGAATCCTAACTATGGAATTATTTGCTGGAAGAAAACAGACTATACCCAAGCCTGAAGGTGTTCAAACAGAAAGCATGCCTTTATGATAAAATCTTTCCCCACAAATGATTGTTATAATGCAAAACAAACAAACAAACTCTCTCCAGCTGTAAATTCACACTCCTCTGTAAGCAGAAGGAACAGAGGAACAAACAAACCATGTGATAGGAGCCTTATAAACAAATACTTAAGAAGAAATAAATCAAACATTTAACTACAGTAACTTCCTCGTAAACCATATGCAATAAACCCTTGCTAAAGACGGTCAACAGCATCTGTAAGGTCAAAATCTCTTCTAAGTTACAATAATGAAATGCCCACTGACTATATACTATACCCATACTATCTAGATGAAGAAAAAAAACTTTCCATTGAAAACATTTGGCCTTGGAACATGAAATCAAACAATTTAAAGTGGCTCACGAGCTTGCACACAACCTCAAACTGCAGATGCCCTCAAGTTACCATTGACAAAATAGAGACTTGAGAAACTGAGAATAATGAACCAATTCAAAACAGTGGAGCAGGTCACTGGAGCAGTTACATGCAAGAGAACTTTCAAATTGGAGAGGGTTGCAGAATCACAGGGCCAGATTCTGACCCCAGTTACCCTGGTGTAAACCTGCAGAAATACCGTTAAGGTCAGTAGTGATACACTGCTGTAAACTCAGAATAACTGAGATCAGAATCTGGTCCACGTTCCAAAAGAATAAATTACCCCCTCCCCCCACGTTCAGAGTTGCAGGACTGGAACTAAATAACAGCCACTGTTTATAATACTGAAATGGCATCATGAGAAATGACCGAGTTCTAGAGCTTCCCACAAATTTGGGTAAAAGAAACATCTCTGTTATAAAACATAAACCTCTCCAGTTTTATTGACAGAGATGGAAAGTATCAGATAATGCAAATTGCTAAATTCAGTCTCTGATTAGCAAATAAGCACTTATACAGGGGTAAGCCTCTGGGCAACAATGACCTTACCATTGATTTAGTATAAATCCTTCTCACATAAATTAGCTGCCCTATGATTTCAGTGCTTCAATATGCCCTTGACAAAGGGGTTGTTGCAAAGTTCTGTGCAGCAATTGGCAATGATTTCTCTTATTTGGAAAGCTGGCAGAAATCCAAATTAACTATGGACTCTAAACTATTCCATTACTGAACCATATTACACTATTAAAAGCTGAGCTGCAGCATAGGGTGTACAGATTGGCAAACTGTTACGTTCTTCATGGACTGTATTCCTGACCACGTGGTCCCACTAGTTCATGTAGTTTGTGCTTGTGTGTACAGGAGAGGCAACGAATGTGAACTCAAGGCCAGATTCCAGTCTCACTTATGCCAGTGTAAATCTGAAAGAAATCCCTTGACTTTATTGATGATGAAGTCAATGGAGCTCCTTTGGATTTACACCAGTGCATCTGAGATAAGAATCTGTCCCTTTGACTTTAATCTGTCCCTTTGACTTCAATTCAAATAGCATATGCTTCCTGTTTTTCAAGCATAAACAATGTGCAAATCTCATGAGTGGACTGCCTTCAACTTTTCAGCTTCTTTTGTATACCTTGGGCTTGATTCCAGTCTCTCTTATACCAGTGTAACTACACTGACCTCTACAGAGTCCCTCCTGATTTATACTGCTGAAAGTGAGATAAGAATCAGGCATTTTGAATATGAAAGGGATTATATACAACCAAATACCTATTCATTTTACTGACCCATCATTCTCACTGAGAGCTGAGAAAATTCAAGCCTGATTCTAGCAGGACTATCACTTCTCCCATACATAGTGTTCTGTTTACAGACCTTTGAAAGTACATGACACTATTTAGGAGTTGTTTCCCCTCCACCTCCTTCCACAAATATAAAAAGCTGCAATTGAAAGTCCAGGTCCTGAAAGAGAGTTCTGTTTTTTATCAGATGGTAATGATGAGTACATCATGAAATAATTTAATAGCTCTCATTAAATGCATTGCTGGATAGCAGGCTTGATTTATGAACAGTATGCTATGGTTATAAATAAGCTTAACTTTGCTTGTAACACAGCTGGTCAAGAAAATTAATGTTTTGTTTTCCATAACCTTTGTACTCTCTCCTCCTCTGCTACTATGGCAAAGCTCAAGGCGTGTAACATGATCATTCTTGGAAAGACAACATACATCTGAATGCTTCTTACAAGCAAAATATACCATTAGGTATTCATCTTTCAAAAAAGGCAGGATGCACATCTTCCTTATATTTTCTCTTTTTAAAAACTGACTTACTTCCAGACCTGCCACTTCTGCACATATGCTGGTGGGGTCACTAAAGCAGCATTTCCTGGCAAGTTCAGTACCACTAAGACTGATATTTAGCTCTGGCATACTTTGAAATATTTTTATAACATTTCAGTAAAGGACTTGTCTCTATTTCTCCTTTTTTTTTAGCGCAGGGGAGTAGAACAAAACACACTCCACACTGGATTTAATGTCCATCTTCCCAAATAAGAATAAAGGAAACAGGACACAGTTTGGTACAGTATAGTGGTCTGAGACACTTTTTAGTGCTTACATTCATTATGGTGCCTAATCCTAGGCACATACTTGCTCAGTTGGGTAATGTTTTTTCAATAGATCTTTTACTCACAGCACAAGGTGTGCATTGTACATGTAATTCAGCAAGGGGGGAAAATCTAACTTTTAGGAGTAGACAGATGTAGGTGGTGCTTAGAAGAGAGTAGATTTAAATATGGCTGAAGGGAATGACTCTGATCATATGGTTAACAGCTGGAATGTATGGACATGATACTTTTATAACCCCTGCAATTTCACTTACGGACCTAAACAGTTGTATATTGTTGTTATGCAGCATTGCAAAAGTTGCTACATTCTACCTTAGAGGTAGCTGCATTTCAGTGAAGGGTGAAGTGACCTTAAATGCAAAGCTTGTAAAATGGTTTTGGAGCTTTTTAGATGAAAAGTACTGTGCAAAGAATTTATGAAATGATTATTACAAAAATAACCTACTTGATTATTCAATTACATTCCTTATGCAAGTCAACTGGATAAAGTTCTCTTTTTCAATTTCATTCCATATGATTATGTAGTATTGCTGTGAACTACTCGACAGCACCAGAGCTGGCTGCATTTCAACAGTGTGGGAAGTGATTCTTGTATGTTATTATATTTCTATTATTATGCCACCCACTGATACATTCCTACAAGAGCAGTAAATAACATAATCTTTTACAAATGTTTTTGTAAGAATGTATTTGTTTAAAGAACACAGAACTCAGAACAATATGGAAAAATGAATAACAACATATGAACTGCGTTAAAGCTGAAGTACATGTAAGGAAACTCTTCTGCATAAATAATAAATGTTCTGTGCGGAAGGTTAAGAACATCAGTCCAGCAGAGTTGAGGCCTGAAGGGCATCACCATTCCAGAGGTCAGTCAGGGAGATGAGGGAAGAGGTCCTTTAGAAAAGAAGACCACAATACACAATAGCAATGGGGAGAGGAAGGTGTATAACAGAATAGCAATATTTGTGTGAAGTGGGGAAGGGTTAAAGCAGACTTCACCACACAACAGTGCTGGAGGGAAGGAAGGAAACCTTACAGAAAACACAGTAATGGGGGCAAGAAGGCCCCAAGAAGTGAGAAGATACCTGAGCAAGGAAGGAAAGAGACCCCATAGTAACTAGTACTTGGTGACATCTTACTACACAATACATAAGAGGGAGAAGGAAGGAGGCCACCGTGATGTTATGGTCACTGAGGGAGAAAAGAGACCTTTCCACAACACAGTGACAGTAAGGGAAGAGGAAGTTCCCCACAATACTCTAGTGGTAAAGTAGGTGGCCCATACCTCCAAAGTGATTATATGAACAAAAGCAATTGGCCTAGAGAACAAGGTGTCAAGCCTATTTGTTTCCCCACCATCTGGTTTTACCTTCCTTTGGTGGAGGGCTGCTGGCAGGGGTTTGATGGTCCAAAGAGTGGGAAGCAGTGGAATGCAGGAGGTGAAGAACTGTTTGAATATGTCCTCTCTCTCTTGGCTGCTCCTCAGATTGCATCTTGGTGCTTCCGCAGTAGACTAGCTTTTCTACTTCATAGGGCACCCTGCTGAAGACCTGTGGCCTTCCTCTTGTTATGACTTTTTCCAACCCTTAGGCTGATCGCCCACTATGTCAAGGTTGCTTTATTATTTTTAAGCATTCAAATTTTGCATGATCTCACACATTAAGATCAGATACAGGTCTCTAAATGCCTGGGTAGATTTCATCAGTTCATGTTCCGTTTAGCAACCTCACCTCCCTCGGCACACACTAAGATTTAAAGCAACTGGCTAGATCCTCAGTTGATATAAATCTATGTAGCTATGTTGATTTACTTTGGCTGAAGGCGGACAGCTACGACTGTAAGATCTTTTGGGCAGAGACCATCTCACTATTCTACATTTGCAAAGCAATTAACACCTGGTCCATGACTAGGGGCAGTGCTCTTAGGTGCTACAACAATACTAGTTTAATAACATATCAGTTTAAACCAGCCAAGCGTAGGTGCTGGGCTGATTTATACCTGCTGAGGAACTGGTCAAATTCTATGAGAATTTGATAGGCTGGTTCCTGACTTGGCAGTGATTGAGCCCAAGTTCAGTATTTTCAGTGATTTAATATTTGAATCAAAACTGCTTCAATTCTGTGTTTCCCAAAAGGCAATATTATTATTGATGATATTTATGTTCCCTACGGTAATAATATTCTTCAGCAAATGAGAAACAGATGGAAACCTTGGAGTCATCCAGGCTCGATTAAAACGTGTCAGAGCAGAACTCAGAGTGGAAGGCCTAACAAATACACTATAATAATGGAGCTTTTTAAATCTGTGCTGTAGGCAGCACCATCTCTAAGAGAAAATTTCTGGAACCTGAGTGACGGTGGGGGTTCCAGGTTTCCTCTCTCCAAGATTTCCAAATCAGGCAGAATCAGGCTATGTGTTAGAAGCTGATTGTTTTTCTAGTGATGGAACTCAGCCTGGCCTGTGAAAATCAGTCTGTTTTGTGCACCATCACCAGTAACAAAGATTCTGCAATCAGACCTCAGCTGACAATTCTGGCGATAATGCATAAGTCAGGACAGAATGCAGCTCGCTTTCCCTGATTCAGCAGTGCTAAGGAGTAAAACCTGATGTCTGTTAGTAATACAAGTACTTGTGACACAGAGAGCTATGATCTCCTCTCAGTCCTTGTGCAGAATCCAGTTGATAAGTGGGATTTTCAAGTGTATACGTTATTTCAGAGCACAAATCCCATTGACTTTCCCACCTGACACCAAGATGTGTTCAACAAGCAAGACCGATCCCAGCCTGTTGACTACAGGGAATAGATAATAAGAAGGCGCCATTTTTATGTTTCTAACATTTTAATGTGTCTTTCAGCCTGTCTGTAGTGTTGTAAACATGATAATAAGGAACTGAGAGAGCCAGTTTGATGCATGTGTATATACTCATATTTCACAAACATTACAGCATTAAGACTTAAAATCAAACACAAAGATCCAATTTCCATTTACTACTGCTCAACACAGTTTCTCTTGAACATCATTCAGTGACTTCGTCAGGGTCATTTCTACCTCTCCTACTACATACAGGAACCCCATTTGTACTGACTTTATAATATTTATTTTCTGGTTGCAACCTAGATTTCAGGCTTACTTAGTCAATCATTTTTTGAATCTGTACATAATATATTAAGTAACAAAATCACGTATGATGTGATCCTTGGAAGCTACCAGTCAAAACATGGGGAACGCGGAGAACAAAATGATTGTGAAAACCATGTCTGAACACTGAGGGAATTTGGAAATGGCTAATCCCTGTTAGGACTAACACTTTTTTTTTTTTAAGTGTTACTCTACGATTAAACAAGCTCTTTTGTTTATATTACCATGACTGCAAAATATCTGCAATAGCCACTTAACCAGAGCTAGAAGCACAAAGTAGAACATTCTCGCCAACCACCTGGAACACTAAAGAATTCCACAGTGAATTGCCGTATTTTTATCCACCTAAGAGTTTGGTCCTGTATTCCTTATTCGGGCTACCGTCACATTAAAGTCAATGGGCCAAATACTGAAGTCCTTATTCAGGTGTTACCCCATGATAACTCCTACAGTTCAGCTTTCTCCCTTGATTAATAATGTTTTCCCTGAGCAAGAATTGAGTGAAAGCTAGGGAAGGACTTGAGGATTTGGCCTAGGAGGGACTGCAGGATCAGACCCTAGATTTTTATATATAGTCATAACATTACTATTGCTGTATGCATCTTCAAGGCATTAACTTAGTGCATGGACACACAATTTGAATCAAAATCCTCCAGTGGTGACCCCTAGTTTTCTTACTTGGTTTGTCCACATTTGTAGAACCATGTCACCAAGAAATGTGAAGTAATAATATTTTGGCATGCACGTTATCACTGATTTAAAAATCTGGAATTTAGTTATTAATCCAAAGAAATGGAGTACAGAAACAAGTAATACAGTAACTGCTGTATTATATCATTAGTACGTACTGGAATTGCTAATATAAAATAAACAAGGAATTTATTCTCCAACAGATATTGGGCTGTTGTAAATAAGATTCTGAAAACAATGTAATGATTACACACACCGAGAGAGAGCATATCTGTTAATTATGGATGGCTGTTTCTTTCTAGATGAACAGATTACACATTAAGATCTTTCCCCTTAAAATGATATATAAAAGAGGAAGACAATTCATCTCAATAGAACAAATTTATTCCTTCTTTATTGCCTCTTGCAGTCAATGGAGTTATACCACAGACAGATTTGACCTAATGACTCTAGCTTGTCTTTCCTGCTGGTTCCCATCTCTATAATTAACTTTTATTGTAGTTTCTTGCTATTTATTTATGTAGAAAAGTATTAATATTGCTGCGATCATTAACTTCGTGGTTTCCATCAAGCTATCTGACTTCAGCTGATTCCATGGCTTGTGGATCATCTAAACTCTTTTTTTGGCACAAATTGATGACTATTTTCATCTCCCAAGACAAAATTCTCATTTTCTTTTTGATGACTCTGGTTTCTTACAAAACAGATTTTCCTAGGTGTGGTTGGCTGAACTGTCTACTGTTAAGGTTGCCAGATGCTTCCCATTGTAGGATTGTATTTACTATTGCTTATAACTTTGCCAAAATATAACCATGCAAAAACAACGAGGAGTCCGGTGGCACCTTAAAGACTAACAGATTTATTTGGGCATAAGTTTTTGTGGGTAAAAACCCACTTCTTCAGATGCAACCATGCACATAACCATGCAGAAATTTTCCATGCCGGGTGTCTGAATGAGGCTCATTTTTTGGTTTAGTTGTTTCCAAGAACAAGGCTAGGAAAAAATATGTTGTGTTGCCCATGTTAACAAATCCTGATAACCTTTTCTTTAAGAAACGTTTGTGACCTCAGGCTTTGGAAAAAGAACATGAAATTTGGCCTGGATGTATGTTTATTTTAGGGATGTATCTTTTGCTGTTCCTGTGAAAATCCACCAAATTTAGCCAAATTATAAGCCTTTAAAAAAATCTCAGTTTGCACATGCTCAGTAGAGACTTAAGAGTTTAGCAGCTAAAATCTCCAAAGATTCCATCCTCGTTGAGGCTCCATCCCCTCACAACTCCTAGTGCTGACCAGACTGAACATGCACTAGGCTCCAGTCCAGGGCTACAAGGGGGAAGCTGGACTTTCCCTGTACTGGTTATTGTGGGCCAGGCTGGGGCTGGGCACTGGAACTGAGCCTATCTCTCCTGTGCTCTCACTTACCTGCCCCTCAGGAAAATGCCCAGGCAGCATACAAGAACAAGACATCTGATTTGAAAGCAGAGGCGACAAGAGACAGATCGAGAGGGAGGGAAAGGAGAAGATGGAGAGAAAGAGCCTAGTGAAACTGGGACTGAAGTGTTGGGGAAGAGAAACTTGACTGGGAGAGCAGGACACTGGGAGCTGATTGGTCAAAGAGCCTGGGATGGGAAGCTGGGGGGGAGGAAAGATAGTGACTGGCTGGACAAGGAGACCAAGACTGGAAAGCAGGAGTGAGGAAAGGAGGCTGGGACTGATAGGCAAGAAGACAGGGAATGGAGCCACTGAGGGAAACGAAGGCGGGTTCGTGGGAGCCAACTGTGAGGGAAATACTTCAACTGCACGTGGAGTTGGGGGAGGAGAGGAGATTGGGACTGGCTGGACAAGGAGACTGGCATTGGAAACCATTAGGGGACACTCAATCCAACTAATAGTTTGCTTTTTAAAAAAAAGTTGCTCTATCTCCGCAGTCCATTATGGGCAGGGAGCACTGATCCAAGAACATGCTCAGTCCTGCGAGGAAGGTAGCACCTCACAGCTTTGAACAGAAGCTACGCTAGTAGCTTGAGAAGCTAGTTATGGTGAGTTCCATTGGAGACTCATCCAGTCAGAAGACAAGAAGAGTGTTTCTGTGACGTTTGGCCTTCAAAATAATGGTATGCAGCAGGTAGAATTGGTGGGCTCCTTAGGTTTCGACAGATACACAGAGACAAATCCAGGGAAACAAAGGACTGCCTCTGCCATAGATTTCCTGTGTGACTTTGGGTAAATCACTTAATTTCTCCTTGTCCTATTGAAGACACTGCGAGTTTTAGCACTGACTTCAACGGTGTCAGGTCCACATCTGTAAAATAGGGATAACAGATGATTCTTTTCTCTCACCCTTTGTTTGTTTATCTATTTAGATTTTAAGTTCTTCATGTACAGTGCCTAACAATTTTGGTTGGGGCCTGTTAGAACCACCACAATAAAAGGAAACAGCAATAATAATTCAGGGACCATGCGGTATGAATACAACAATGCAAAGTTTGCATATTTTTCTACAGTACACAGTATATGGGCCAAATTCTGATTTCTGCTACCTGGGAGGAATTCCCTTTGACTTCTGTGAGAACTTAACCACTGCAGCGGGGGCAGAATTTAGTCCTGTGTGTATATGTTTCCTATATAAACAAAGCAGGAAGGAAAAAGGGTCTTAGATAACCATCAAAAAAATGGTTTTGACCTTTTTAACACTGCTGCCAAGAATAAAACTGACACAGCCTTAGACTCTGGGCTATCCCTGAGAGCTTATTCCTTCCTGCACTACCGCCAGAGTCAATGCAGATTTGTTTGTTTGTTTGCACAGGAGTGTGTCTTATCCTCTTCTGTCACAAAAAGTTTAATTTAAAGTTGCATGGAAAAGGAAAGTCAGAACTGTCAATAAACTGTCCCTGACGTGATCTGCCTATGATTGGCATCTACCCGCTGTATTGATACAGACAGGGGAGCCCAGTGGATAGAGTACTAGACTTAAAGTCAGAAGATCTGTTTTTCACCCCTGGCTCTACCATGGACTGACTGTGACTGGGTACAGATCAGCTATTCTATAACTCAGGTTCACAGACTGTCAAATGAGACACTACTTGACTTTGGAAAGCACTTCGGGATTTATGAATGAAAAATGCTATTTAACTGCTAAATATTTTTATCTAACTATGTTGCTCATTTTAAACTAAAACTTACCTTTGTCCCACTTGGACGGCATTATCATAGCTGAGCAGTAATTTAGAATATTGCTGTGAAGTGTTAGGATTATCATCTGTAGATGGTCAGTATTGCTGATAATGGATATCTGCTGGCTGCTCAGACAGACCACTGCTTTAGTTGCCTTAATAAATGAATCGCAACAAATGACTACCTTGTAAAGAGTTCAAGCTGTGTCCTAACTTCAGCTAATTTTCAAGCTCTTTTCAGTTAAAATAAATTATTCAGCAGTTCCCCCTTTACCATCATCATCTAGGCTACATTTCTAATAGTCCTTTCTGCTGAACATTCTCAGTCTTTACATCAGTTGCACAGAGTCTGCAGGAAGAGAAAGCATGCACAGTATACACAACAAAGACAAGGCTGCTTTCTCTTAATTGCTATGACATATGTGTTGCCCAAGGCAGAATGGAGATCAGTAGTGTCAATTACGTTACAAAAGAGTACAGCAAACAGAAATAATGCACTGACTTCTGAAACAGATGCAGCTGCCTATTTATTATCTAACAGAATCCTTCGCCATAATTCACCTTCTACCCTCAGTAGTGTTAGGTCTCTTTCACTATCAACGAACCATCAATTGGCGCAAGAAACATTCCAGGTCTCCAGTTCCACGAGATATAGAAATAGATTCTCCATCGAAGTTGAGAAGATGCTGTGAATAAATAACTGAACAATGAGGGGCCTCTGGCACATGCTCTTAGAAATCAAAAGAGCCAGAGAAAAATAATCTCACACTGATCAGGCTGCAGCATTTAATAATACCCACCAATCTGCCTATTCATTGGTCTGTCCAAATGATGCACCAAATATGGAAAACAAATGCAAGAGAACCTGCTTAGCGTAAACTTGGGGGATACCAAAACTCAGTTTAACACGAAATACAACCTCCTGATTCAGTGCCTTGTAATGTCCAAACTGCAAGTCTGGTTGTTGTGAACTGCATGCTTAGAAGCACAAATCCAGTGGTCTGCTCAAGTACCTTGGCTGGGCACCAGGGATGAAGAATATTCCCCACCGGCTGTACAGTGGGATGGGGCTGCTCCATGGAGGCTCAACCAGTTTTTATGACCCCCTCACCCCCATGAAGTTGGGGTGGGGTAGCAGGACCAGAAGTTCTCTGCAACAGATTATTTTCTGACCCCCTTCCAGCTCTGCCCAGCCCTGGATTATGTAAAACCATGAGGCCTTGAAGAACTCATCTCCAGGCAAGTGATGCTCACTATTTCAAATCTATCCCTCCTCTCTTTGTGGGTTCTGTAGCCAGATGTCCCTCAGCACCCATGGAAGAGGGGTAGGTTTGCTATACTGAAGCGGGTAAGAAAGAGATGGTGCTCCTATAAGAAAGGCCCATCTTATAGCTGGAGAAAGAGGAAGTCATCCCTGAAGGAATCTGCCAGTGTGAAGCCAGGTGGGTTTTCTGTTCTTCTTGCTTTTGAGTAGAAGAGTGATTTACACTCAAGTTTTTTTCCAAATGTGGCTTGCAACAGGGAGTTTTAACTGAAAAAGGAGGTGCTAACTGTACGGTAACAGTAATACTAGCTGCAGCTTGAAGGATGGAGAAGGTACAGAGATGTGGGAGATCTTCAGTCTAGTCAGCTAGGATCAGAATGCCAGCCTCGCAGATAACTAATGCCTCACAAGCAGAGCTCCTAGTGGCTGAGAGCACAGGAGTCTTCTCTTTCCTTCAAGTGTTCCTGAGCAGTTGGGGCCTACTAGGAGCTGTTCTGCATTGCCAGCGTGCAGAACGTTTTGGCCATAGCCCCTTCTCCTGGAACACTCTTCGTGCTGGGGGCAGCCAGGAGCAGGGGGCATAGAGCAAGAGGAATATTTAGGCCACCAGATCAGCACAAAGGAGATGAAGGGAGGTGCCAAGATCTGACTTGGATTAACACCTAAAATCTTGTTCATCCGCAAGGCAGCACGCTTTAAAGGTGATGGTGAGTGACAATATAACATTAAAGTGGAGGTATATGTTCTGGCTCACTGTCATAACAAACCCAATAAGGTAATTTTCATTCCACTTGAAAGAATATTGCTAAATGGGAAAACACTGTGGTCAATAAATAGCATTGCTGAAAATGAAATGGCTTGCAAATAAAATAGATTAACCCTTCAACTAAAAGCTAACATAAAGAAAACTCCATTTAAAGTATCTTGAATCTTGTCTGCAGAAGACATATCATATAGCATGGGGAGTGGCAGTATTAGCATCCGAATCTGGCCAGCAGAGCGGTGGCTTCTGTGACTGGGGCACATATTCACAGGAAATGGACTGACTCCACCAAACTCAATGATCAACAGAGAGTAAGTGTGTTTGGTCACTACCGAGTTGGGGCCTGGCCCTGCCAGCTATTGAGCACCCAGAGCTCAGCACTCTGCAGCTGTTCAGCAGCTTGCAAGATCGGGGCCTGAATGAGCATAGATTTGAACTACTGACTTAGAACTGAAAAGCAATGTTGTTTGTTGCTGAGAGCAAGAGAGTAGCAGTACTGATAGTGCTGCAGTGAGGACTACAGGGGTGTGAGCTGCAGCACACACCAAAAGGTTGCGCAGCACTCTGTCTGCCCCCATGTGGACGCTGCTGGTGTGAACTAAAAGGTTCTATACCTACTTCATGTAGTCCTGTTTGAAGAGGACTTTGCAGTATAGATGTAGCCTGAGTTACAATCTGAACTCTGTCGCCTTTGATGAGACACTTCACTTTTATGTGCCTTCATTTCCCCCTCTGTAAAATGGGGATAATTCAACTCACCTGCTGCAGACAAGCTTTAATCTATCCATATTTCATATTTGATTTAGAGCAGAATTAATGTTAAAAGAGAAATATCAGAGTCGTGTCTCCTTAACCTGCAAATGTAAGGCAGAAAATAAACTAATCCTCTTTGGCCAGGGACAGTATACTTTGGAAAGAAGGTTAATTAGTCTCAGAAAGACTTCCTCCAACAAGAACTAATCATGTGGAGTTGGGGGAGGGGAGAATACAAATATAGGCTGAATGTCAGCTGCTGTGTAGATCTACCTTCAAATGAACATTTCAAGAAATAAAGATAATGGAAAAACATGAAGTCAGTCTGTTTACCCAGGGACAATGATTATAATAGCGATTATCTTTATGACATATAGTGGACATTTCATAAAAATCTGTCACATACCTGAGAAGGCCCATGTGTGTAAATACAGGTGCCTAGGATATAATGAAACTTTGCCACTCAAAGTATCACAATATCTGGTGATACCCAAGACACTTGAAAGAGGTAAGCAGTGAGAGGACAGGCAGTGCAGCCTAATAGGTAGGCACTGGATTGAGACTCAAGAGATCTGGGTTCTAGTCCTGGCTTTGCCACTGGCCTGCTGGGTGATCTTGGGCAAGTCACTTTGCTTCCCCATCCCTCAATTTCCCCATCTGTAAAATGGCAATACTGATACTGACCTCCTTTCTACTGATGAAAAACACTATATGGGAGCTAGACATTACAATACTACCAGAAGGAAAGATGCTGCCTCAGTGACAGGAAGGAGAAAGGATACATGCTCTAGAAATGTAACAAATTGCTTAATGCACTGTAACAACAGGAGTTGTATTTCCCTAGATGAACTTCTGCCAAGTATAGGACTAGCTATGTTGTAAGTCACTGCAATAGTGAAATCTACCCAGGAAGGGACCTCTTGTGAGAGACAGATTGCAGAACAGGAAACAGTACCACTCCTCAAGCATTCACTGGGGGCAACCCCTTCTGCAGTGCTCCCCAGTTCTGGCTGCAATCAGCAGGGGCTAAAATGAGGGTGTTGTCATGAATCACATGTTAGTGTTAACTGTCAGCATGGGGGTGATGAAAACATATGTGAATGCATTTGAGAAAGGTAGTTGTATGAACTGTGAGATGCTGGGATGTGCAGGACATGGAGCAACATGCATTCTACTAAAAACTAGTACATGAGTCAGCCTGCAAGTGGGTGTGCATGGGTGCAAACAAATACAAATGCAGACATGTGAAAATGTCCTGGTTGACATGACACATACGATACATGTGTGCTCAGATCTAATCAGGGCAGGGGGAAAGCCAGTTAGCCATGAGAAGAAGGAAGAATGAGATCCAGAGCTGACACTACTTCATGCAGATGTCATGAGAGTTCCTTCATTATGGGTGAAATGTACCCCAGCAGAATGATGTCACAAGTGCTAAGCACCACTTACTGTCTATTTTGAGGGCTTAAATGGGACTTCAGAGGTGCATGGGTCTTCTGTAGAGGGGTGAATTTCAGCCTTCTGCTTGTAAAGCTGTTTGAGATCCTTGCAGGAGAGACACTAGAAGTACCAAGTATTGTTACTATTATTAAAATTATTCTATTATTGGTCCCCCGAGTCACTAAGCCCCCTCCTAACTGCTCTGTGAAAAGGCTAAAATGCCAAAGTTGTTATCCTGCCAGGAAGTCCAGCAATGTAAAAATAATACCCAGTCCAGGCAAACAAACAAAAAAACCCACAACCCTTTGAAGACTGGCTTGAAAAGCAAATGATATATTGCTTACAAACAACTTGGCTCATAAATCAGAAGCTACACAACACACAGGGCTCCTTCCAGAGTGCTGTTCCCCTGCTTAGCTGAGTTGATGCAGGTCAACTCTTAGCTCTACTACTTACTTCTTCAAAGGCTGAAGAAAGTAGCAAGTATTTTTTAGTCCTGCTCAATGCTAACCTGGGCATTGAAGACAAAAACAAACAAAACCCAACAACAACAACTAGAGTTTCACCAAATGCAAGAGCCTTATCAATGTTTAAGGCAAGACTAATGCAGAGAATGTGTTTTGTTTGGAAACACCCTGGCACTGTTTGCATTAAGAATGCATGATCTCTAATATGGAACATGTGTTTGGTGAGGATAATAAAACTCCTGAGCTGGGATGTCAGGAGAACTGAGCAACCTCCTCCTTTCTGCTGCCTGGAAACTGCTTTATAGTTTATGACTTTAAGCGACAAAACATGACAAAACAGGTGGGGCTGGCACATCAGGATGTTTCACACCAGCCATCTGTCCAGAGAAGGTACACACCAAGGGGAAAAATGTGTGACAACTACCAGCAGTAATGCAGGCAGGCAGGATTCTTAAACATCAGGAAAACTGGGGCCTGGTGCAAAGCCCACTGAAATCACTGAGAGGCTTTCCTTTGACTTCAGTAGGCTTTGGATGAGGCCCTAGATTTCTCTCAAACAAAAGCTACATATAAATTAGTTTTCTTATTAATGTTCAGGATTATACAGTGCAACACGTGACAGTGTGCACATAATGTGGTTTGAGCGTTGGTCTGCTAAACCCAGGGTTGTGAGTTTAATCCTTGAGGGGGCCATTTAGGGAACTAGGGTAAAAATCTGGGGATTGGTCCTGCTTTGAGCAGGGGGTTGGACTAGATGATCTCCTGAGGTCCCTTTCAACCCTAATAGTCTATGAGTCTAAAGTGCAGAAAGAGTCTGGGAGCTTTGCTCAGGGAGTCCTGAAGACTTTTTTGTGGGGGTGCAGGGGAAATCTGTTTGAGACCTTAGGCTAGACAGGGACAGTCTGTTCATGCAGAAGTTGGTCATGACGCTAAGGCCTGGTCTACATTTAAACTTAGTTCGACATAACCCCAACTGTAGATGCAGCAAGGTCAACAGAAGAGTTCTGTAGCAGCACTGTAGTGTAGTCACTTACTACAGCGATGGAAGGTGTTTTGCCTTTGCCAAAGTAAAACCTCCTGGAGAAGCTGAGGGAAGAATTCTTCAATCAATCTCACTGCACCTCAGTGAGGGTTAGGCTGACCTAACTACATTGCACAGGGCATGAAATGTTTCACAGGCCTGAGCAATAGCTAGATTAACCTAATTTTTAGGTGTGGACCAGGCCCAGGGGTGAAAGTAACTCCAGACACTTACTGGTACGGGGCTGGGGCCAGCTCTGGCCCCCTGAAGGGGCAGGGCCTTGGGTGGAAGGGGCGGAGCTAGGGGTCAGCATCCCCAGCCAGTCCTTCCAGGCCGCCTGGCCCCACCGCCCAAGGCTCTAATGGTGATTTAAAGGGCTCGGGGCTCCAGACGTCACTGCTGCGGTAGCGGTAGGCAGCAGTGGCGTCCAGAGCCCCGGGCCCTTTTAAATCACCAGCCCTGGGGCAGCTGCTCCCTTTGCCTGTTGGCGGCCAAGGGGGGGGCAAAAGAGGCAGGGACGTTAAAGTGCTGCAGGATCCTTTGTCGCAACAGTGCTTTAATGTTGCCATGGGCGGTCCTACCAGCAGGGCCACCGACAGGGGAGGGGGGCGGCAACGTTAAAGCGCTTTCGTACTGGCTCACTTTCACCCCTGACCAGGCCTAAGGCCAAGTGCTCTACTGCAACCCTCAACTAGACCTACCTGACTGCCAGTTCTGAGAGAACAGCCAATATCTCCAGTGAAAGATATTACTTCGCCCACCTTGTCTCTCTGGCCATTCCCCTGGGTAGTTCTCCTGTTCTGCTTAAGTGGGATCATATAGAGAGCACTGGAGCTAGTTTTGTGTTTTCTCTGATTTACAAGTACTAAATACAGACCTATATTACTCTCCAGTGATTTCTTTTTAAATTTATGTGACATTTGCAACTAAAGAATTGCTCTTAGTTTAGCTGCAGTGCTTTGAATAAGCTTTAAAATCAGTCATAGCTAAACTACTGTATATAGGACAGCTTTCTAAATGTAGCCTTTATTATTATTATCATATGAAAAGCAGCCTGATCTGTTTCAAATTTAACATTTATTAGCTGCTTATGCAGCTGGAAGTGTGGTCATTTCCTAGGATCACTGACCTACTTGGGCAGAAAGAGATTCCAATACTCTTATGTTTTGCCTAGAAACTGGAAATGCTCTTAAAGTACCAAAAAGCACACTCGATAAGATTTAGCACCATCCCATTAATTTAGTTACTCTCACTGCAGACAATATCTATCTACTGTACTTATATGGCCCCTATCACCAGAGAACTGAGCACCTCTTGTCTTGAAGGCATTTATCCACACAGCATTCCTGTGAGAAAGATCAGTGCTATTCTCCTCTTTTGGTGGTGGGGGGGGGGGGGGGCGGAACTGAGGCACAAAGAGGCCACATGAATTACTCAAGGTCACAAGGAGTCTGCCACAGAACAGGGAATTGAACCCAGGCTCCTGCCTGGATGATGCTTCCTTCTCTGTATTATTACCTTTGTAGACTGGAAAACTGGCATACCTAGGGTGGTTCCACTTATGGCAAATCCTTTCTGATACAGCAGTACACCTCTGCCCCGACATAACACAACCCGATGTAACATGAATTCGGATACAACACGGTAAAGCAGCGCTCTCGGGGGGCGGGGCTGCGCACTCCGGCAGATCAAAGCAAGTTCGATAAAACATGGTTTTACCTATAACATGGTAGGGTTTTATGGCTCCCGAGGACAGCGTTATATCGAGGTAGAGGTGTATTTAATGCAAGTGTATAATCTACGGGGCTGAGCCTCGACTATTCCCAGGTTTTCAAGGGATTAATGTAACCCTGGCGTAGAGAACTTGTTTACTGAGTGAATTAGAGATGGACGGTTTGCTGAGAACATGTTGATCAATATCTTCCAACTGCCAGTTTAATCAGGATTAAGGGAAGGCCTATTAATTTTTGCCTTTTCCAACATTTGGTGACCATGTAAAAATATTTCTTCTATCTACACATAAATTAACCTTGATATCGGCTAGCTGGACATTTTAGCAGCAGTTCTATTTTAAAAGCCCATGACTAGTAATCTAGCTTCAAATAAAACGGTTTGCTTTCCAGGGAGTGGCTCACAGAAGACTCAAAGAGGTGATCACTAGAATGGTTACTATGGAGTTCAGGCTGAGGCAGGCAACCTCTGCTCAGCCCCTAGCCTGAGGCACTCACTGTCTTCTCAGAAGTTTCTCCTATGGGATGGAAATTGTTGTGTTTGTTCAAAGCCCAAAGTTAAATTTTATGGGGAAAATCTGCTGAGCCACATTTGAATCCTCCATGTGTGAAAACAAAATAGATTTTGTGCACTGGAAACATCCGCTTTGTTGGTGAGAGAGGGGAGAGGGGCTGATAACTCCAAACTGGCTCTCTCTCACCCCGACTTCAGACTTCGTGTTTACATAGCCCTCAGTGGGCTCGTAAGGCAATACCAGTACAATAATGCCTGAGGGGTAAAACACTTCCTGCGATACTGCCAGAAGCAGCATAATCTCAAAACAGGTTTTAATCCTCAGGCAATATTTTACTGCTAATGAGACAAATCCTGCATCTCTTTAGCATCCAACACTCCCCGTGATTCCAAGGAAATATTTTAGCATTCCAGCACACACAGAGAAACACATTCAGTACACACATTTCACCACACACGTTACTTCAAGTGTACTGAATATATAAATATATACACACATACAGCATTACTGGAATGCACCCACATCTGGGGAGGAGGCAGCAGTCAGTCATACAACATACAATACAGTATATGGATATGTGTGTGTGCACACTGAAATATTATCATTTGGATCACACTGGGATCAAGCTTCCTGTCTCAGAAGTGAAGGATTCTTGCAGTACCCTGTGCAAATTAACGGGTACAGTGGAAGAACAGTAGTGAAAAGCCAGATTCTGACCCCTTTACTGACCCTGAATTATACCTTATTCACTTCACAGAGACTACTTGTAAAGGAAAGGGCTACTCACCATGCACAAGGGGGTCAGAATCTGGCCACAGGAAACACACTTAATCATAGTTTAGGTCATTCATAAAAGTAAAGCTAAATCCTTTTTCTTTGTAATGTTTCCTTCCAGTGTAAAGGCACCAGGAACTGCCCCAAAGAAAGACCAAGAAGACAGACAGAACTGGGCATCCCTTCCAAGCCTCTTCCGAAATCACATTTAGCAGAGGACCCCTAATTAGTTGAAAAAGCATGCAAAAGTGTGTAACCAGAGTTGTTTTCAGGTTGGACGTAATTTGGGTTTTTAAGACCTCTGGGCTCTCATTCAGCTGCAAGAATAAAACCTTGTAAATTCTAAATAAAAAGCCAGTTCCTACATAAAAGTTCAATCCTGAATGGATTCCAGAAGAGCAGCTGATGAACGGTGCTTGTTAAGCCAAAGCGCTCCTCTATGGGAATTAATGCCAGAGGGAGAGAAGGCCTCACAACCACAGGCCAGAAATATCCTGCTTCTGAGGGTGAATGCAAGCACTTAACCCTATTCTAATGACTTGCATTGACCTTTAAAAACCAAATCCTAGTCTCAACCTGCAGCCCAAGTCCACAGGCTGTGCTCTTGGGATCTCCACGTGGGTGTGAAATGGTTGCAACCCAGTTGCAACTGCAACTCCAAGGGCCTCTATGTCTGGTGCCTGGGCTCTAGGACCCTGCGAAGTGGGAGGGTCCTCCAGTCCAGAAGTCTACACTGCAGTTGAACAGCCCTGAAGCCCGTGCCCTGCAAGCCTGAGTCAGCTGGCCTAGGTCACCTTCGGGGCTCTAACTGCAGTGTAGACATACTCGTTGTATGTGCGCATGCACCCACACATCTTTAGAAAATGGTTACACTGAGCAAGTATTACCCCTTTGAATAATTAAGGTCATGATATAAAAAATACACTTACTACTGCATAATTAAAAAATGCCTCTGTGCCTATAATGCATGTTGCCCTTGATCATTTGAAAGCAAGAGAGAACAAAGTCATTAAGAGCTAAATTATTCTAGTAGCCTATTATCATAGTGTAATCTTATTAGAAAAAATTCATGCTGGTATAGCCTCTTATCTTCTCCACTTACAGATGAGCCATGTGGCTTACCTCTGAGTGCACTAAGATAATGAAATTACAGTGAATTATGCAGTCCACATATGGAAAAAGGAATATAATTCTGACCCTTTAGGGAAGGGTGCAGATTTTTCATAGGGACGGGAAAGCATCTTTACTCAGTTACCATGTACAAAGGACTATTCCCTGTTATTTGTAGACAAACACAATTTTGAACAATCATTTAGGGCTTCTATTGTAATGCTAAATCGGAAAGTCTACTGCAACAAAACAACCAGTACTACAATACTATGTCCAGTCTGCCACTGACACGATGGAAGACATTATGCATAATACTTAGGGGTGGATTTTTAGAACTGTGCATACATTAGTGCACATATCATACTATCAACGATCATGGTAACCGCATGTTCCGATAACTTTCGCACGCACAGTTTTTGTGACTGCAGGTGCAATCCCAATAACAAATTATGCTCCTTGTATTTTTAGTTCCCATTGGCCACTCCATAGCCTAGTTCCCGACAGCTGGAACAACAAGCAACCTGCTGATGACTGGGTTGCCAGGGGCTGCCTATTTGCAAATGGCAGTTTAATCAACCCCACTTGGTCTGCTGATACAGTTTAAACCCAAGACACTCATGAACTTCTACTGTTTGAGCTAAAGGACTAAGTCCCCTAGCTGGCAGCTGTAGCAGACTCATCCATCTGTTATTTAGACCAATCATTAAAGGGGGACAAAGGCTAAGCTCTTCTAATGTGGGTTATGCTTCGACACCAAGGAGGAGCAGGGAATGGAAAAGGGGATTTCAGGGAAACACTGGCAGGTCTGGAGTCTCCTTTTAGCTGTGGAGAAATTAAGGGGATGAAGAACTCACAAGCCTGCAGGGCACAACTGAGGAAGAGGCACCAGAGAGGGATGTAAGCAGAAAGCGGGGAGCGCACAGCTGAAGATACCAGTGGGTTTAAGTCTGGCCCTAGACCTCTATCATCCACTGAGGAACCAGCATGCATATCTCCCCTGGTCAAATGCAGCAAAGCCCTTATGCTCCTAGGTGGGATTCTAAAGAGACTCCTGCAGTCCCATCCAGGAAAATGCCTCAGTCTAACCAATATACTTAGCAAGTGTTCAGCATTGTAAAGGAGGGAGGGATAGAGAAGGTAAAACATCTCATTAATCCCTCTCGGCTTGAGTCTCCCCACATGTGCAAGAGAGATAATCGTATTCACTTAGTCATAGAGGGGCTGCTGATCCTCCACGTGGCCAAAGGGCTTTATGATCATCAGAGGAAAGGGAAAATTATGGTGTGACTTTGGCCAAGTCAATTCCCCTCTCTGGGCCTGTTATTTGAAAAGTGGAGCCCCCACTTGTATGTCTACTTGTTGCACGTAGGTGCCCAAATCAGGGATCTGTACCCAGAAATCGCTAGGCCGGCATCTCCTATAGCTGGCTACATGTGCAAACAAATCCTCTGTTCACACACATGCATTCAGTAAGTAGGCAGGCAAAATTAGAAGTGGACTTCAAAGAACCCAATGACATTGCTCTATGAAAGTCAGCCCATCTGTGACCCAGCTCTCCTGTCTGTAAAAGAGAGATAATCTTACCTACTCATCTTGGCTCTGCCACTGGTCTGCTGGGTGACACTGGGCAAGACACGTCCCTTTTTGGGTCTTAGTTTCCCCATTTGTAAAATGGGGATAATGATACTGACCTCCTTTGTAAAGCACTTTGAGATCTACTTATGAGAAGTGCAACACAAGGGCTAATTATTTTTATTTATTATCTTTATAAAACAATTTGAGTTCCTCAGATAAAGAAGTGTTCTATATGCACAAAATATTTATTATTATGATTAGTTTTATTACTTTGCAGGCTTCTCTCTCAAACAACTGTAAATGTTAGCCATGTAGCTGCATTCTACTGTACCTTAGCTGCATTGGCCACTGTCAGTAGACAGGATACTGGGCTGGATGGACCTTTGGTCTGATCCAGTACGACCATTCTTATGTTTTTATGTTACCTTTTACCACATCATATTTCCATAGGCTGCATTTGAAGGTGTCTTAACCACCCTGAGTTCAGTTGATCATGAACTTGTGACTCTTATGGTGCAATAATAACCTGATTTACGAGTAAGTGGCATAAAGATAGCATAGCCTTAACCCTCTCATTATCATCTGTGAAGGCCTATCTAAAGGCTATGCATGCAATTAAAAGTTTTCTGCAAATGTTAATTACAGTGGGCTTAATTAACTAATGACTGGTTGCTCTTTTGATTGTATTAGGTTTATAAGTAGAATTATTTTAACTGAAGTATGGATTACAATATATTAGGAATCAGAAGGACATTTAATAATTGTTTAGGGTCACACTGTTAAAGAAATATTGATGTGTTCTCTGAGGCCTCCAGCATTTGGTTAGTATTTTCTATCCAAGTCAAAAAGATACTATTTAAAATAGTATATCCAGGTAAGATTTTCTGGTGCTCTTCAAAGGGAGCTGGAATTTGATTTGGACTATAACTCTCATGCCATATGCCCGTGACCTTGATATAAGACTGCTGACTTCCTCAAAACACAGTAGGTCAGGAAAAAATGAGGAAGGCTAATATTCCTGAATTAACTGATGCACTGATTAAAAATGCATTTTTGCACAGGATTGAAATAGGAGCAGTATTGATTGCTGCTCAGCGGTTGGTTCCTCCATACACCATATAGAGGAGAAAACTCCTCATTAGCCTGAACTGTATTTAAATAGTGATAGAGTGGATAGCATGTATCCTTGCCACTAGCCATAGGGAGAGGGCATTTAGCATTTGACAGATAAGTAGCAGTTAAGTATAGCTCTGATCAGACGAGCAAAGTACTGTACTGATCAGAAGAGTAAAGCACTGATCAGAGAGGATAGGAGTGGAATAGCAGGGGTATTGAAGGTCAGGATTGAGATGCATTAGCGAAGCAATGAGAAGGATGTGCAGCTGTTGCCTGCACGATGCATGATTCCAGCCAGCACTGTCTTTGCAGCACTGAAAGGAAGTGACCTAGTTTAATCAAACTTTTTAAAGTCAAACTAACAGTTGCTGGAGTTAACTGGGGGCTGGGAGCAAGGCATTCTCAGTGGAAGGATCTGAATTTGGGAATTCATTTCCACCATCCATCTGAGAGTGCCTGTGTTTGCACATCTTTAAGGCACAATGCAAAGCCTTTCTTCTTTCTCTCCCTTCTGTGTGTGTGTGTGTATGGGAGGGTGAAGTGGGGTGGGGGAAAGGCGTGTGTGTTGCTGGTGGAAACCTCAAAGCTAGACACTTGTTGAGTCAAACAGCATGCACTTTATACATGTAAAGTATTTCAATAAAAAGGTTCAGGGACTATTAGTGTACAGTCTGAGGAAGCAACTCGATAATGCAGCTTCCCCTGGAAAGACAACTGTAGCAGCAAAGGGACGGTGCAACTCCCTTCCGGACTTCGTACAAGCCAGCACCGCTCTTTCTGAGAACTAGAGTAGTAGTAATGAACGTTCAAAATGCTGGCGAGTGAGGAAGAAGCATGAATTCAGGAAGAGCTTGTGGTTATGTTCGGAGGTGTCATGAAAGCCACTAAACTAGCAAATGAGATGGCACTTATAATCAGCCTGAACTGAAGATTTCCTGTCATAAAAATACTTGACTCTGGGCACACTGCACCCATTCCTGGAACAGACCAAGCGACTGAAGGGCGTACATCGGTAGCATGGACTACATCTGAACCAGTCCCCAGAACGCTGCTGTTAAGTTCAGGTTTATCCATGAAACCCAACAACCATTTCATTAATTTCCATGTTCTGTCATGAAAAGCCATGTGCCTAAAACCATTCCCCCAGCCCTAGCCACAGTTGTCAGAGAAGGTTTCAGTGTCTCATTGTAAAACAACTTGAGTACTTGAATCTTGTCTCTTCAGTGTTGGAGTTGTCATGCATTATGCTCATGGCCTTACTCACACTCCCAGCACACCTTTGTCCCCTGTTACAGAGCCCCCTTCAGAAGGGCTGACATTCAAGTTACATACTATGTATGACTGGAGCGCTTAGATATTGATGCACTGGCTATCACCTTGTCTTCTTGTAACATACCACACAGGCCTGTTGCAACAAGTCTGATCTTGCTAATGCATCTGTTCCTGATGATGCCCGTAACCACAATCTTATGCTCTTCCTTTAAATGTTTTACACAAGTTTTAGCATTTATTTCTCAGAAAAGATATTCCAGTCACCTCTCTTCATCTGACCACCATATGAATAAGAAAGCCAGGAATTAACCTCACCCTCCATCTTTCTCAACTTGTTATTGCCCATCTGAGTTAAGCCCCCACGTGACAGTGTCATGACAGCATAAACTCATCTGTGGTTTATTTAGTCACAGGATGATATCAGTATAGACAGTCTTCCTATATTGGATGAGCTGGTCTTTAGTAAAGCCAATCTCATTAGTGGATTCTCCTTGAGATGTGGTCATTTTTGACACCATTTTATAACTGGCCTTCTTCACCTAGTAGCTCCAGCTGCTGGACTCTGCCTACCCAAATGAGAGGAGTACGTAAGGATGCAGAGAGTAGGACACTGATGATGAAATTCTGAATGGAATGTAAAGGAACAATTCCCGCTTCCCTGACTTAACAAGTCAATGGACCCACTTGGATGAGTAGGGGAAACTGGATTTGGTCCTAAAATGAACTGACTAGTATACATGGTCAGAAAGCAGTGGGATAGTAAATTGATTCAGCACAGAGATGAAGCAGTTGACAAATGGAAAGCTGCAGGGATTAGTGTTAGGCCTAATCATATTCTTATTAAATTACCAAGAGCCTGGAGGAGAGAATGTGCTACAAGGCGTACACATTTTCACAGAATAAGGAAGTGACACGGCCAGTCAGTACTGAAGAGGATGGAACCTGGAGCCAAAAGGATGCAGAGAGAGTAGCCATGCCCAGATAAATAATGGACTATGCAGATTGGTGGAGAAATGAGGACTCGGTTAAAGAGGATTATGCCTCAATCAAATGGAGCAACATGGATGGCTACATGCTGTAAAAGATTGCATGTTGATCAGGAGTTAGACTCTGGAACGATAATGGACAGAAATTTAAAATCTCAGAATCAAGCATCAGTTAGGAAAGCAAGGAGAATAATTGGCTGTTTCAACAGAGGAGCACAGTGCTAATCAGCATCGATTCTATAGTGTACTGGTGTGATACCACCTATTAGATGAATGCGTACACAGTTAGGTTCCATGTTACAGAAAGTTTGAAAAAGAACTGGGAGGGGAAAGGTGTCAGTTGGGTAAATGAAGGGAAACGACAACGGTTATAGCCATATGGACAGGTTGGGGAAACTAGCTTGGCATTAATTAAAAATAGGGAATGGAAGGTGGGAGATGAATGAGGGATTAAGGTCCTGACTGCTCTGTCTCGTATTTAAAACACAAACATCAAAGATTTGAAACCAGACAGTGCTACCTTACACTCCACATTACTAGCAGTGGGTTCACCAAAGAATCACTCCCAGAAGCAGACACAAATGAAGATGCTACCTGGAGAAACTATTCTCAAGGATGTGTGTGTTACATACCCACCCAGCTGGAGCCCTGCCATTGAGTTCACACTCAGAGAAAACAGAGAAATAAGGAAGCAGTGCCAAGCACACCATCAAGAGGGAGAGTAGTGTCTGCTTAATAATGGAACTGTGTTCTACATCTCTCTTTCTGCCTGATTAATTGTCCTCCCAGATAGGCAAAGAGAGGCCTCAAATATGTCTGAGCCTATATATAGCACCACCTGACATCAAGCAGTAAAAGGAAAGTCTGCAGACACCCTATCAGAAGGGCAAAAAGGAGTAAAACAATCTGAATAAAAGTGATATGATTTAACAAGAAAAATGTAAGCTATACATTCCTTTAAAATCCACAGACTTTGTTCCTGAGGGGCCGGGCAGTAAATCCCTTTAGCAATAGGATTTACATGTTGAGATGAGGAGAGATAAAGCAGTGTTAAAAAGAAGATACACACATGCTACTTCACCTGCCCTGCTAATTTTCATGCAATTGTGTTTTGAGATAAAGATGCACCTCTTGGTTTTTTTTTTATGAGCGCAATAATAGAAGATATTCAGAATACACTGTCCTTGTGGCTATATCTGCTTTCTTTTTAGAGTATGCATCCAGGGGAAGCACAGTACGGGTGGTGAGGTGTGTTCAATAATTCTCTTGCTGCAAGGCTCATCTGATTCCTTGGGCTTTTCCTGGATATGGTGTCCAACTGTGAGGCATTGTTATTTAAAGTGGGGTTCTTAATTGCTAATTGGGTTTTTGTGCTATTGATGGATTCTGTTGTGACTTGACTATGGGCAGAATGATTTGTTTTGTATTATGGTTATTTAGGCTCAGCTCCTCAAAGGTATCTAGGCATCTATTTCCTATTGAAATTAATGAGAGTTAGGTACCAAAATATCTTTGAGGATCTGGGGCTTAGTGAAGTTTTTGTACTTTTAGTATTGTATAAGTACGTAGGCTCTGATTCAACAAATCAATGTGTTTCAACAAAGCACTTAAGCACATGCTTAACTTCAGGGACAGGTTTAAGTCCTGTTAAAGTTAAATACATGCTGAAGTGCTTTGCTGAATAAGGATGAACTGAAGCACGTACAAAAGTGGTTAGCTGAAATGGGTTACCTAGAGCCTGGGTAATCTTTTTTAACCCACTGGAACAATAAATAAATATAAATACAAAATGACAGAAAAAGAAACATACTCCTTACACTGAAATATACTGAGTCTACCCACGTATACACACCATAAAAGCAAATAACCTTGTCTAAAACATAATACAAACTCATCTTTTGCAACAATGACAAGTGGGTCATTTACGAAACTGGAGCATGTTTTGGTGCTTTTTTATAAAATCAAAACGATGATTTTTTAAAAGTTTATTTAAGATTAAGCAAATCCATTAACTCCACCCCCACTCTCCCATTACGACAAACCTTCTGAGATTTTGTAACACATGCAAGCAGCTGGATCACAGAGACAATCTATTATCTGGTATGTAATTATGATATAGCCTTGTCCCTAGCTGTCCCTGCAGTTCTGACAATTACCAATGCTCAATGAATTTTGAGCATGCAATCACAAAATGCATAGCTCGCGTAAGAGTCGGTTGATAGCCTTAAATCGATTTTGCTGGCACAATTATTAAGGAATCTGTGTGTGTTAATCTGAAAATTCTGAAATGCAAATGACCTTGCTAGAATTTGGGTAGAAAGAAGCATCATGCTGCCAGCATTCCCCGCTGCATGTGGCTTTCTTGATTTCATATCACACTACAGAACCTCATCATTGCTGTTGAGACACGTGATATGCTCTGTTCACTGAAGAAGGCAAGCAAGCAGAAAACATTCACGGTCTGTCTCATCCTTCATTAAAGACAATGGCCAAACTCCTATAAAATGCAATGGGAACCAGACTGGGTCCTCTGAAATTACAGGACAGTAGCCTAACCACAACTGTGACCTGAAAACCTCTTTTCCAGGCCAAATGTGGATCTTGGCATAAAGATGAGCCCTTCTGGAACTGCTATAATGTCTACACGCTGTAACCCTGTTACCATAAGAATATGCAGGAATAAAGGCTGAAACAGACAGGATAAAATGGAACTACTGTATGATAGCATCCCTTGGCTTTTGCAAAAGAATGGGCTACTTTTAGCACTTCCATTGGATTGGATTTGTAGTGGTTTTGAGATTAAGCTTCCGGTCACATGTCAAATGATAAAGAGCCTTTTTCTTTTGCAAGCAGCTGTTGCTGTTTGAAAGCTACAGTATAAAGGTTTGTTGCACGATTATAAATAGCAAATTGCACAGACCAAGAAAGAGGATTCATTTATTCTTTCCTCAGTGCATGTAGTGCCAAACCCTGCTTGTTTTACTCTCATAAGCTGCCTCATTTATTTCAATAGGACTGCTTGAGAGAGCAAAGCCAGCAGGATTTGGCCGCTCTGGTCTAAATCCTCAGGTTTATTATTCTGCTGTGCAAATAAACATTCTTGAAACCACCTCCCATCTGGAACTGTGTCTGGGATTGGGTCTGTACCAATAAAATGCCATGAATCCTGCCACTAAAATGCACTGCAGATGAGTCCGAGCCACGCAATAGTTTTCTTAGTGGCCCACTGAAGCTCTTGGAGCCTACTGCTGAATTTGGTTAGCGCGGTGGTGCCCAAACTTTTCCTGTCATGCCCCCCCCTTACCAGTAATGGAATCTGTCCATGCCCCCTTTCCATTATTGCACAGTTGGCTCAGCAGCGGAGCCTGGGCTGATGGCAGAGCTCAGGGCAGAACTGGGCATGGGGGGAGGAGGTGGGGCTAGAGGTGGAGTTGGCATGGGGGTGGAGAGGGAATGAAGGCAGAGTGGGGCTGGGGTCTAGGGCCGGAGCTGGGATGGGGCCAGAGCGGAGCTGGGCAGGGGGCGGAGCTGAGCTGTGGCTGTAGGGGGAGCAGAGCTGCGGTTGAGGCCGGAGCTGGGCGGGGGGTGGAGCTGAGCTGTGGCGGGAGCAGAGCTGCGGCTGAGGCCAGAGCTGGGCTGGGGGTAAAACAGAGCAGGATAGCACTCCCTTCCTGCCCTCTGTGGGGGTTGGCCCAGGCTCCACCGTGCACCCCCGAATGTTTCTCTGTGCCTTCCTGGGAAGGGGGCACACCCCACAGTTTGGGGACCACTGGGTTAGCGGGCACTCCTTGACAACATGTATCATTGTTTGAGCTGCACTTCAGCCACAGTTTGGATTGTCTCAAAGATCCCAACGGTGCAGGCTGGATGCACAGACGCCTTGCCCAGTCTGGAATTGGTTAAGAAAGGCCCACTGACAACATGGCAGGTCAAAGGCAGGTGGGCGAGGAGTAAGTTCTGTGACAAGGAACTGATTGGTGGCTGATGTTAAATACCAGCCTTCCCACCACAGAGACTTCGCTGTCATGTCCTGGCATGACCGCCTTGACAACAGTGGGTGTCGTGATGAAAGACTTGTAGCTGGTGTGCTAAAAAGATCGTTGAACAAGGGCAAGTTGAGTTGGCATGTACTTCTCAAGCAGCTTGCCAGCTGCAATTAGCCTCCTGATGTACAGGGGAGTAATGTGGCTCAGAACTGGAAGCCATGGAAGATGAATCAGCTGGAGAATTCCTGATGATGCACATTGTTGAGTTGCATGTCAACAAATTTGGTGTGTCCCGACTGACTCCATACTGGCGCACAGTATTCTGCTCTTAAGTACAAGATGGCAAGGGCAGAGGTCCTTAGAGTTGGAGCATCCGCTCCCCATGAAGAACCTGCCAGTTTGCTGAAAAGGTTATTGTGCGTCATGACTTTCACTGCTATCTTGCTCAGATGGCTTTTGTACATCAGTGTTTGGTCAAGGGTCATGTCTAAGTAAACTGGGTATGCATCATGCTTCAGCTTCTGGCCATTCATTATGATTAAGGCTGTCAAGCAACTAAAAAAATTAATCATGATTAATCGCGCCGTTAAACAATACCATTTATTTAAATATTTTTGGATGTTTTCTACATTTTCAAATATATTTATTTTAATTACAGCACAGAATACAAAGTGTACAGTGCTCACTTTATATTTATTTTTATTACAAATATTTACACTGTAAAAAACAAAAGAAATAGTATTTTTCAATTAGCCTAATACTTTATCTCTTTATCTCTTTATCACGAAAACTGAATTTACAAATTTAGAATTATGTACAAAACCCCCCTTGCATTCAAAAGTAAAACAATGTACAACTTTAGAGCCTACAAGTCCAATCAGTCCTACTTCTTGTCCAGCTAATCGCTTAGACAAACAAGTTTGTTTACATTTGCAGAAGATAATGCTACCTGCTTCTTGGTTACAATGTCACCTGAAAGTGAGAACGGGCATTTGCATGGCACTGTTGTAGCTGGTGTCGCAAGATATTTACATGCCAGATGTGCCAAAGATTCATATGTCCCTTAATGCTTCAACCACAATTCCAGAGGACATGCATCTACGCTGATGACAGGTTCTGCTCAATAACGATCCAAAGCAGTGCGGACTGACGCATGTTCATTTTCATCATCTGAGTCAGATACCAACAGCAGAAGGTCGATTTTCTTTTTTGGTGGTTTGGGTTCTGTAGTTTCCACATTACAGTGTTGCTCTTTTAAGACTTCTGAAAGCATGCTCCACACCTCATCCCTCTCAGATTTTGGAAGGCACTTCAGATTCTTAAATCTTGGGACAAGTGCTATACCTATCTTTAGAAATGTCACGTTGGTATCATCTTTGCATTTTATCAAATTTGCAGTGAAAGTGTTCTTAAAACGAACATGTAATGGGTCATCATCCGAGACTGCTATAACATGAAATATATGGCAGAATACAGGTAAAACAGAGCAGGAGACATACAATTCTCCCCCCCGCAGGAGTTCAGTCACAAATTTAATTAGCCCATTTTTTTTAACAAGCATCATCAGCATGGAAGCATGTCCTCTAGAATGATGGCCGAAGTATGAAGAGGCATATGAAGCGCATTTAGCATGTAAAGATCTTACAACACCAGCTACGACAGTGCCATGCGAATGCCGATTCTCACTTTAAGGTGACATTGTAATTAAGAAGTGGGCAGCATTATCTCCCATAAATGTAAACAAACTTGCTTCTCTTAGCAATTGGCTGAACAAGAAGTAGGACTGAATGGCCTTGTAGGTTCTAAAGTTTTACATTGGTTTGTTTTTGAGTGCAGATATGTAACAAAAAAACCCTACATTTGTAAGTTGTGCTTTCACAATAAAGAGATTTCACTATAGTACTTGTATGAGGTGAACTGAAAAATACTATTTATCATCATCATTTTTACAGTGCAAATATTTGTAATAAAAATAATATAAAGTGAGCACTGTACACTTTGTATTCTGTGTTGTAATTGAAATCGATATATTTGAAAATGTAGAAAAACAGCCAAAATATCTAATAAATTTTAATTGGTATTCTATTGTTTAACAGTGTGATTAATCACGATTCATTTTTTTGATCGTGATTCAATTTTTGAGTTAATTGTGTGAGTTAACTGCAATTAACTGACAGCCCTAATTATGATGTTTAATTCCCTCTTAGCATTGGTATGGTGGAGGTGGAAGGTGCTATAAACTGCCTTACTGGTGCTAGGCTGAAGGCGCCATGTCTTGCAGAAGTCAGTCAGCCTTGCAGCGTCATGACTCAGGGTCTTCTTCAACTCAGAAAAAGTCCAAGCCTGTAGCCCGCAGTAAATGGCCACTGCAAAGATGAACTTCTGTGACTGGGTTGGTGGCAGGTCATTGATGTATAAACTGAACAAGATTGAGGTAGAACAGACCCTGGCGGTAACCCGTTCATCTGTTTTTCCCCAAGCACTTTTTTCTCCCACATGCACCCTGAACCATCTGTCTTGGAGCAGCAGTTCAATGGCATCAGTAACTCATTCTGGGAGGACTCTTGATATTTTAATAAGTAGACCCATGTGCCAGACCATATCATACACTGCAGGGAGGTCAAGGAAAATAGGGCCTGTTTTCAGGTTTCTTTGTATTGATATGTATTGAGAAGAGTGAATTCCAAGAATTAGTAAAGTGAATGTCATGTTCATCATTTTCTGGAAGGGAAATTGTTCTCATTGACCACTGCAGAAGAGCACATTGCTGGCAGTATCAGTCTATCTGAAGTATCCATTTAATCCTAACATTTCAGGCCAAAGTCAGCCTTGGTGAAAGTGGGTGTATCCCCAGTGAAGTCAGTGAAATTGCATATGCTTAAACCATGGGCTGGACTTGACCTCTGGATTCTATCTTCTAAACTTAAGTCTAGTGTTCCTTCTCCCTCCTCAATTCCCAGACCAGCCTTTGTTGAGAGCATCACTAATTTGCTTCTCCTCGAGGACAACTTTTCCCAGCACTGCTTTTTATCAGTAGGAAGCTGGCAGGCAGTAATGAAGAGCAGAGGTTAGTACTGTCATCATTCTCAGATAGTCCTGGCCTTGGTGGGTATCAGATTGATACTTTCCCTAAAGCTTTAGGTTCCCAAGGACACCAAGAATTACAGTTAAAGGCCTAAAAAGTGCACAACAATCTGAGAATCCCAGGTGAATCTTCTCTGGAGAGCAAGCTTTTCATTTGCCATCTTGAAATTCCGAGAAGAGTTAATCTCTTAAACAAATGCATTACCCTCACCAAGATTTTTTTTCTTTACGAAAGCTCAGTATCAGTTGCATCTCTTTGACAGCATTTTGTTATCTCCATATCTTTGATGTTACATACACATAATTGCAAATCATGTTTTCTTAATGACTCAAAAGATTATTGCATTTTTGCATCTATTCTAAGCATGGATCCAAGCATGGCAGTGCTGTTTGATGTAGGACAAACACTTTATTCTCTGGCACTCAAGTATTAATGGTTGTAGGCTTGCACTGTCTTACAAACTCACCTCAGGAAAACAACTATTCTGTTTGTGTCTTCTGGACAGTATGTTAACACTCAAAGAGTGCTGGGTGGTGAAGAAAACTCGAAGTGTTGACTGTATATTGTAAAAAACAATTATTTAGAGGCTTCTAAATCAGCTTTGTCAATTTTATGTCCACTAGACCTTTCTCAAGGATATATAATATTCTTCTCTGGTTTTCTTTCTTCAAGAAACATACCAGCTGTTTGGTAAAATGTTGTAATGGAACAGTGTCACTCTGCACTTGTTGCTCAAGGAATCACTTAACCCCTACTACTAGAGCAAGTGAAAGTAAAAAGGACAAACATTTCATGGAAAATTTTCTCGATATTCCCTCTCTCCTCCCTGCATTTTTTTATTTAAAAAATTTGAAAACATGATTGCTCAAAATTCATTTTTTTTTTTTTTTTTTACAATTTTCAGCCAGTTGTAGCGCTAGTCAATAATAGGAGAAAACATCTGAATATCCACTTCACCCATCATCTGCCATCCTGACATGAGGGACGCTCTTCACCATCCTGGCTAGCTTTGAAACCCAGGTCTCTCAGACAACTAAAAGTTGTTCTTTCCATTGATTCAACAGGAAACCCACTTAATAACCTTACAATATTATAAATCAGCATTGAAATAATCAAAGGTACCAGAAGCATGATCCAGTGACTCTTGCATTAAAATCCTTAGGTTAGCAAGACATCATAAAATTTCAAAAAGCTTTTAAGTGAGAGTCGTTTGGTCACAAAATGGAAAAATCCCAGAACTTAACTACAAGTCTTACATATTGACATTAATTTGGCATGTGGTATAAAATTGAATGATCTCTCTATGATGGCAGTTCTAGAGACAAGAAAAGAACATTTACTTTTCATCCTAGACTAATTTAAATCTATTTCGAACAGATATCAACTCTAGGTTTAGCTTGCAAGAGCTGCCTGCTTTAAAAGACTATGCAGAACAATTTTCTACCTCAAGGTCAGTTGCCAAGTCTAGTGATGTGATTAGTGTATCGGATTAGAGTATCTTTTAGGACTTTATCACTGAGTAGCTATAGAACTGTTCCTAGATGGGAGCTTTGTCAAGTGTAAATGATTCATTCATTTGTCCACTGTCATAAATAGATAGCTAAGGGTTAATGTTTCTTTTACCTGTAAAGGGTTAACAAAGGGAACCAAACACCTGACCAGAGGACCAATCAGGAAAACTGATTGGTCAAGGTCAGGGTAGGGAATTTTTGGACTCTGAGTCTTTTGTTTGTCTCTCAGCTATGAGAGGTTCTTTCTATCGTCTTATCTTCTGTTCCAACTTGTAAGCACAGGTAGAAAACAATATAGGCTTTTATGTTGTTTTGGGTGTATTTACATGTGTGTACTTGCTGGAATGTTTCAAATTGGATATCTTTTTGAATCAGACTGTTTATTCATATTTTCTTATAAGCAATAGCCCTGTATTGTCATCTTGATGCAGAGTTTATATTTCTTATAGTCTTTTTCTTTCTTTTTTTTTATATAAAGTGTTCTTTGTAAGACTTGTTTGAGTTTTCTCTCTGGGTAGGTTAAGGAACAAGGGAGAGGAATTCTCTTTGTGTGTAGATCTATGGAGGGTAAGCTCTGCAGCACCAGGGAGTTGGTGGGAGGGGAAGAGATAGGATCATCTCTGTTCCTTGTATTTGGGGTTTGTCTCTTTGTGGAATAAAGGAGACATGCTTCTTGGTACTGTGATAGTAAAAGATTGCATCCGCTTACATCAGGTTAGCCCAGAGAGGAAAGTCTGGGTGGGAGACCAGAGGGGGCCAAAACCCTGGAATTTTTGGATGGTGGCAGCGAGATCAAAGCTAAGCTGGTAAGTAAGCTTAGAAGGGTTCATGCTAAGCACCCAGATTTTGGACGCTAAGGTCCAGATTTGGGAGAAAGGCTTATGATATGCACATTTTTCACTTCAGTGCTGTTGGGGGGAAAAAAGTAATTGCCTTTGTGGGACTATTTTTAAAAGAATAGTCAGAAGTGCTGTTAAGAACATAAAAGTTGACAGGACCTTAGGAGACCTGATGAGTAGATGCAAATAGCTAAATTCAGGTGCTAAAGGAGGTTATTGGCACCGAGGCTTCCATAATCAGACGACAACCAAGATTTAGGTTATAAAGACAAAGCACCGGACCCCATGCTGGTGTAAACTGGCATAGTTCCATTGACTTCAGTGGAGTTACAGCCATTCACACCTGCTTGAGGATTTGGTCCAAAGTTTTTCCTCTTCTTCTAGCTGCTACAGTCAGTGTAAATTAAATTTCACAAATCTTGGAAAACAAACAACACATGGGTTTTGTGTAGAAAATGTATATGGCTTCTGAGAAAGTGCCTTCATTATTTTTTCACACCTTGACCTCACCTGGGTATTAAATGTTAATGGAAAAATCAAAAAGCAACACAGTGGTATGTTGAGTTCTCAGGGTTGCATTCAGTACACTCAGCCCGAAGTGCTTAAGAACTCTGTTTTCCATACAATTAATAATTCACAGTAGCATAAATAGTAGTTGATGGGTCAATATTTTCAATGAGGCCAATATTTTCAAATTTGGGGGCCTAAGGTTAGACATCTAAATCCACATTCTGTCACCTAATTAAGTGCTTTGATTTTCTAAGGTGTAAGTTGCCAATAAAGCCAGTGGGAAGCCAGGAGGTCTTAGTCCCTCTGAAAATCAGGCAATTGGGTGCAGGTGCCTCATTCTAGGCACCCATGTTAAAAAACTGTGGGCTAAACACCAAGCTGTGATCTGAAGTTAACAACTATCAAGAATCATCTCCTCTATCCAGAATGGGTCATACGGAAAAGGACAATAAATTCTAAGTGACCTGAGCAGATGGTCATCAGAAAAACTCAGACACAAGTGGAGTGAGCTACACTTTAAAGAATCCCTTCTTCCCATCTTTAGGAAGGGGGTTTCAGAGTGAAACTTCCATTAGCATTAATGGAGATAACCTGTCAGTTCTCAGTGCAGTGCTACAATGAATTGCCAGGCTCTGTTCTCTATGACTTGGTAGGTCTTGGATGGAAATTACTGAAATAATTTTCCAAACCTCTTCACTTTTTTTTAAATGAAATCTCTGTAGATCACACATTAGGAAAGAATAACCAGACCATCCATGGAGTGTTTCTGAATCTATTTGTTTGCCTTCCAGGATTGAAGAATGTCATTATATGCTATTCACCCCAGTTTAATTGGAATAAAATAATTACAAGAATGATTAATTCTCAGGCTTGTAAATCTTCAAAGCTGGGAGTGTATGAATATTCAGGCTGAAGCTGAGCATGTAATCTTTTTAAACATTGGAGAGCGAATTTCTCCATACACTCTCAAATGGAACTCACCGGCACTCCTCTCAAATTTCTTCTTCTTTTCTAACAGGTTTTCATGTATAGATCAAGCATGTAACACTGAAGTATGCTTTGTACCCTAAGATTGCACATTCATATCAAATAAAACTGCCTGCCACCTCCCCACTTGTACTTTTCTAAGAGACCCTTTCATCTAAGGAAGCTTGTGCTGACTGCTGAAACCACAGGAGATCCATGACTGGCTTAATTGCTGTATGGCCAATTCTCTCCCTGCCCAGAGACCACCTCCCCCAACCACCACATAATGGGCCCAACCTTACATTCCTTGTACATCCACTGAAGTCAAAGCGGGCTTTGAATGCATGAGGAATATAGAATTAGGCCCAATGTATGCATTTTTTTTTTTGGACTAGCAATCAAAGGAAACTAGCTTTTCCTTGAACTCACAAATGGAGCAGAAGACAAATCTAATAGAATAAAATTCCAGCTCATTCATTTTAATAATTAAATCAATCAAACAAAACCCCTGCTCAAATGTATTGGTTTGTTGATTAATTCTAAGCCCTGGGATGCAGCTTAAATACTCCTCACATGGGCTATGCGATTACTAAAAGGAACACATTTGTGATGTAGTTATTAGATTTAAAATAAATATGGCCCAGATTTTCAAAAATAGGAGCCTAAAGATAGTAATCTACATCCTGACTTAGGCACCTGCCTGATTTTCAAAAGTGCTCAGCACTCAATAGCTCCTGTGGACTGCATTTCTGCTAAATTTGAGTCTAATTTTGAAAATGTTTCCATTTAGGGGACAAAAATAACTCAGCTCTAGTGACAGAGTTTTCAGACTCTGTATGTCTACCCAGAGCCACTGAAAACACTCAACTTGGGAGAATTGCTCTACTGATTCCATGGCATCTAAACTCAGGAGTTTGAAAAGAGCAGCTGCCTCAACTGTTCAGAAGCCAATGTTAAATTTATTACATTCATTTTTAAAATAAAGTAAATATCATCAGTCTACATCAAAGTGGCTCACACTATCTTTGCAAAATGCTAATAAATAGTTAGATGTGTGCAAAAAACTAACCAAGGTGAGTGATTTTGGGGTTAGCACCTGTGCCTCAGACCTCAGCAAGAAAATATGTCTCCTGCTGGAGAAATTAGCAAGGGGTTGATCAGGGGCTCAGAATGAAAGAGCTGATATAGCCTCATCTTAGAAAATGTCACTCCTATATTAAAATAAGATATTATTTAACCTAGAACAAACAAATGAATGTCACTCTCTTTTTAAAAGAAGACCTACACTGTCAGAGCCAGGAAGGACCATACACAGAGTCTTATATCTTCTTTTCAGTATTGTGGCACACACATGCGGGGGGATTGGGCGAGGGGGAAGATGGACTATTTTTTCTCTAATTTACAAATAATATTAATATTTAACCAAGAAAAACAATTTAAATGGACTTCTTATGAACTGGTGCTTCTAATTACACCACCTTGTTGAGCTGATGTGCTCCTGAATCTCCAGTAGCCTCCAACCCAGCCCATTTTCTATGAAGGTGACTGAAATCCAAGGCCTGAGGTTTAGCACTGATATTCTGCTTCTCTAATGCCCCTGTGAAATGTCAATTCATGAAAAACATTAGAGAGACAAGGTGGGTGAGGTAATACCTTTTATTGGTGCAATAAAAGATATTACCTCATCCACCTTGTCTCTCTAATATCTTGGGACCTACCGGGCTACAACCATACTGAAAAACATTACTCATTACTTCCTAGTAGGAAGCCTACAGTTGTAGTGAAATAGCCTGTATTTGCTGCCACCTAATGGACATTTGGGTCCATGACAAGCAAGTGACTGAGGGAAGGTCACATTTTGAAGCACTATACCACTTGTACATAAATGAGTTATTAATGTAGAATAATTTCATGGACACATGCGTGGATAACATGGCAGAAAGTGCTGCACTGGATCACTGATGTATGTCCTACATCTTATAAGTAAAGCTATAAAAGAAAAAAAAATAGACAATTAGAGTCTGCTTGAACAATATGGGTGGGATTTTCGAGGCACCTAGGTGACTCCGGGGCACAGGACCCATCAGAAGTCAATAAGATGTACTCCTAAATCACTTAGCTACTTCCCTCCCTACAAGCCTTGCTAAGGACTGACTTTTGTCAGTTACAGCACATAGCTCTCTAGTGTAATGGGGCTCTCCCACTACACAACCTAACCAACTCAATATGTATCAACACAGATTACTTTTTGTGCAAAGATACAAATCAGCCTGAAGTTGCAGGAGGATGAACCTGTCCAAAGAGGGGACCAGGAAAGGGGAGCAAAACAGGTGATCAAAACTAATTCACAGTAGCAAAAGAAGTGCCCTAGGATGGGTGTAATGTTGCCAGCCACAAGTCTGGTAATTGCTAATTTATGCCAAGAGTCAGCTTCATCAGTAATAGGAGGGATTTTAAATTTATATATATATATTTTAGAGTTGGGTCTGAACTTAGGGTTGGGAGGTGTCTGGTTTTCAACAGGAACACCCGGTCGAAAAGGGACCCTCCCCAGCGTGGTGACAATGAGCGAGTGAGTGAGGGTGGGAGAGAGCGAGCAATGGAACGAGGGGAGATAGAGTGAGCGGAGTGGGGCCTCAGAGAAAGGGGCAGGGCAAGGGTGTTCGGTTTTATGCAATTAGAAAGTCTCCAGATGAGAAATAATTTCCCAGCCACTGGACTATCATGGATCTGGATTTCATCTCTGATGCCTCCCTTTAAAACAGACCCAACCAAAACCCTGGATCCAAAATCATCATGTTTTCCTTTGAGCTGTGGTGGACTCTGGATCTTATGGCTGAAGTCCACCTCTAGAACGTTTACGTAAGGATGGAGTATTCTGTGGCAACTAAGCCTTTAGCAATGACTAGCTTCTCTTCCCCATCAGTTTGCTTTTTACTACTCCTAACAGATATATTCTGATCAGTGCAAGAACAAGTTCTCTGCTTATTTAAGTTTCAGCCTCCTAAAGTATTGACACAATTAACTTTTTCAAGTGCTGAGTGTCACAGTTCAGGGCAACTATACCTTATTCCCCCTCCATGATCCCTTGAGGGCACTCACTTTTAGGCTCCTAACTCCTCAGACATTCAGTCTCTGGCAGAGATCCACATCTCTCTCCTTCTTGACCAGGGTTTTTCCAGGCTTCACAGTTCCCTGCCTACACTGTGATATCTCCAGCAACCTAGATGGTCTAAACAGGCTAGCGTCTGTGTTTTGCTTTCTCTCTGAATGCGATAAGCAATCTAATTGCCAGCAATTACAGTTACCATACAATTCCTTATAAGCAGCACATTTTTTCTTAAAGTAGAAGTATTTCAGAGAAAACATTTTAAAAACAATAAAAGAATCTACAAGCATGTTAAAAACTTACCAGAGGCCATCCCAACTCCAGCTTTGGGTGTCAGTAGATGTCAGGCCTTCAAAACCCACAACTGGGTTTTCCCCATAGTTACATGTTCATAACTGTCTTGGATTCAGAACCAGAAAAAAACATGAATAGTTCAGTATTTCCTTTATAGAATGTGGGCCTTAGATCTTGGCCTAATGGAAGTGATCAGCAGACAATGGCTCATTCCTCAGGATGTAGCTTCAAAAGGCTGGGTTTTTGCATAACTTGATGTGGGAACTTTGCGTTCACCTCCCCTTTGATATTCCCCAGGAAAACCACTTAATGTTTTTTTGTTGCAAAAGCCCATTCTTGTCAGGCACATCATTCAGTATAGTCCTTTGAATTCCCGGTTTCACATCTGTCACATCTCCCCCCTTTGGTGATTACATACAATTCTGGCCCACAATAATATCTTAACAATTCATTTAGTGCAATGGACCTAAAGAGACTTAAACTTAATTCAGTAAGGTCTCCCAAGGATATTGCAGGAAATTGACATATGTCACACTACGCATAGTTTTAAAGTGTATTGTGAGATGCCCCAACTAACACCATTCACCTACTCTGTGACGTGCTAGGCTATCTTAGGCTACATTCTGCAGAAACCTGTAAAACAACTCCAAACACACTGAAGATGTCCCTTTCACATTTCTGGCTACTTTAAGAGGAGAATTAACAACCTTATTCTTTACCTCTACTCTTTTTTCAGGATTCTCCCTTCAAGATTCCAGTAGCATATGGCAGGTGGTAACATTTAGCTTTCTTTTGCACCAGTAGTTCCATATTTTGCGTACAGACACTGAATTTCTTCCCTTGAGTCCCTGTCATTTCTCCCATCAACAGCGCACGTGCTAGCACTGGATGTAGAGTCAGCAGTTCTCTGGACATCAGACACGTCAGCATCAGTATAGAGCACACTTCTCCAACACTGTCTTCTGAAACCAACCAGTTCCTCCGCACATCATGTGTGTTCGTGGAGACACTGGGCCCATTCATCAGATAGGAGAATTTAGCTTGCAGTCTGTTCTTTTAGGCCCTCAGTTAGCAAGGTACTTAAGCACATGCCTCACTTTAAAGTACTTAAAATTAGTATTACCACTGAGGTGAATGGGACTGCTTGCCTAAAGTCCATGACTTCAGTGGGACCACCCACACCCTTAAAGTTAGGAATGTGCTGAATCAGGGCCTAAAATTACATAATTACACTGTACTGTTTTTCAAAAATGTTTTTCGCTTTCCTGTTGCTATGTGAAAGACCCAAACAAACTCGAGAGAGGAAAATAACTGACTATTCAGGGGATGCAATGAAACCGAGTATAAACCAAGGGCTGTCAAGTGCATGGAGTAAGCAAGCTGAAAATTTAGACAAAGGATAACTTTTTTCCCTCTAATCTCTTATAGTTGTACTAACTGTATGTGTTACTTGTAACAGCAGCAAGTAGAAATTTCTCAGACAGAAGCGATTTTTAAGATGTCAGTGTGACTTTAATTGGCCAAACAAAAAGGCCACATTTTACCATATCAGTACTCAAGTAAATAATCAAACCCTGGGGGGTGCCTTTACTGTATATAGGGGACGTTTTTTATTGCTAGATAGTGTGCAGCTCAGGTATGTGACCTGTACAGAGACTATCCAAAGGGATTAACCAACATGCCTGAGAAAATCAGTTATATGGAGACAGAAACATTGCCATGGTGCTGAAAATTAGGAATTCATTTGAGATTTATGTGACTGTTTCCTACTATAATTTCAGAGCCTGGATTAATCTACACCAGTATTTCCCAAACTTGGGATGCTGCTTGTTTAGGGAAAGCCCCTGGTGGGCTGGGCCATTTTTTTTACCTGCTGCATCCGCAGTTGTTGATCGCGGCTCCCACTGGCTGCGGTTCGCCACTCCAGGCCAATGGGCGCTGCTGGAAGTGGCAGCCAGTAGATCCCTTGTCCTGCACTGTTTCCAGAAGCGCCTATTGGCCTGGAGCAGCGAACCGCAGCTAGTGGGAGCCGTGATCGGTCGGACCTGCGGACGCAGCAGGTAAACAAACCGGCCTGGCTTGCCAAGGGCTTTCCCTACACAAGCAGCATCCCAAGTTTGGGAAACACTTATCTACACCAAGGTACTCATTGGCTGGTGAGTGAAGAGATTCTCTTGTATTGGCTGAACTCTACAGAATAATTCTGCCCAATCTACTACCAGCAGAATGTTCGTGTGTGGTAGGTTTCCCCTACAGTAGCTGTCAGCAGCATTATGAAACTTACTAGAATCTGTACTGTGTCTATGGTCCTGCTCAATTTCACACCTCTGCAGGGGCTGAGAGTGAAACACTACTGCAGAGGAGCCTGATCAAAATCAATTTCCTCTTCCCAACTGCCAGCAGAGTACTCAAAATAAGAACAAGAGGGAAGGAACCCAGACACAGAAAAAAAGATAGAAAACTGAGAAAAAATAGGAAGGTAAAAAGAGAAAAGGAGGGAGAAACACTTTATGTGTCTGGGATACAGATGCAGAAAAAGGGTAAAAGAGAGAAAAAAGGAAATATTCCATGTATTTTGTCCACTAGGCCATACTAACGCCTGTCCAATAGTCTATGCTACCTCTCATATGTCCTATACATTTTCTACAGAGATCTGGATTGGTTCTGTGTAGAGTAATCTCCATACAAACAAACCAGGTTGATTAAATTCTATAGAACTCGATAGGATTCGTATAGACATACTTCTTATACATTTTCTATAGGAATATCTCCAACTTCCCTGCAGAGTAACTATCATAGTAACTTATTGCTTTGTCTCCTATTAATCCTACAGGAGTTTTCTATGAAGACAGCAGTTCCCAAGTTCATTTGTTTCCAGATGACATCAGATGGAATTTAAGTCGTTTCCTAACTGGTTAAGATTGCAGTGAATATGGAATCCATACACCTTCCAGTTACAAGACACACGACAGTAGTAATACTCAATACAGAGATGTTTTTTTAAGAAAGACAACAGTATATTATTTTGCTTTCACTTTTTGCTATCTTTTCCTTTTCGACTGGCTGGCCACATCAATTCTATCTTTCAGGTTGCCACAGCTGTGAAAGGGAGAACAGGAACAGCCAGGTAATCAAATTACAGACCACTGAAAAGGTCAGGCAGAAGTGAAAAGCACACTGTCAATTACTTTTGTATATAGGTTGTTTTATGTCTCCATTGTTTGCAATGCCCTTGAAAAAAGCTCCAAGACCAGATTTCTTTCTGGACTCTTTCTCAGAGGGCTCTGTTCTTTTTACATTCAGCAAGCACAGAGCTAAAACAAGCATGGCATTTTTTGTTTATGCCTTAGCTGGGGCACCATCATCACTCATTATGCCTGCCCAGCTTTGGGAATGAGTCTTGCTAGGAACATGTCTGGGCCCTGGATTGCAGGCTGGGACTGTTGAGAACTTAGGTTTGGATTCCAAGTCTCTATCTAGCCACAATGCCTGTGTCCCCGGCCCCTTTCCAAAATTCGTCTACCTGCTCACCTTCCAATCTGGTCATCTGTCCTTCAAAACTCTGCTGGGCATTGGCCTGCCATTGCTGCATTGAAACTTTTGCCCTTCGCTTTTTTTGCTCAGAAATGCCTTTGAGGGAGCTATGTGCCAGGTTGGTCTCTCCCTTTCCCTGTGCGATCTGAACCCCAGTGAGCATGAGTGATCTGATTCCTTTTTTCCAAGAGGCCCGAGAGGTAGAATAGAATTATTCTGGAAATAGTTTGGAGCTTAGCGGAAAAGGATGGCAGATTTGCAGGGCCCTGTGACCAGATGCTGAAAGCCCTGCAGTGCAGTTTGTGTCAACTACACTGAGTGCAGAGAGGAAACGGGGGATCTGGCAGAGAGTGAGGAGAGGCAAGAGAATGAAGGAGGGGAAGGGGGACAACTTTGAGGTCAGAAACAGGGAAGGGATCAGGGTCAGAGACAAGGAATAGATGACAGGTTTCAGAGTAGCAGCCACATTAGTCTGTATCTGCAAAAAGAACAGGAGTACTTGTGGCACCTTAGAGACTAACACATTTATTTGAGCATAAACTTTCGTGGGCTACAGCCCACTTCATCGGATGAATAGAATGGAACATATAGTAAGGAGAGATATATACACATAGAGAGAACACGAGAAGATGGGAGTTGTCCTACCAACTCTAAGAGGATAATTAAGAGAAAAAACTTTTGTAGTGATAATCAAGATAGCCTATTACAGACAGTTAGACAAGAGGTGTGAAAATATTTAACACGGGGGAAATAGATTCAATGTATGTAATGGCTCAGCCATTCCCAGGCTCTATTCAAGCCTAATTAGCCTCTTAGAGTTGGTAGGACAACTCCCACCTTTTCATGTTCTCTGTATGTGTATATATCTCTCTCCTTACTATATGTTCCATTCTATGCAGCTGATGAAGTGGGCTGTAGCCCATGAAAGCTTATGCTCAAATAAATTTGTTAGGCCTTGGCTACACAGGCGCTTTACAGCGCTGCAACTTTCTCGCTCAGGGGTGTGAAAAAACACACCCCTGAGCGCAGCAAATTACAGCACTGCAAAGCACCAGTGTAAACAGTGCCCCAGCACTGGGAGCGCGGTCCCAGCGCTGCAAGCTAATCCCCACGGGGAGGTGGAGTACGTGCAGTGCTGGGAGAGCTCTCTCCCAGCGCTGGCGCCGCAACCACACTCACACTTCAAAGCACTGCCGTGGGAGCACTCCCGCGGCAGCGCTTTGGAGTTTTGAGTGTAGCCAAGCCCTTAGTCTCTAAGGCCTTGGCTACACTGGCGCTTTACAGCGCTGCAACTTTCTCGCTCAGCGGTGTGAAAAAAACACCTCCCTGAGCGCTGCAAGATACAGCGCTGTAAAGCGCCAGTGTAAACAGTAAGCTAATCCCCATGAGGAGGTGGGGTACGTGCAGCGCTGGGAGAGCTCTCTCCCAAAGCTGCGGCTCTGACTACACTCACACTTCAAAGCGCTGCCGCGGTAGTGCTCCCGCAGCAGCACTTTGAAGTTTCGAGTGTAGCCAAAAGCCCTAAGGTGCCACAAGTACTCCTGTTCCTTTTTTTAAGGAACAGATGGACTCTCAACTTCTGAGCTCTGACATAGTTTCAAATAGCTCAACATTTATTACTTGTTCTTCTGCTTTGTCCAGCACCCTAGTTTTTGTTAAATAGCTGATATTGCACAGCCAGCACAGGGGTCTTTCAGAACAATGTGGCAGCAATGGGCATGACTGACATCTCTTTTCCACCTGATAACAGCTAGGCAGTGGGGTGCTGTGATTACTATACTAACTGGATAAGTAGTATAGACACAAATACTCAGTTCTAAAGCATCCTATTAATTCTGCTACCCTATCCCTCACCCATCCCCTGCCCCCAACTTCTTTGTCTCATCCATCTGTTATGCCTTGTCTTTTAGACTCAGATCTGTGGAGCAGGGATTGTCAGTTACTATACGTTTGTACAGTGCCTAGCACAATGGGGGTTAGAGCTAGTTGAGGCCTCTAAGACCTACTGGAATAGAAAGATTACAGTTTTATTAATAAATTTCCCTTTTTTAAAAGTGCCATTCAGAATACAAGGGATATTCCTCACAAGATCGTAACCATTTAAGGTAAGTCTGAGTTTTGAAGGTACTTGACACTGTCTCTTTAACTAACGAAAGATGGAGCATATTTCCATTCTCTGACAATGATCATAATAAAAATGAGAAACAATACAAACTGCAAGATCAATTCTACCCTCCAATCTATGCATGCATGATGCTGTGCATCCTCTGATGTTGGGAAGAATACAACAGGACTGGAGCAGAACGCCAAAGTCAAAGCCCCAACACTGGGCATGTTCTGATCTGCTTCTGATCCTATGGCTCATGCTCATCTCTACTAAACCTGGCAACACAAATTTAGGCATCTGGGCCCAGGACTGAGATCTTAATCTAGGCTTGTAAGCAATCTCAGTTTGAACACGGGGTATTTATGTAAAGTCCTGTTTGATTCTGCATAACATTAAAAGCTATCTTGTGGGACTTAAAGCTGAGTCAAGCCCAGAGACAAGCAAACAAGAAGCAATGTTAATTGGAATAATACCTAGCATTATTATAAACTGAAGAAACTGAGAACAGTAAAGCCGTTTATTTGAGTATCCATCAGGTCCAGTTGTTTGTTCATTTTAATCCAGGAAGCATCTGCCTGGATGAAACTGTGCTCTGCGTTACTCTGCGTGGGTACAGTTTAAAACATTTTATATGGAGAACTCCACTGCTCCCTCTTAATTGTCTTTTATAACAGGCTGTGCTCTGACAGGGACAAGCCCCTGAAAACCACCATATTAGTATATAAGTGCGTGGGAGCAGCATGCCAGAAGCAGCACTTTGGGGCTAAATGACACATGCTATAGCTGGAACACAAGCTCTGACACTCTTCTGATATAAAAGCAAGTAGGTTACTACCCTCCCTCTCTCTTCTGTCAACAGACTATGTAGCATCTTCAGCAATGTTCTTCCCAACACTTTCCAAGAAGCTTCTCAAAGCAACTTCTGAGAAATCCTTTGTTTACATAAGATGAAAAACACTCTCCAGAGACAAGATGTTGAGAATATTTCAGCAGTTTTTTTATACTCGAATTCCAGGTCATGCTTTTATTACCAATCTCCACTTCTTGTAACAGGGATCTGCTGTATTTTAAAGGGCAAAATAATAACACAAAATCCAAAGACAGACATATACTTGATGCTTATAGGACCTGCTTCAACACTCATATGGACAGACTGCCATTGATTTAAATGGGAGTTGGACTAGGCTCATACACAGCTTGTCAACGCAGGGTTTCCAGCTGCTTCACGAAGGTAGGTGATTATTATTCCTATCAACAGCTGAAGAAACTGACGTGTCTTATCCAGGGTCACATGGCAAATCTGTGGTAGAGCTAGGAGTACAAAACAGAAATCACTCTCAATCCCTTGCTCTACCCACCTGACATTTCCTCTTCCTTAACTGCTTGTATAATCTCTTTGTCTTTGCTAACATTGTTCAGTGAATTTAATAACACATTAAACCTCTAGATTTCCCAAAACTCAGAGCTGAATTCAGCTCTTACTTGCTTTTAATGCAGGTTTGTGCTCAGCTGCTTTCACCATGGCTGAATTTGGAGCTAAACTGGTATAAAATGCATCGTCATTCAGCACTGGAAGCAGAGACCAGGCAGCACTAAAGGTTTCATGCAAATTGCATTTTATGTTTCAGTCCCACCGTTTTCTCAATCAGTTATACTTACAGCATGTGCAATGCCGTCTCTGTCTCACAAAAGTGCACTCGCTCCTTGCTCAGTCTAACAATGTCAAAGTTCACAAAGTGAGAAGCATTCACATCCACTAATAAACCGTGAAACATTCTGAGTCTAATTCCCAATCCTACTCTCACTGACCTCAGTGACCAAGATCTTCATGACTTAAATGGAAGCAGAAGAGCTAAAAGCAGGCATCTGTTTGTCGAGCATGGACAGCGTGAGAGTCCAGAGCAAGAGGCTGTAAACTGGTTTCCAAACTGATTCAACTGGTTTAGAGGAACACAGTGGGTGAGTAAATATCTTTTATTGGACCAATTTCTGCTGATGAGAGACAAGCTTGTCTCTCTCACCAACAGAAGCTGGTCCAATAAAAGATATTACCTCACCCGCCTTGTCTCTCTAATATACTGGGATTGATGTGGCTACAGCTACACTGCAAACATCAATCCTGGTTTAGCAGTCGGGACACAAAAGGGGCCTGTACTGCTTCCAAAACACTTGGCAAGAAATCTGGCTCCACTGAAGTCAATGGAAGTTTTGCCACTGACTGTAATGGGGTGAGTGTTTCACCTTTCTTTTTGTTTTTTAAATCTGTAACTATTGTAACTGTATATTCTTGTTACCCATATAAATGCACTAATAATCAATAGTGAGATGGATATAAAGGATACACTGTTTAAATGGACTAAATGAGGGATTCTCAAACTTCATTGCGCCATGATCCTCTTCTGACAACAAAAATTACTACATGACCCCAGGACTGGGGACCGAAGCCTATGCCCCCCCGAGCCCCATGTGGAACGGCCAAAGCCAAACCCCGGGCCCCAGCACCTTGAGCAGGGAGGGGGGGGGCGCAAAGATGAAGCCCAAGGACTTCAGCCCCAGGCAGGGGGCCTGTAACTTGAGCTGAAGCCCTCGGCCTTTGGCCCCTGGCGGTAGGGCTCAGGCTTCGGCCCTGGGCCCCACCAAGTCTAAGTCAGTCCTGGAGACCCACTTAAAATAGGACCACAACCCACTTTGGGGTCCTGACCCACAGTTTGAGAACCATTGGACTAGATGAGGGTTTCAGAAGGGACCTGGAAGAAAAATGATACTGTGGAGGGAAGTGTCTTCTTCTGACTACAGATGGTTGGCAAACACACTATATCAACAACAAGCTCAGAAATGCCAAGCAGTTAAAAATGTATAAAAAATAAACTAAACAAAACAAAGCATGAGGCACAGAACTGCTTCTCTGCTGGGCTGAACAACCCAGGGGCATTTTCCTTTACCATTCAGTAATGCTGGCAGAAGGTCTCCCACTGTAGCAGCTCTGTCATTTTGGCTCATTTCGGGGGTTTTTTAAAGCTGGTGCTTGACAGCCACTTCCCTTTTTTAGAACGAACACGGACTGTGTAGCATACTGAAGCTATTTGCCTTCCAGTAAGTAAATACAAGAACCCACTCTTGTCCCTTCTTCTAGTAAAGGGTTTCAGATTGATAGACTTTGCAGGATGATACAAGTGATAAATGTGGCTTGCCATAAGGAAATCAGAGTGAATCCTTCTCTAATTCAGGAATCACAGGAGGCTGCTGGAGGGGAGATGTGAGGAGTTCCCCCCTCCCCACGCCCAATCCCTTCCCATGGGAGAGTCAAACTGGGCTTTCAGTTAAAGCTGCTCAGACAGGACTGGTACTTCCTACTAAAACAAGTGGAAGGGGCCTGTTTTGGGTTACTCAAAATTCAGTCTTATTTTTCTGACTGTACAATCTGAGTCCTTTCACTGCATTCTGTGTTCCCACGGCCTTTGTGAGCAGTGACAATGAAAATACCCAGAGCAGCCTACAGGCTCTGTGGACAAACTCTGAAGTATTTAGATTGCTAAACCGTACCTACATAAATCTAGCTGATCCTCAGTCACCGGAACACACATCCAGGGTGTTAGATAAACAGACAGCACATTCTGGGGGATTTGGGAAACCTGGGATTGTCACTGCTTTTCCATTCCCAAGAAGGCTAACCTTAGTTATAATTATCTAGGATATAGTCTGTCCTTCATACACTGATAAATGGAGCATTCAGTCTCATAAATGCATCTCCTTATCCTGACGTATGCAAAGTGTTCCAGCTGGAAGGAGAAATATTTTTCCCCCTACACTTGCTTAGCTTTTCCAGACACCCAATGGGCCACATCAATAGCAGGTGTTTAACATCATAGCTCCACTGAAATCCATTTAGGTTCACCTATTTAACATCAGCTGAGGATTTGGCCCTATATTTCTGAACACAAAATAATATCCTATAACACATATGTGACATTAATATACCATAAAATCCTATCAATAGCCAGTAGATACTATTGTAAGAAAAACTGCCATACAAACATAAAAGATTGCAATTGCACAAATAATTTTGTCTAGCCCAGGCTATGTGATTGCCAGCTTAATGCTGTTCATGGGAAAAGCCACTTAAATTAGGCTCATTTAAATTCATACCAGTTTTTCCTTCAGCTAAACTATTTGTGCCCATTTAGTACAAGTAGGATTTGGCCTCAAGATTCTTGGCCAAAATTTGTCCTCTTGCCCCACTGGTGGTGCCCAACCAATTACCTTTCTCCTTCCCTGTGTGTATCTCTATAGCAGTGTATGTACTAACACACATGTTCAAAAGAGATCACACTCACTCTGATTCTGGCCACCTTTGGTCATGCAGCAAGTTCTTTCTTTGATAAAGCTTTTCCACCATAACGGGAACAATGTTTACAAACACCCAGTCTTCTCAGTCCTCTCTACCAGCAAGCAGAGATTTCTATAACCAGACTCCATGAAGTCCAGCAAGAACCTCACTGTGTCCATCTGATTAACCTAGAAACTGCTCAGCGTATGCATTATTACATAGTCTTTAATTACATGATCACATTCTATTTTTTCCACTGGATCCCTGCCTCATCTGTTGCAGACGTTGAAAAGTATGTAGTGAATGAGGCAGGGAATTAAAGGAAAAGAAAGAATGGTCTTGTGGTTAAGTATCAGAGGGGTAGCCGTGTTAGTCTGGATCTGTAAAAGCAGCCGAGAATCCTGTGGCACCTTGTAGACTAACAGATGTTCTGGACCATGAGCTTTCGTGGGTGAATACCCACTTCGTCAGATGCTACATCTGACAAAGTGGGTATTCACCCACGAAAACTCATGCTCCAAAAAGTCTGTTAGTCTATAAGGTGCCACAGGATTCTCTGCTGCTCTTGTGGTTAAGGCAGTTGAATCCTGTCCTGGGGAACTGGATGCGATCCCTGCCTTTGCCACAGAGTTTCATTGTGATTCTAGTCAAGTTACTTAAACCAAACTTTTCCACCCATTTCCTGGGTGCCCAGCTTGAGATATGTGGGGCCTGATTTGCATTGACAGCTGTAACTGAAATCAATGGGAGACGGGTGTTGGGTATACAAAGTGCTATATAGTGATACATACTCTGAAAAATCAGGTCCCAGGTGTCTCACTGTGGTACCTGAAGTCCCTTGGTACCTCTGACAATTTTGGCTTTAATCTCCATGCTTCAGTTCCCCACTTGTATGAGGATAATACACCACTTCACTTCAGATGGATGTTGTTTAAACAAATGCATTAAATGTTTGCAAAGAATTATATTACTGTGATGAGAGTACTATAAAAAAGGCTCAGAAGGAAATTAATAATTCTATATTCAGAGGGTTTGGAGGGTGTGTAGTAAATAAACCCTGGAATGACACAAAGAAGGGTGATGATAAAAAAAAATTGAATAGCTAACCATTCAGTGAGTACCATCCATCCTGTGCTCTGAATGAGGCGGGAGTTCTGGGGAAAATCAGTATAGGTCAGGACCATCTAATTAAAGACTGTCTCATAATGCATACCACACAAAGGAGCTGAATGAATGTCACATGGGCAAACTTGATATTCTTTTCGTGTAATTTTTGGATGCAATATGCATAAAGGATTGTTTGATGAAATGGAGACACGGGAGATTGTTGAACAAAGGGATATTAGTCATGTCAACAGTTTCACGAGACAGACTGCATGAATCAAAGGTCGGTCTGGTTTAGTAAAGATAAACTCTTCCTATTTAGAGGCAGTTTTAAAATGATATGAATATAAGATTGCAAGGAAACAGGATGACTCCTGGAACATCTAAAACATCAGGGGAAATAAAAGCTAAGGCCTTGGCTACACTAGCGCTTTACAGCGCTGCAACTTTCTCGCTCAGGGGTGTGAAAAAACACCCCCTGAGCGCAGCAAGATACAGCGCTGTAAAGCACCAGTGTAAACAGTGCCCCAGCGCTGCAAGGTAATTCCCACGGGGAGGTGGAGTACCTGCAGCGCTAGAGAGCTCTCTCCCAGCGCTGGCGCCGCGACCACACTTACACTTCAAAGCGCTGCTGCGGGAGCGCTCCCACGGCAGCGCTGTGCAGCTGCAAGTGTAGCCATACCCTAAGTTTACAAGAATAAAACCGAACTCATCGATGATGTGAACTTCATTCACTGATGTCAGTTCCATTAATGCCCAATGAAACTAGAGGTCTGCACTTGAGCCAGCTGACCTACGGCAGAAGTGGGAAGCACTACTGTATTGCACTGGATTTATTTCAGCTGTTAAGGTTTACATCCCTGCCTTTCACACAATTATTCATTTTACACGGTCATAGTAAAATATATTGAGGAACAAAACCTTTTAAAAAAAATCCCACAATTCACTTGCTAGTAAAGAAATTCTCTCTCTATTAAAGATAGCAGCTTCACATGATTGGTTTAACACAAAAACCAGATGAAACACGGAGGTTTTGACTAAGCTTCACTTTGAGATTTGGGGTTTGCCAAAGTCTCGAGGTGGGAAGCATGAAGCAAAACCAAAGGAAAAGCTCACAGATACCCTTAGAAATGAAACTGATGACCTTCAATCAACTCTACTATTGATCACCCAGTGATCCGCTGCTATTCAGATGTCCCGAGTGACAATCTCCTTCCACTCTTTCACTTCTGTCTCGGCTCTCAAAGAGCCTACTGTTAAAAAAACACCTTTCCTCAGTTCTCTGGTTCTCTTGGCACCCTTTGTGGACTAGTTAGAATGGAGCATGTGGAGTCAACTCCTGACCCTCGATGGAATAGCACATCTGCTTTCACAAGTACCTCAGCCAAGGGCAGTCAGATATCCCTGGGACACCTCCCAGGGTCAATATGCACCAGGAATGTTCTCGTGATCAGCCAGTTAAATCCTAACAGGGAACTGATGAAGTCAGAGTATTCACTTGTACTTGGTTTCACTGGTAGATAGGCATATGACAAGAATTTGCCTGTTTGAAAAGACCAACAATAAAAACATGTATTGATCAAAATTTGCTCTTATCTTGTGTTTAAAAGAAGAGGGCAGCTTTCAGCCACGTTCAGGCTCTGCGCAGCATCTGATTTCTGGCCTGTGCTTTGGGTATTCTTGTTGTAATAACACTACAAATATGTAATGAGAATTTAGGAAAAATGGCTAGTGGAGACTTCTAATTAAATAGGTGGCCTACCTCCATCTCCAAGGCTCCACAATATGCAGTAGAGTCTGTTCAATGCTCCCTGACAGACAGAGTAAAGGCTTTCTTGTTAGGGAAAAAACGCAAAAGATTCCTGGAATGGCATGGGAAGAAGTCTCTGAGCCTGACACACTGATTTCAGAGGAAAGTGCTCACTCACTGCTTTGTATGCTACTGTTACAAAAAATGAGGCTAGACAAATCTGCAGAACTAGGTTCAGAAAACAACTGGGTCAGATTTAAATGAGAAAATCAAGGTCCATTCATGCTCCTGGAACACATAATTTTGAATGAGACTCTGATAGTTTGAGATAGCAGAGTTTCTCTCCTGACTCAAATATCAGAGCACAAAGTCTAAGGACTGAGGTTCCCAGATGACCAGTATCTAACTATCTTAGGTACTTCTATGGCCCACAGTACCTGAGCAGCTCAAAGTCTTTTACATTTCTATCCTCACAAAATCCCTGTGAGGTAGGGAAGTGCTGTTATCCTCCTTTTACAGGTGGGGAACTGATGCTCAGAAAGGTTAAGTGACTTGCCTATGGTCACACAGGAAGTCTTTGACAGAGCAAGAACTTGAACCTAGTCTCCCAAGTCCTAGATGAGGGCCCTAACCATATGGAAATCCTTCCTCTCTATCAATAACAGCTAGAGGGAGAGCACCCATAATGTTTTCTCAATGCTACATAGTACTGCCCAGTGTATTACCCTCAAAGAGGGGCTGTTTTTTATTTCTCCAGGAGCCACTGGGAAGAAGGGTGTAGTGTTCACTTTCTAAGAGGAACATTAGAAAGGGAAGGTAAAGAGTTGGTATCAACCCTAGGGAAGGCACGGTGTGGGGGTTTCCATGTTACACTCTAACAGACAGACAACTAGAGTCTGGATGGTTCTGAGGGTTGGTAATAAAAGACAGAACTTTTCACCTTCAGGTTACTGGTTTGAATCTGGCCCTGGTTAGTAGCAAGTGAAGGTCATTAGCATCTGACAGATGCTTGATGAAACAAGCTGGGAGGAGCTCAGTCCATTTGTTAATGGACAGGTTACAAAAGCTGACGGGGAGGAGGGAGGCATTCTTGGCCGAGACACCATAGCTTGCATGGGCAAGGAAAAGGAACCAGCTTCTCACCCCCTAAGAGCACTGCCGTGGGTGAGGCATACTAGTAAGCCCACTGCTCGTACACTTGCTCTGCCCATGCTGTGAGTTTTCAGTCTCCAGGGCTCTCTAGCCAACTCTTTTTTTGAACACTAGGTTCACTTAAAGACATTTACAAAGAATGACTAAAGCAAGGAGTAAGAAAAGTTTTGCGTAAACTTTGGAATCAAGAGCTAGATGTCCAGGTGCACCACAGCTCTGCTTGGGACAGCTGAGGAGGACCAAAGTGGCTTGAAGTCATCTTTGTGCTCCCCCAATCCCTGGCAAACTCTGAGCAGGCTCTAGGTTGTTTTAAGTTGTGGTGATTCGTGACACCACCTGAGGTGCTGTCAAGCTGGGCAGAGATCAGAGCAGACACCCTGCAAACACTCCCACTCATATGCTAGGGTATGCAACAGCGCATCACTGGTTATTAACTCTGCACCAGCAGATGATTCCCACACGCTACAGGAATTCTTAGCTTTATGTTCCCTTTTCCCAATTAGAGTGGAGCAATGGAACTGCAGAGTGGGCTTGAATCCACCCCGATAGTTCATATCATTTCCCTTGAAATAAGCGTAAAGGATGCTCCTTTTTCTAACACATTTCTTCCATCTCCCTCCTCTGTCTCTGTCTCTTCTCTCCTTCATTCCCTTTTTCCTTCTTTTGTTGATTCATGATTGTTGCAAACGTGTTGCATGATGATTAGCTGACACAACTGTTTAGAGTTCCTTCACGGAAAGCATCATTCTGAAAGCTTTTCCAGCTTCCCCTCCAGATGATATCATCTTGGGTGGGCGCCAGGTTGGGTTATGAGTGAAAATTCTTCCCTTCAGGGTCAGACACTTTAAATATTCTCCTAATTTTAGGCCTGATTTCAGTCTCCTGCAGCCAATGGCTGAGCAGAGCAGTTAACGTTATTCAACTGCAAATGTCTGTCAGAGTTCAAACAAAGCTTCACTTTGTAGCAGGTTACAGTGCTCCACAGCACAGAAGCCTCTTTTAAAGGAAGGCTGCAGCTGCTTTGCTCAGTGCAGCATTCGGAGAGTTCACATGGTAAAGAGAAACACTTCAAGCTCCCACCATCTATAAACTGTGATTGTAAACCCAAAATAACAGTTTGAATTTGATCTGGCACTTTAGAGTCTTCTGCTGGCGGTTTTATGTTCCAGGCAGCGCTCTGGAAATTCACACCGTGGGAAACGCATCGTGTCAGATATAAACTGGAAATTGGCAGCTTTCAGGGGGGGCCTCTTTTAGGACGAGGTTGGCGGCACTGTACACTGTGGAGCCTGACTTTGCGGCTTAAAGAGATCCGATGCCATCAAAATCTTGCAGAGTTTACTCACCTGATATTGACCCTACTGCCCAAGTCACCGCACACCTGCTCACCACAGCTTGGGTCTGTCTCAGACTCTTAGGGCACATAGTCCAGCATGCAAGCCTGAGGCTGAGGTCCCTTCAAAATGTGGTTGTCATCAGTCTGTCCCCCAGCCAGACACCCCCTGGACAGGCTCCTCATGATTCTGCCCCGGGTACTCACCTCCTGCCAATGGCAGTGCAATCAAAATCTGGTGATGGAAGGGGTTCCATTTGTGGCTCCATGGCCCACAGTATTCCTGGTGTTGGATGCGTCTGACCTCGGCTGGGGAGTGCACCTTGGTGCCCTCAAAACTCAAGGACTATGGTCATGGGAGGAGCTGTTGCTTCACATAAACGTCAGAGAGCTCTGGGCTGTCCACCTGGCAAGGTGTTCGTTTCCCATCTCGCTGGTTGAGTGGTGCAGGTACTGACAGACAACACGGCCTCCATGTTCTACATCGACAGACAAGGGTCAGCCCAGTCATCAGTCCTGTGTCAGGAAGCCTTTCACCTGTGGGACTTCTGCATCCAGCATGCTATCCACCTAGAAGCCTCCCACTTCCCGGTGTTTGGAACATGCTGGCAGATCACCTCAGCAGGTCCTTCTTCTCTCAACACGTGGTCCCTCCACTCAAGGTTGCCTGGATGCTCTTCCAAAGGTGGGGAGCTCCCCAAGTGGACCTGTTCGCCATGAGACAGAACAGAAAATGCCATCAATTCTGCTTGCTACAAAGCCTTGACAGCAGCTCACTATCGGATGCCTTCCTTCTCTCCATTAGAGCTACCTACTTTGCGAAGTGGAAGTGCTTCTCCTGCTGGGCTTCGGAGCAGAATCTCTCCCCTATAAGTGCCTCTTTATAATCCATCCCGGTCTACCTCCTGCATTTAAAGCAACAGTGGCTTGTCTTCTTATCGACTAAGGTGCACTTGGCGGCCATATCAGCATTCCATCTGCACGTCCAGGGTAGATCAGTATTCTCACATCAGATGACGATCAGGTTCCTCAAGCACCTCGAGAGGCTGTTTCCTAGGTATGTGATCCGGTTTCCTTTTCAGGACTTATTGGTCCTCCTTTCGAGCCTCCAGCTTCTTGCCCTCTCTCCGACCTGTCATGGAAGGTCGCATTCCTTGTAGCTATTACGTCGATGAGGCAAGTCTCTGAGATTAAAGCTATGCTGGAGCCCCTGTACATGGTGTTCTACAAGAATAAAGTCCAGTTGTGTCTCCACCCTGCCTTCCTGCCAAAGGCGGTAACACTTCCATGTCAACCAGGACATCATCCTCCAGGTGATCTCTCCAAAGCTACACGCATCCAACGGGGACAGGCATTTGCAAACCCCAGATGTCAGGTGTGCCCTGGCTTTCTACCTGGAGTGTACTTTTTAAGCCTTTCCACAGATAACTCAACTCTTCATTGCAGTGGCTGACAGAATGAAGAGCTTCCCAGTGTCGTCCCAGAGGATTTTGTCCTGGATCATCACCTGCATCTGTACCTGCTATGAACTGGTGCAGATGATGCTCCCAATAGTAAGTGTTCACTCCACAAGAGCTCAGGTGTCGTCAGCCACTTTCCTGGCTCATGTCCCCATCCAAGACATCGGCAGAGCCATGATGTGGTCGTCATGATGTGGCAAGCCAGGGATGACACTAGATTTGGCAGAGTTGTGTTGCAAACAACATGTCTATATACTCCTACCCGCCTCTGGAGGTCCTGCATGGGAGTCACCTACAATGGAATGGACATGAGCAAGCACTTGAAGAAGAACAGAACCAATTCAGTTTACTTGAGAGAGGGTAAAACTCTTTCATGTAAGAGTTCGATTTCAGATAACTTAGATATATAGTCATTGGAAGGTAACTTAGGTATATAACCACTTATGTTGTGAACGCCAAGACTGTAACAGGATTAAAAAAAGAACTAGATAAATTCATGGAGGATAGGTCCATCAATGGCTATTAGCCAGGAATGATGTCCCTAGCCTCTGCTTGCCAGAAGCTGGGAATGGATCTTTTTTTTTTTTAAATCAGGGTTGAAAGGGACCTCAGAAGATCATCTAGTCCAACCCCCTACTCAAAGTAGGACAAATCCCCAGTCAGTTGTTTTTTTTAAACCCCACTTCCCTAAATGGCCCCCTCAAGGGCTGAACTCACAACCCTTGGTTTAGCAGGCCAATGCTCAAACCACTGAGTTATCTATCCCCTTGCTTAATGATTATCTGCTCTATTCATTCCCTGGCATTGGCCACTGTCAGAAGACACGATGCTAGTCTAGATGGACCTTTGGTCTGACCAAGTATGGCCGTTCTTATGTTCTTATGATCCAGTAAAAGATACTACCTCATCTAGCTTGTCCACCCATTAGAAACAAACAGGGTCAGTGAAATGGAAGGTAATGGCTAAAGATGAGACAATCTGGAAGCAGATACAACGTGAAACTATGTGTGTAATGTGTCACAATGTCTAGTCAGCTGGGGCTCAGTCCTCTGCTTTATATGTCAGCAAACCAACTGTGATTTTTAGGGAAGCAAATGGGTTGGACGTAAACGATGGCCACCAATGCGTATCATGAAGAGCTCATTCAAAAGTGCTGGCCATATATTCTGAATTAGCTAATCTTCTGGCAAATCACAAAGAACACGGTTTGAGGTATAACCAAATGCAGTTGCTTGGCAATGGATGGAAACCATGATGACCGATCATCGTAATTGTTACAGTGCAACACGTGCTCCTGGGTCACAACAGAGAGCGGCAGCTACAGACTATTTTCAGTTCCCATCAAATGCATTACGCTAAATGGGGGGCGGGGTGAAGTAGGAGATCTCTGTTCCTCAAACAAACCCCATTTCTCCCAATTATTTGTCATTCTTGCCATGCCAAGCAAAAGAGGTGTTGGTGTCTGAAGTGACTGTAATTTAATGGCAGTTACAGTAGACTTAACCCACCATTCAATTATTAACCTTTTTAACTGTCTGTTGATCTGTCTGCGTAAGGGTGTAAAGTCTCTGAAAGGACACGAAGTGTTACTCAAGCCAACTACTGGAGAGGCAGCTTTAATGTAAATGTTCCCCCTTCCCTTGTCCCCATCAGCACCCTCAAGTCTGCTTTAGAAGAGGCTCTTTGCAAGTGTAACATGGTAGCTGGCCCCTTGAATGAAATTGGGCCCATCACTCCTGGTGCAGTCCAGGTTTGCCTTAGTTTGCTGCAAAGAGGAGGGCAAGACTGCCACTGGGAGTTACAAATGAGAGTACAGAGTCCTGAGCGAGGAGCGAGAATCCAGAACAGGAGATCAGAAGCAGAGTAGAGCTGGGCTGAGAGCTTCAGGAAAGGGATGCCCCTGAATGGGGAAGCAGTGAGAGTTCCCTAGTGAGCAGTGGAGCCCAAGCAAGTAAATGAAAGCTGAAGGCGGTCAGGGGATCACACTTCCCCAGGCCAGAAAGCCACAGCCAGAGAGAGTTGAAGGCTGAAAGTGGCACAGGAAGATGCCTGCTGGCTCTCTGAGAAGGCTGGGGAATGATGGAGGGGTAGGCCCACTGATGTCGCCAGGCAACTGGAACCACAGCTGGGAAGGAAACAGGATGGAGAAGCACTCCAGCTAGAGGGCCTGGGGTAAGGTATGATGAGACCCCAGAGTCAAACGTGAGAGTTGGGTGAAGAGGGGTGAGACACACTGGAGCTGCACCGGGTGCTGGACTGTTGGGACTAATGTACTGTTTGGACTGAACTGGAGGGATTCTGATGATAGTGGGGTTTTTGGTAAGAAATTAACACCATAAAAGGGCTATTAATATACTCCCACAGCTGCACTGAGTTTATCTGAGCACCAAGATGGGGAAGTGAGGCAAGAGGCTGCTGGGAGGGCCACTCATTCAGAGTAAACATGAAAGATTAGTCAGTCATCATTGCCTGTGGATCTTTTACACACACAGAACCAGTTTACTCTGTTACACCAGTGACTTTGGCTCAAAGACTGAGCCTAGTTTTCAAATGTAGGTGCCTAAATTAAGGCACCCAGTTCAACATTTGGGCAGGCTAAGTGCCAGTTTGGGGACCGCAAATTTGGTTGTAGGTGGACTCACTCAGGCCCCCACATTTGAATATTGGGCTCTCTATCAATGCTACTAGGCTACAATAGTTTGTAAAACAGGCCAATGGTTTCTACCTTAACATAGCTCCTAATGGCTGGTCAAATGGAAGCTCCCTTTAGGGTCCCCTAACAGAGATGTTTATGAAAACTTAGGATCCTAATCTGAGTCTGAAGTGCAATACATGTACATGATACAAATCCAGTCACCAGAGAGGGGACTCTTTTCATTAGATAAGTCCACTGTGGTATCTGCCCATCAGCTGGGAGAGATGTCCGATGTTATTCAGCAACCAAAATTAGCCATCACAATTACTTTAGATTGTATGAATTTTACTGCAAGTGGTTTACTTAGATTGTAAGCAGTTTGGGGCAGGGACCATCTTTTTGTTCTGTGTTTGTACAGTACCTAGCACGCTGGGGTCCTGGTCCAGGACTGGGGTTCGTAGGTGCTACCGTAAGACAAATAAATAAGAAGAGCATAAACCAGAAGAAAGATGAAAGTTTTAGGTACCGAGTTGCTTGTTTCAATGGAGTTAAACTAGTGATGAAGTTAGCCCATTTTTTACAAAATAAATGCTTTGGTTTTATCAGACTATCCAAGTCTAAATCAGACCTTTCCTTCCCTATGCCATTTACTGAAAGTCATTGCTCAATTATCATACAAACCAAACAAACCAGATATGACATTTAACGTAGAAAGAAAAACACAGAGAGCAGGAACCCAAGTCTTAAAGGAAATCTCTAGTGAAACCACAATTGCGCAGCTGTCTCTGCGCTGCTATTTCTGAAGCACATTTCAACACACTCATTAGTATTTTTACAGAAACAAAATATTTAGCTATTGGTAATGACATTCATCACTGCTGTCAAATGTTGAGCTAGCTCATATTTTTGGCACATGGCAAATGACAAGAGTTGAGAACGTTTGATTAACCCCCATGACTACTTTGCTATGGAATTTTTCTACTGCAACACTACATTTGCACTGAGAAAAGGCTACTTCCCCGATCTCTACCAAAAAAAGGGCTGTTTCCTGTATTGTCTTATAAGGCTGGATTACTAAATCTTGCACAGGAGGGAAAGATTTGTGTTATGGTAGCAGTTAGACCTTCACCCATCCATAATGAGGTGGAGAAGCTGCTCAATGTGCTGCCTGGAGTAGGTTATTCTTTAGGGATGCAATGGGTCTCTCTTTCTACAGTGTATTGTGCAGTGGGATGAACACACTCCATGAGAAACTTTGGAGAACACTGAATAGAATGCTGCTTATTATGCATTTCCATTTCAGCTACTACTAAAATTCCTGTCCTGTCATGAATTATGCATTTGTAGGGAGGGGAGAAATATAAACTAGTTTGGCCACAAGTTTGGGAATCTAAAGTTGCCCGAGGGTTCTATTGTTATTTATGTAGTAGCAAAAACAGCACTATAAAATATAAGCACAGCACCAACCCAACAGCTAGCCCCTGCCTGAAAGAGTTTATGCTAAAGAGGCACATTTGGGTGGGATACAGTACAGGAACAAAACGGAACAGAAACAAAATGGTCATTGTGGCTGGGATGCTTTTCAGAATAGGTGGTTTTTAAGCAATCTAGTTCCATGCAACCATAGCATGTCAGCCCCCTGTCCTCCCATATGCCTTGGCTTATTGTTTCTGAGTGACCTTTGGAGTCATTTTTTTCTCCTCTGATCCCACTGTTAAGCAGCCACTGGGCAGAAGGAACGACAACCTTTAAAACCGCTATAATCGCTGTTAAACAGCTCCTATGTGGAAGGGGAAGGAAGGATGGGAGTGGTAGAGCTGAAACTGACACAGTTGCTTGCTTCTTTGCCATTCATGAGATGAACATTGTTCCCTGGTGTAAATCCTTGAACTCTGACTGTTTATTAAATTGGGGCTGCTAAGCAGAAGTTAGTTGATTAATGGCTAGGGAGCAGGTGCGATGGGACTGCTGTTTATTATACCAAATATCATCATTTCATTGCTACCTTGTCTCCCCCTCCATGTCCCATTTGTTAATCTCTTGCTGTCTCTTGTCTCATCGTATGCTTAGATTATAATCTCTTTAGCGTAGGATTGTCTTTTTAGAACACATATGTACAGCACCTAACACAATTGGGCCTCAGTCCCTCATGAGGGTCTCAAAGAACTACCACAGGACAAATGAATGAATAATAATATCATGTATCACTTCTGGTGCAAACCTAACACACGTTGTGTGTTTGTTAGCTAGTTAGTGGAGGTTTTGCCCTAAAACCAAACACTGCATTATAAACTTAACTCTAATTATAATTGGAGAGGGTGGATGGGGGAAGAAAATTGGTGTGGAGTGGTAAAGGCAGGCCCTCACTTTACCACATACCATTTCATGCAGCTCTGGAATTTAGAGGGAGGAAGGGGCTCTGGAAAAGTCCATTTTCATTCTCAAATGAAAGTAACTGCAGCAAAGTCAGGAGTCGAAGAGCTCTCCTTACTGCTCCCTCCAACCCCAACACCTCACCCCCACAACAAAGTAGCAACTTTTCGTCTTCTCCTCCTCTGCTCATTCAAAGCTGAGGAGGAAGCGGGAGGGGATAATACTCTTGGAACTCACCAATAAATATCTATCCCATAAGTGATCATTGCTGCAGTCCTAGAGGGTGTAATCTCACAGTAAATTGAAAGTTCACCTCAGAACTGATCCAAATGGGGCCTCATCTTCACTAGACACGTTAACTAACAAGTTAAAATTCTAGTGTAGATGAGGCAAGATGTAGTTTTAACACGTCAGCTGTTCAAGGATTTACCTCAACCAGCATGTGTTAAAATTACATTTACCTTGTCTACATTAGTTTAACGCATTTAGTTAACATGTTTTAGCTAATGTGTTAGAATACATCTTTTCCCCTTACACAGACATGGCCATGGAGTCTTTCCATGAATTTCAATGAGGTTATGAGGACTTATATGAGGACTGGAAGTTTATCAACAAGCCTGAAAATCAGAGAATCATAGCACTGGAAAGGAGCTCGAGAGGTCATCTAGTCCAGTCCCCTGCACTCATGGCAGGACTAAGTATTATCTAGCGTGTAATGACTCAGTGTTTTCTCTCTGCTTCACTGTAAGTGGAGTTTCTCTATAGACTTGTTTCCTGTAAGTTGGTTCCACCGCCCTGCATCACAACCCATAAAATAAGAGCACGCTAATGGTTGGTTGGCTGTGGTCAGTGACACAGTGAACAAAACTGTGAGGTTATAGCAACAGTGGGCCTGTTATCACTTTTTTAATATCCTCTGGTGCTAGGGACCGCTAAAAAGCCTCTAGAACTGCTATGTGTTTGGAAATTGAGAAGAAGAAATATATTGAGACAGTAATCTAATAAACCCAGCTTGACTAATTTTTTGTTTAATATTACAACAGCTAAATTTGCTCTGGGGGCTAAGCCCTTGAGAACTTAGTGGCCAGTTTCAACCTGGAAGGAAGCTGTGCTGCCCGATCCTGAACCTCTGAAAATGGTGCTCAATAACGTAAATGCTCCAGGACCTCCATTAATGGCGATACCACCAGTCACTGCAAGACTGAAGCTCCATGGCCAGTGTCGCCCTCTAGCTCACAAAGGCTAAATCAGCTGCAGTGCAAGAGTAACACTGCACACCACGCTTACTTTGTTTCCAGTGTATTGCACAGAGTAGTCCTATACTGTATTTGGGAAATGATACTGCAGTCACCTGTCAGGAGTCTGCTAGGGGTACAAGGATGAATGCCAAAGGGAACCTTAAGGACTCCTAGCTGAATGATACGATGAGCTGGGTCTTTGTGGACTACATCAATCTCCTTCCCCACTGATGCCATTTCAATGTAGCTTGTGTGAACATTTCATTCCCCGGCCGTGCAAAATTCCTGCACTGCAATTCTCACCCAAACCTCTGCCAAAGAGTTAAACCTTTACAACATTTCATACATAATAAAAGCTTAAGGACAGTGAATATCACTGTAGTTTGGGCTATTTCAGTCAGAGTCCACTATTTAAAAGCAATCACTGTAAACAAAAAGCAACTCAGTAATTCCTCCACATGGCCAAGAATCACCTGCACATTTGATATGTTGATACATCTGAAAGCTGCTTCTGACTTTATTCAGAGAGAGAGAGAGAGAGTTTGAAATGCCTCTGGGTACATTTCTGGCTCTGCTCTAACTTGCTCACTACAAAGAAGAATCAGGATAATAAGCAGCACTGCAGAATCAATAGTTATCTTGGAAATACTGGTTTGATGTTGATGCCAACTAGCTGTAAGTGGAGTTAGCACATATCCATTTTCCTCCACAGGGTATGAGTTCCTCATTACACTGTACGCACATTCACTGTAAAGACTCTGCTATGGAAATTTCACATGGGTGCTCATATAAACTGCTTAAGGGAGGGTCAGATTCAACAAATACACCATCCGACGTCCACGCTGTGAAAATCCAGACACCACCATGTTGTTCCCCCCCACCCAAAATGGAATTCTGTGGTCACGTCCCAGCCTCCACGCTATGGATGGCAGGCAAAGGCCTGGTCTACACTATCCGTTTAAATCGATTTAAAGAGCGTTAAATCGATTTAACGCTGTACCCGTCCACACTACAACGCTCTTTATATCGATATAAAGGGCTCTTTAAATCGATTTCTGTACTCCACCCCGACGAGAGGAGTAGCGCTAAATTCGATATTAACATATCATCGGATAAACGGTTAGTGTGGACGAAATCGACTTATTGCCTCCGGGCGGTATCCCCGACGTGCATACTGACCCTCTGACAGCAATCTGAACTCGACTCACTGGGGCAGGTACAGAAAGCCCCGCAAAGCTTTGAATTTACATTCTCTTGTTTCCCAGCGTGGAGCCTCTGATCAGCACGGTGGCATGCAGTCTCAAATCCAAAAGACTCAGTATGGACGTACGAGAGATCTAGATCTGATCGCTGTATGGGAGACAAATCTGTTGTTATCAGAGCTCCGTTACGAATATGAAATGCCAAAGCGTTGAAAAAAATCTCCAGGATACACATCGCTGTGTGACAAGCGTAACGGGAAGACACAGACTCAAATGGACGCTCATGGATGGAGGGGGTACTGAGGACTCACCTATCCACAGTCCACAGCAGTCTCTGAAAGGTATTTGCATTCTTGGCTGGCTCCCATGTCTGTAGGTTAAACACAGTGTCTGGCGTGGTTCAGGAATAGCGTCCTCGGTCCCCCCCACGTGAAAGAAAAGGGAAGAAATCATTCTGGACTTCTTTCATGTCACCCTATGTGTACTGAATGCTGCGGTAGACCGCGATGGCGACGCAGTGAAGAGCAGTATGCCCTCCTCTCCCCCTCCCCTGTAGTAGAGCTGTACACATGATGACTGATATCGTCTGTCGCCATCACGCCCTTTGATTGCTCCTGGCTGGCCTCAGGTAAGGCTGGCCGGGAGTGCCTGGTAAAAATGGGAGATGACTCACGCAGTTACTCCCAGTAGATGTATACAGAATGGCTGGGTAACCGTCTTCATCATAGCAACTGGGGGTGAGCTTCTCTCAGCCCCCTCCCTTTCCTGTGTAAAGAAAAAGATTCATTGACTGCCTGGACTGTCATAGCCCCGGAGGCTGCCTCCCCTCATTTTATCTCACTAACAAGTCTCTGTTTCTATTCCTGCATTCTTTATAACTTCATGAAACAAATGGGGGGGGGATCACTGCCAGGTAGGCCCAGGAAGGTTGGGGAGGAGGGACAGAACGGGTGGGGTTGTTGCAGGGGCAACCCCCTGTGAACTACTGACAGGAGCAGCTGTGCTCTGTACATCTTGGGTCCCCTCTAAATAACACTTGCCCCTTATTCAGGCAGACTGACTCCTATTTTTAGAAACCATAAGGGAGGGATTTGCTCAGTCCCCAATGAAGCAATCCCAATTTGCTTTTGCGTTGCGCCACGCGCCGATTTCAGCCAGGGGCACTCATGATAGCAGCGGACAGTACAGAGGGGAGAGATAACTGTCATCTCATTGCATTTTCTCCAGCAGTAGACAGGTACAGATGACGTAACATCTCTGTTGCTATCATGCAAAGCAAGTGAATGCTGCTGTGTAGTGCTGGAGTATCACCTTCTGCTCCGCTGGCATCCAGTACAATATCGGTGGCCGGAAAAAAAAAAAAAGGCTGAACGGGCCTCCATGGTTGCCAGTTTTGCTTATGAGCATCTGCCAGGCAATCCAGGAAAAACGGTCGGCAAAAGATTGTCAGCTGATGTTTTCGCCGGAGGAAGGAATGACTGCGACATTTACCCAGAGACACCCGCGACAATATGATTCAATCCAGAATTCCACAGGGGCGGGGAGACTGCGGGAACTATAAGATAGCTATGGAAGGAGCTACCCACAATGCAACTCTTCAGAAATCGACATTAGCTCGGGACCATGGACGCACAACGCCGAATTACTGTGCCTAGTGTGGCCGCATGAAATCGAATTTATAATATCAGTTTTATAAAACCGATTTTAGCTAATTTGATATTATCCCGTAGTGTAGACGTGGCCAAAGTCTTCACTGCATTCATTCTTAAGTGTACTTCACAGAAAACTTTGCTCCCCACCTGTATTGTTAACCAGGAATTACACAAATATGAGACTTCCCAATGGCATGCCAAACATTTTCATCTGTCTCCAAATAACCCACCTGGCCCTTGAGCCTCTTACTCATTTTCAGATGGGCAGAAATCACTGAAGGTCCATAGGAAATCCCAGAATACAGTGGGAGTGGATACACTCTGTAAAGCAGCAAGATGCAGCAGTGGCCTGCCTCATCTGCTGTCTGCCTGAAATGCTCCAGATCATAGCAGAGAGAGCGAGCTCTATTCCTCCACAAGTGGGCAGATGGATGAAATCTTTTGTGAAGGGATGACACTGGCAGGTTAGGGCAAACACTGGACCATCACTTTAAATTTGGGATTCACAGCTGATAACAATGGGCCCATCATAGCATCGCTTGGCACATGTATAAAACGGAACCACTCAATCAATCAAGACTTCCTCCTACACCTTAGAAAACATAGTGACTGGCATTAACTCAAAAGAATTCCTCCCAGTCATCACCCTGGTCCTTCCCCATCATCACTCTCCTCAGACCTGAGATAACAGAAATTACAGTTAAATATTGCAGATGGAATTTGTTACATCTTACAGAGAATGCCTTGCTGTGTGTCTGGTTTGATTACTGGGTAGGAATTCAGCATTTTAAGCTTGAGACTCAGTTCTAATACTGAGGAGGCTGATTAGATTGACTGGAGTTGGAACATGCAGGAGTGCAGGAAACAGTGGGTCTCCCTGATCCCAGGAAGCCCCACCACAGGTACACTGAGGGTTTTAAGCTTGGAAGATCCAGGAGGGGCAGAACCAAGAGAGAGCCACTTACCATGACATCCATCCCTTGTGTAAGAGGATGCTGATCCTGTCATCATTCTTTCATGGTAACCCTCCTCACTCTAAACCTCACCTTGGGAACAGCATAGCTCCTGGAATGGCAGTGATGCTATGCAATAGGGAGAAGCCCATGCAAATACCTGGAAGCACCGGGTCTCTATATAGATGCCTTCAGCCTCCACAATTATCCCAAGATCCCCGTGGATCTCGAGTCATCTACTGCTTCTCTATGCCTTTCACAAAGCCAATTTCTCTATGTAAGTTCTAATATGACACCCATCACCATAGTAACTAAGCACCAAAGCACAAACCTCACCCTTTGAAAGATCAACTAACATGAAATTTCAATTTGAAACTCAGTTTCCTGGCCCCAATGTGGGGTTGTAATAACTGGTGTGGTATCACACTTTTATCTGTGCCAAGCAAAGTATTGTGTAAGATCATAGTCCAGCGTATATCAGAGGCAGTTGATAGCATTCTCGGAAAAGAGCAAGCTGGTTTTTGGAAAGGGCGTGGATGCACAGAGCAGACCTTCACTCTATGAAACATAATAGAACAGTGCTTAGAATGGCAATGGCAACTCTACATAATTTTCATAGACTTTGAGAAGGCTTTTGATGGCATTCACAGGACCAGCCTATGGCGCATTCTGTGGGCGTATGGAATTCCTCTCCGTATAATCAATGTCATCAAAAGCTTCTATTTCAACTATACAAGCAGTGTTGATCACAGTGAGCTCAGTTTTGAAGTCAAAACAGGAGTACGTCAGCGGTGTGTCATATCTGCAATCCTCTTCAACATTGCCATTGACTTGATAATGCAGTTGTGACGGGTTCGGTCACAGAGATCCCCTTGGGGCTGTCACCTGATGTGCTGAAATTACCTCTGAGCTCATTTTCCCTATCAGCTTGGGACTCCAGAATCCTACTTTGTTGAGCCAGGCATGCTAGCCTGCTGCAACACAGACCTAGGGTCTGGGCCACACCCCCAAAGCCACAAACTTTAACTAAAAACAGCTCAGCAGGTTACCTGTCTCCAGCACCCAGACACCCTGCTCCCAATGGGATCCAAACCCTCAAATAAATCCACTTTACTCTGTATAACGCTTATACAGGGTAAATTAGTAAATTTTTCGCTCTCTATATCACTGATAGAGAGATAAGCACAGCTGTTCGCACCCCCAGATATTAATCACTTACCCTGGGTTTATTAATAAACAAAAGTGATTTTATTAAGTATAAAAAGTAGTAAGTGGTTTCAAGTAATAACAGCCAGAGTAAGTCACAAAGCAAAATAAAACAAAACACGCAAATCTAAGCCTAATATATGAAGAAACTGATTACAGGTAATATCTCATCCTCAAAGACGTTCCAATAAGCTTCTTTCACAGACTAGACTCCTTCCTAGTCTGGGCCCAGACCTTTCCCCGGTACAGTCTTTGTTAGATCCAGCAGACATCTCAGGGGGCAAACAGAGGTTTTGTCATAACTGGCAGCCCCTTTTGTCCTGCTCCACCCCCTTTTATAGCTTTGGTACAAGGTGGGAATCTTTTGTCTCTCTGGGTTCCCACTCCTCCTCCTAAATGGAAAGGTACCAGATTTAAGATGGATTTCATTATCAGGTGACATGGTCACATGTCACTGTAAGATCCCTACTTTCCATTCCCTATGTGATGGCCCACACATACACAAGAAGGCTTTCAAGCAGCTAAAGCCATTTACAAACTGATTGTTTCTGGAGCACCCTTAATGGTCTCCACTTAAGATGTTTACATCAATGATACAAGTTTATCTCTTATTCTCCTAACTCCAGATATAGAAATAATACATGCAAACAAATAGGATGAACACACTTAGTAGACTACAAGCTTTCTAATGACACCATACAAGGGGTATTTAGCGTAAAACATATTCAAGTTACATCATATTCATAAGCATAGTTCCATAAAGTATATGAAGTGCAATATCACAGTGACATACAACAGAAGAAATGCCAAAAGGCATTAAATGGACACTCTTCTCATCCCTTGAAGAACTGGACTTTGCAGATTATGTTGCTCTCCTATCACATACCCAACACCATAAACAAGAAAAAACAACTTGACTCAACGCATTCAGCCAGCAAATTGGACTGAAAGTCAATTGCAATAAGACAGATATCATGACATTTAATATTGCCTCACCATCACCAGTATGGATAGCGGATTATGTTTTCACTACTGTAGAAACATTCACATACTTGGGCAGCACCATCAGCCAGGATGGTGGAACAAGCCAGGACATCTAGAACCAATTCAATACAGCTAGAAATACCTTCAGGAGCTTAAATACAGTCTGGAAATCATCAAAATACAACACCAAAACCAAACTCAAGATTTATCAACACTACTTTATAGTGCAGAATGCTGGGGAGAAAGTATGACATGTCCAAATTGTCTTCATTCCATACAACCTGCCTCAGAAAAATCCTCGGTATCTTTTGGCCCAGAACAATCTCAAACCAAGATCTATTGACACAGTGCAGCCAAGAGAATCTGAGCACCATCTCACTGCCAGGAGGCATTGAAGATGGATCGATCATATGCTTTGGATGGAAACCGATTCCATCACCAGAGTAGTAATTAGATGGACACCTGAAGGCAAGCGGAAACAAGGCTGCCTGAAAACAACATGGCGAAGAACTGTGAAAGTGGAGCTGAAAAAACTGAGGCACAGCTGGGGAACCATTGAAAGACTTGCCAGAAACAGACAGGAGTGAAGGAGCTTCATCACTGCTCTAAACGCCAGAGGCGTAATAGGAACATGATGATGATGATGATGATGTGGGGTTTTCAATTTTTTCAATGTTTAAACTTTTATGTAGTATGCTCCGATATCAGCGTTTATCACAGCAGTGGATAAATAGCTTAGCTTCTTCAATAAACTAAGCCCTGGGATCATTTGTTGCCTCTAAAGTAAAAAAAAAAAAAAGTTTATAAAGTTCAATAAAGATGATAAGTGGTAACAGGGGATCAGTCCTGTCTACATTTACACATGATGACATAACTCCTTCTGGATTCAGCAGAGCTGCACACATTACTGAAGGCAGACCTGGATTACTTAGGGCAGAATCTGAGCTCCAGCAGTTCAGTGTAAATCAGAATGACCATAGTGAAATCAGTGGAGGCGCCCTGAAATCAATGTAACCGAGATCAGAATGTCTGTGCTTCAGGGGTAAGCATACAGTGGGACTTGGGGCGTGGTACAGTGGAACTACTCAGCTTACAGAATGCTAGAGTTAACTGCCATATATATATATGGTAACTTGTGAGAATAGTCTAATCCCCATTTATGCATTGATATGTTGGGAAACACGACTGGAACAGTTCCCATTCATAATTTCTCTCATTTACTCTTTATCCCACGGAACACAAGCTTTTGGGCCTGACTCTGCCTCCATTTTGTTGTGGGCAGTCAGCAACCTCCTGGCTCAAATGGGAGAAAGCTGCTTCTGGACCACAGGCATAAACGGGGTTTGACACTGACACCCAAAATGAACTCAGGTTTGGTGAACTGCAGACTCTTCATGGGTGAAATTTCCAGAAAGCCGACTGTGCTGACACCCAGCATCTGCACTACAACATCCTACTGGAGCATTCATGGTGTATGCTGATTTTGCAAAATTAGTCTTAGCTTTCATGGAAAGACTGTTAGTCACATCAAGTATATGTACTAATGGTGCCACCCAGAGGTATACTTGAGTGTAGCACACAGGGGTCTGTGTACAAAAGATATATCTGTGTGCAATTATGGAATCCAGGCATAATGTCACACCATTAGTTTTTAATCTGTATTAGGAATTGGTCTTTAAATCAACCACACAATAATTTTGCTCTTCTTTTATTTTTCAAATTTCTTGCCTATTAATTTTCATTCAATATTTGTTTTTTGTGATAATTCCTATTGTGTTCTTATTTATTTTCCATGTACATTAAAATAGTGGTTCTTAATAAATCAGTGTCTCTAGTCTCTATTTGTATACAAGACACATTCTTTGATTTTATTGGTGGTTGTTACATACAGCAATTGGAATAGCACCAGGGGTTCAATTCACAATGGGATGCCACTATTTTTCATACCCCTATGGTGGTATATGATTTTGGATAGCAGCAAACACATTTTAATGTGAAATTTAAATAAGGACAGAGGGGAAAATTCTCTTCTATCCAGAATAATTGATCATTCTCCTGCAGCTGGAATTTATGTGGATCGTAGTTCATAGAAGCAAATATCTTTCTGACATGAAAAAACAAGTCTCACTCTTATTTTCAGCTGTCCAAAAGGCTATATTCCAGGGTCTCCTGTGGCGTGCCGAGCACTCTTGAAGTTCTCAGCACTTTTCAATCCTAATTTATTTCTCTTGTCAGAAAACAAACCCCTAAACTGACTGTGTGACATTAAGATGTAGATTTTCAAAGTGGTGCATGCTGATCACCATCAATATCAATGAGAGATGAGCTGTTAAGAACAAGTCCCTTTGAAAAACTCCCCTATGGAAATTAATGGGATCAATAACCCCAGTAGTACAAAACAAAAAATGTTTAATACAGAGATTTATTGAAATGATAGATGATTGATTTTGAGATTTTATTTACTAACGTTTAAAAATGTAAGTATAAAAATACACTGTACCTGCTTCTAACTACATACCTTAAAATTACTCATTTCTCGCAAACTGTCATAAGAATTGGGAGAGCATGTACTATTTTGCCTTCAAAGGTCTGTATCTGTGTCTTTGCTAATCCAAACCAAGTGACCGAGGGACATGCTCCCTTGAAAACTAACTTTATAGGGGTCCTAGTTCATCTGTCCATCCTGCTTACTTATCTTTGGAAGAAAGAATATTCCCAAGATCCCTCCACTAACACTCACTCATTTTACTGCATCAGCATTTCCAAGTCAAGCGTACTTTGGGATATGTAACAGATAGGACTTCTTGGATCATTCAGCGAGGGAAAGGGAGCCTAGCCCAGATACACAGGTGGGCCTAGCAGAAGAAAATACACTCAGGGTCCATAAAATTGAGTGTGATCCATTTGTAAAAGCCTACCCTCATTGACCAGTGGGCAAACAGGGTGCTCAATGAGAGCATATCCACCATATCCCAAATGTCTCAGTGATGCATGTGGTATAAACACCAAGAGATATGGATACACATACGGAGGTGTCCTGTGATTGCAGAGGGCATGTGTCCAACAGATAGCACCTTGGGTGGGGTAGACTTGAAATATCCAGAAACTTGCCAAAAAATACAAAAGAGCTAATATTACGTCGGATTTTGTGATCTTGACCTCACTGAAAGTTGAGGGCTCTCAGCATCTTGCACAAGGAACTCAGCAGCTAGTAGGATTGGCCCCTTAAATTTTGCACTTGGATTACTTGTTGTGGTGGAGTTTGGCAAGCAGACAGGAGTCCTTGTCTTTAGTAATAATGGTGCAATTTGAGAATATCAAAAACAAGTGTAGAGTAATTCACACAGCCCATCAAACATTTTCACCTACAGCAATAAAATATAAGGCAGACTTTATCAAAGAAACAAGGGGTGTTATGTGTGTCACAGATGACTCATTTGTTCACACACAAACAAGTTTTATCAGTAATCTGTGTGCTAGAAAGGAATTTTTTTTTAAATAATCAATTACCGTGGGTCTGATCTCCAGGTCCCAGCTTCCACTTGTGCACACACAATTTTGTCCAAAGGGTTTTTTGCTTGTGGAAATTCTAATGCCTGCCAGAATCTAACAATAGTGTAGGCAGAGGTTTGTGCTGAAAAAGTGGTTGCACAGGCTGATGGCAAAATTGTACAACCACCAGAGGAGAGCTGGTAGAGGCCTCTCTGAAAATCAGGTCTGGCATGCTCATTTTGCAGCACCATTCTGAAACAGCATTGGGTGCAATGCCATAATTCCTCCTTCCCTTTTAAATCAAGGTATCACAAGAAAACTGGAGCAATCTGTACCTGAGGACAAACGTAAATACAACAAATCATACTCTGCCATTATATTCCCTCTTTCCGTGATTAGTCATGTGGAGTGTAAGGTGTATAATGTGCACTGACCTGTACTTCCCTGTCCGTACTTGTAGAGCTCTCATACCGCACTGCTGGGCGCCTCCTACATCATTCACAATATCATCTCCAATCATGATGGCCTGTCACAGCAATGAAATACAGACAAAACTGATGTCAAGTGAATTTTATTTCTGCCATACTTCATCTTTCTTGACATAATAAACTGCTTGATTTGATGTTTAATACTGCCATCAGACAAATTAAACAAGATAATATTGTCATCATATTGATTAAAAGTCATCCTACATTGAATATAATTCACACTGCTCTGCTGGCTATACAGCTGAACAGTAGCCATCAACACAATTTGAAATCAAATCAAAAGAGTCAAAAATGATTAGGCACAGTACAAAAACAATGTAGAAATTCATAAAGTTAATCCTACATTCCTACCAAACATGTTTTTATGTTATGGCGATGGCAGTTAAGATAATATTAAGTTTTAAACATTTCCTTAGAAGTTATACTATAAAGGCTGATCAAACTGTTTGCAAATCTATGAAAAATATAACTTGGGAATATTTATTCTCAAATCACATTATGGGAAATATGAAAATTTAGAAAGACATGCATCGTAGTGCAGTCCAATGTCATATTATTCAAAAATACATACCATTTTCCATATGTATGTAGCAATGATTGCATCATAATCAGTTACTGTCTATGTAAGTGAAATATAAGCAAACTAGAGTATGTCGGTTATAAAGCAAAATTTAACTGAGAAAAGTCTCTGTGTTCCGTTTAGAGGATATGTGTCTATATGTGCACACCTATAAGCTTAATGAAAATATGTACTGTGCATGCTCAAGACACACAATTTTCACATGGTGATATCTTTGTTAAATCAAAATCCATTTGTTTCACACCAAACTGGGCACTAGAGTCGTAAGTGACATGTTTCAAGTCTTTGCTGTCACCCTGCCTTCCTCTCCCTTGGATTTAAAAACAGATGACTGCCTTATCTCAAAGTTCCCCCACACCCCAAAAAGAAAAAAAATAATATCTGAGCAATCATAGAAAAGGTCAGCTCCAAATTATGACTCAGCATTCTTTCATTACCCAAATCTCCCAGTGAATCCTGGATTGCACCCAAGATAAACAAAGGCAGTTTACATTATAGGGCTACCAAGTGCATTATAGGGTAGGCTGGAAAATGTGTCTTGTTCAAAAACATGACAAACAACATGTTTTAGCTACCAGTTTTCAAACATGACTGTGCACCTACTATAGACAGAGCCAGTAGTGTTTGAAAAAGTATTAACTAGTTACATGACCAAGCTAGCTTAGCTGCAAGTTTCCTATCTTAGCTGCTTAACTTGTAACCTTACCTAAAGTACTACCAGGCTTCCACAATAATTATACCTCACAACTCTCTCTCATTGTTAGGAAGAGTACTCATTTTTTGCCTAAATGTACTTCTCTTCCACATAAACTTGCTATCTCAATTATTCTAACATTGGCCCAATAGAAATATAGACTTGTTACACAGGGGTTACATACAGTATTTATTTTTATACTATATAAACTGGTCTCACATTTTAAGCACTCTGCCCTATGTTTTTTCTTGTGTCCCTCATTACAGGTCTGTGTTCTACATATGGGTCTTTGTAGGTTAAAAGGCACATTTATAACTGGACCAGAATTGCCTTAGATGGCAATGGTGTTGCCAAGAATAGCACCAGGGGGACTCCACTGAGCATAGAAAGAAAGCCAGCCTAGCATTTTTCCATCTGAGTTGGGCTGATAAATAGGCCCTTGTCAGAGAGGTCATGGGAATGAGTCATGTACACCACAAATGGGGGTTGGCTTCTCTAGTAACCATATTCTAGGGGGAATTCTGACTTGTTTTTGTGTGTTTGTGTGGGTGGCCTGCAACAGCTTTATGAAAATAAAACACACAGAATCTTTCTATTTTAGGCATCACTCCAGTTACCACTTCTAGCTAATATTTAAACCTCTTCTTTTCTAGCCTGTTCCTTGAAACACATCTTTTTAATATACGATGCAGCCACATAGCAGCATGGGCATCAAGTGTACCCATAATGAGGGCCAAATTTAAGAGCCTCTGCACTAAACAGTCATACTGTTATCACAGTCCTCCCTGCTGCTGTTTATATAGAGCACAAATGAAGACTCTCAAACTGAAGTTACAGAAAATTTGGTTGCCATAGCGTGTTGGGTCTGATGCTGGGGAGGGAATGAACCATTTCCATAGATTCACAGAATTTAAGGACAGAAGGGATGACATGATCTGGCCCTCCATCACCATACCTTATATCTATTAAAATTTTCAATTTGTAGCATTCATGGCACTATTCCGTGTCTGCTCCATTGTTTCAAAGAGTTTAAGGCCAGACGGGGCCATCAGATACACTTACTTAAATCTCTTATATGTACACCCCACACCATTAAGTTTCACCAACTTACTCCTGCATTGAGCCCAGTAACTTATGTTTGACTAAAGCATGTCTTCTAGAAAGACATCAGGTTTTAAGAGATGAAAAATCCACCCTTTCCTTTGGTAGTTTGTTCCAACAGTTTAATCTCTTTTACTACTAGTGACAGGTAAAAGTTCGTACCTGATTTCTAATTTGAATTTGTCTGGCTTCAGCTTCCAGTGACTGGCTCTTGTGATGCCTTTCTTGACTAGGCTGATGAGACCTCTAGTATCCGGTGTTTTCTGCCCATGAAGGTACTTGTATACTGTGATTAAGGCACCTCTCAATCTTCTTTTTGATAAGCTAAGCAGATTGAGCTTTTTAAAAAGTCTCTCACTGTACGGGTATTTTGTCCAGCCCTCACACCATTTTTGTGGCTATTTTCTGCCGCCTCTCCACTTCCTCGACATCAGGGAGCACTGGGGACTGGAGTAAGGAAGGAGGCAGTGCTTCCCTTGATATTTCAATGTGAAGCAAAGGAGGATTCCCCACTGAAGTGCCAGCTGGGGAATAGCAAGGCAGCCAAAGAGCCATCTTCTTCCTGCTCTAGCAGCAGAGCTCCAGAATGCTATCAGCTGCCAATGGGGGCCATTAGCCCTCACACAAACACGCAATTCCACAAGCATTGGGAAAAGGGGCCAGAGTAGAGCCTCTTGCTTTCCCTTCAGTCATCTCTCACCCACAAGCATCGGCTTCAGTAGCTTCTAAATTAGCCCCCTCATCAACAAACTCCTCTCCCTCCCTTCAGGCATCTCTCCATGGCTATTGGTGCCTCCCTGATCCCTGAATGGGAAAGAGAAAGGGGGCAGAATCCATGGAGAGTCAATGGAGGCTGCAGGGAGGTGGTTCTGGGTAAATGTCGTCACTCATTCCTTCCTCCGGGAAAACAATGGCAGACAATCATTTCGTGCCCTTTTTCCCTGGATTGCCCTGGCAGATGCTATAGCACGGCAACCATGGAGCCTGTTCAGTTTTGCTTTTTTTTTACTGTCACCGTATGTGTACTGGATGCTGCTGACAGAGGCGTTACTGCAGCGCTACACAGCAGCATTCGTTTGCTTTTGCATGATAGCAGAGACGGTTATCGGTTGTTTTGTACCATCTGCTGCCATTGTAAATTGGCAATAAGATGATGGTTATCTGTCGCTCTGTACTGTCTGCTGCTATCGTGGGTGCCCCTGGCTGAGGTCGGCCGGGTGCGCAAAGGCAAAACTGGGAATGACTCCCCGAGTCAATCCCTCCTTTATGGTTTCTAAAAATAGTCAGTCCTGCCTAGAATATGGGACAAGTGAACTAGAGAACCAGTGTATCAGAGAGCACAGCTGCTTCATGTCAGATCCCGCAGAAATGATGAGCTGCATGCCATTGATGGAGGGTGCCCCTGCAACAACCCCACCCGTTGCTTCCCTCCTCCCCCAGCCTTCCTGGGCTACCATGGCAGTGTCCCCCCCATTTGTGTCATGAAGTTATAAGGAATGCAGGAATAAGAAACAGTGACTTGTTAGTGTGA
>NC_133783.1:45428716-45448743 GCF_003597395.2 Chelonoidis abingdonii
AGTGTGGACGGGTGCGCCGTTAAATCGTTTAACGCTGCTAAAATTGGTTTAAACGCATAGTGTAGAGCAGGCCGTAGTCTCAGCACATCAGTTGGTAGTCCCAAGGGGGTTTCTGTGAAGGTTTCTGAGGGATCTGAGCACTTGTGAGTAGCTGAGAAGGTTGCTCACCAGTGGTGTATTATATTCTACATAAGCAAGTTTTCATGCAAGAAGACAGTCAGCTCAGAAAGTGGAGCTGCACATGAGCACTGATGCCTATCCAGGCCAGCTTGTGACATATGCATACAAAAATGTACTCCAGCCTCTGGGGATTTCATAGATTTACTATCGGTGAAGGGCAATAATCACTAAAGGAGGAGCAATTATTCCCAAATCATTTAGGATTTTAAAAAATCATTGGCAAGAAGATAGAGGTCAAGAGGTGCACTGTCAAGGGAAATAAAAAAATTCTACCTGTCAAACCTAGGTTTAACTTCCTCTCTCACTGTAATATGGAGGGAGAGAGAGAGAACGGAAAGGTCACACACCCACTGAAAGCAAGAATTAAAAGATCACCATTTATGATCACATTTTACAAAGGGAACACAGGTGTTAGTCTGTTCATGTGGAAGTTATTTCTTTTTAAAATTCACCAAAAAAGACAAAATATACTAAGGCTGTCAGAAAACCACGACAGTATTAACCTGATACATCAAAAATTGGAAGGAGTTGTAATATACATTTTTCCACATTCTATAAAATGCAACCAGTGAAAGAAGGTTCATATATATTTTGTGAAAGAATGCATATTCTCTAAAAATTACACTTTAAGGGGGTGATGGATGGCTCAGGGAGATTGGTCATTATATATATTTTTAAATAGCCCTTTATCTCCAGGACGCTGGTTCAAATCCAACCCCGATCAGTAGTGATGAGAAAACAGTGCTCAATGACATCTGGCAGCCACAGAGTAATCCCTAGCGGACATATGGCCATATCGCAGATATCACCATTACAACTGGCAATCTTATTGGCCTTCTAAACATACATGGACTGAACTATCTTCTCACCCCCAAAAGTAGTCCATGCTGTAAGGCAGAATGTAGAAACTTTCTCTTGCTGGTCTGTGAATAGTGGAGTTTAGCCAGGGTTGCCAACCTGGCACATGCGCGCGCGCACACACACACACACTAATTTTGAAGGAGAAGAAATTACAGATTAAGAAGATGAATGACACCAGCCAAAACATCTATGCTAAACAAAATAATAGCTTTGTGTTTTTATACACTTAAGCCAAGCTTACATGCTGTACTCTGAAGTGAAGTAAATGGATAAATAAATGGATAAGATGCCACCGAAGTATCTATGCGAACTTCAACAGAATTTTAATACAGTGTAACCTCCAAGATAAAAAGTATTTTTGCATAAGCAGATTTTTTCTATAGGCTTAATAGCCATAATCATGTTAAATATGACTGGGATATACAGCAATAGAAGTCTATATGCAAAATATTAACTAACGTATTAAAATCCTTTATAAGAGAAACTTCGTGTATTTACTTTTCTCCTCTTTCCCCTCAGCCTGATAATCATCTAGGCTTTGAGATTCCAATTCATTTTAAAATAATGTGTTTATCTGGGACCTACTTGCTGAGCAACCAAACATCCAAAGGGCATCAAATGTGAATTCTGACCTGGAAGATATTGTACAATAAGATAGATAAGATAGAGATAAATACACTGAGACACTGGCGCAGTTTTCCAAATGCCCAATGGGCAGTTATATTTGAATTGATCTTTCAATGGAAGTTGAGCGCCTAACTCTTATTTGTGCCATTACAAATCTCTCCCAACCCCCAGAGGGGCAAGCCCATCCCTAATGAACACAGAAAGTACAAATACACAAGTAGACACCTTCTACCACTCCTGGAGTGACCTAATTCCCGGGTTTGCAGGTAACAGAATCAGGAATTTGTTAACTACCTGTAGTTTATGTACTCTGGTATCACATGCCATAACTCCCATTAAAAAAAGAAAATTTGCTACAGGCAGAACTTTTTGTGATCATATAATACTTCTAGAACCCTAACATTATTTAGGTTTTATTGTAAAGCTGTCAAAATCATCCATAGTTTCATTAGCCTTAAAACATTTGAATTACATATTTCAATAACCTTTAAGATGTGCTATTCTTTGTCATACCATTGAATCATAAGAAGGCTCTGGCTATCTCTTAGAGATTTAAATTTTCGATCTACTAAAGTAATACCCTCAACCTGTTATTTCTACGCCACTGAGGAAAGATTACAATGAAAATTGGACTTTAGGGAGTTCCTTCTACTCCAAGTGCAAGTTGAAAACATCTCAGCAGTAGAAGGCAAAGTCAGGGTCTCAGTAAGAAGCAGTCATCAAGGGAAATGACTGGTGATTATTGATTAAAGCAGCCTGAGAATTTTAAATGTTGCCACAATCTACCATTACTGCAGTGAAATAGTATTATAAAAAAAAGATCTTTTTTCATTAAAAATAAGGTAATAGAAAATTGTAATATGTTTTATAAAACACAATTCATCTAAAATGATTTAATGATTGTGTGGTACTGCTGATTTGACATTTAAATGGATTTCTGAAATGGAATAAATTATTACTGAGTATTTTATAATGGTAGAAGCAATTAAACTGCTCCTTATTTTGCTGTCATAGGTATAGACATAGCACATTTAGGAGAGAGAGAAATATCACATAACAAATCATTAAGGAACCAACTGTATTGTCAGAACAGTGTATTTTTCCATGTGTACACACACACACACGCACACACTCTTACACTTGCAAAGTCAAGTTAGGAGATGCCAGAATAAATGCTACCCAAACAAGTTTGATTCGGCCCCCTTGTACATATGCATTATGATACAATCTATTTTTCTGCATACGTACTACTTTTCTGCAGTGAAAAGTGTCAAGCAACTTAAAACTATAGGTGGCACTACCAGCTCTGCCTATAATATAATTTCTTTCAGTTATTTAATACACACACACACTTTTTATATATAAAAAAATATACATAATATATATATATTCAATATATATAAAACATTCTATTTAGACACACACACTGTGGAGGTGTCTACCCAGGCCCTGGTCTTGACTTGCTGAGAGTGTGGCCTGCATGTCCCTGCTGATGAAACCCAGGCAGAGGGAATCACCTGGTATGAGAGGTGTCTCCCTTAGGAAGCAGTAAGAGAGCTGCAGGAGGAGATGCTTCATCTGTGTAGCATCCGGGAGCATGAGGACCACATCAACAGGATGCATGTGTAAACATCTGGGACAGAGGATGTTACCTGTCTACAGAGGACTACAGCAGCACCAGAGAAGGAAGGAGGAATGGCTGTTTTAGAGAGAGGAGACTGGCTGCTGGCCATGTTGGGCATTAGATAGTGCTCCACCCACACCCCGTGTCCACTGTCTACTGTGGTGAAAAACCAGTATGCTGTACTGGCAACAGGAAGTTGAGGAGCAGACCCCAGTGACTGAGGAGGAGTTACCTACCCCAAAGGTAGAAGGCTCATGGCCACTGCACCCAAGAGGAACCGGTGTAGGGTGCTGGTGGTCGGTGACTCTCTTCTGAAGGGCATGGAGGCATTCATCTGCTGACCTGACATGAGACCAGGGAGATGTGTTGCCTGCCCTGGGACCCATGTCAGAGATGTTATGGAAAGGCTGCCAAGGCTCTCTGATCACTACCCTATGCTCCTCAGCCACATGGACACTAATGAGCCTGTCAGGCAACTCTGAGCAGATCAGCGGTGACTACAAAGATGAAGGGGTCGGGGCACTAACTGAACTCTTGTCCATCCTCCCAGCTGAATCATAGAAGATTAGAGCTGGAAGAGACCTCGGGACCCCTGCTCAAAGAAGGACCAATACCAACTAAATCATCCCAACCACGGCTTTGTCAAGCTGGGCCTTAAAAACCTCTAAGGATGGAGATTCCACCACCTCCCCAGGTAACCCATTCCAGGGCTTCACCACCCTCTCAGTGAAATAGTTTTTCCTAATATCCAACCTAGACCTCCCCCACTGCAACTTGAGACCATTGCTCCTTGTTCTGTCATCTGCCACCACTGAGAACAGCCGAGCTTCATTCTCTTTGGAACCCCTCTTCAAGTAGTTAAAGGCTGCTATCAAATCCCCTCTCACTCTTTTCTTCTGCAGACTAAATAAGCCCAATTCCCTCAGCCTCTCGTGATAAGTCATGTGCCCCAGTCCCCTAATCATTTTAGTTGCCCTCTGCTGGACTCTCTCCAATTTGTCCACATCCTTTCTGTAGTGGGGGGTCCAAAACTGGACGCAATACTGCAGATGTGGCCTCACCAGTGCCGATTAGAGGGGAATAATCACTTCCCTCAATCTGCTGGCAATGCTCCTACTAATGCAACCCAATATGCCGTTAGCCTTCTTGGCAACAAGGGCACACTGCTGACTCATATCCAGCTTCGGAGCGCTAAATCCCTACCAAATCTCGCAACAGCACTATACTAACCCTCTCCCAGCGTTGTGTACATCATGAGGAACAATGCCGTGAGGGTGACAAATTAACCCCATCACCACAGATCATTAAAAAGAAAATGTTGAACAAAACCAGCCCTAGACTGACACCCAATCGGGCAACTCATCGTTGATACCACAGGACTGCCATAACATTATGACGTATCACTACCAAAGCTTGAGAACTAACTGGACAGAATCCTAGCATGCTATCCACCTTATAGTACCATTCATCCCAAATCCCAGACTTTTTAAACATGCTGGCAAGAATACCTGGTAGGAGAAAAGCCGAGTATCAAAAGCTTTGCCTAAAGTCAAAGATAATCAAACTCCAAGCTGTTCTTAACACCTATATCCAGAAGCCAGTTTATCTCATCCCATAGAAGGAACAGGTGGAGGCATGACTTTCCCTTGGTGAATCCATGTTGATTGTTCCTGATCACCTTCCTCTCCTCCAAGTGCTGCAGAATGGATTCCTTGAGGTCGTACACCATGATTTTTCCAGGGACTGAGGTGAGGCTGAGTGGTCTGTAGTTTCCCAGATTCTCCTTCTTCCCCTTTTTAAAGATGGGCATGATATTTGCCTTTTTCCAATTGTCTGGTACCTCTCTCGATCACCACGAGTTTTCAAAGATAACGGCAATGGCTGTCCAATCACATCAGCCAATTCACTCAGCACCCTCAGATGCATTAGATCTGGAGCCATGGACTCATCTACCTCATCCTCCTGGTTCGGTGGTCTATACCACACGCCCACCAAGACTTCATCCTTGTTGCTCTCGCTTCTAAACTTAACCCAAAGACTTTCAACAGGCTTTTCTCCAGTTTCTCCAGGCAAGAGCTCAAGCAGGGACACACACATGCTGGAGATGAATGCATGGCTGCGCAAATAGTGTCGATGGGAGGGCTTCAGCTTCCTCGACCATGGGATGCTGTTCCAGGAAGATGCTCTGCTGGGAAGAGATGGGGTCAACCTGACTAAGAAGAGAGAGAGCATCTTTGCCCACCAACTCACCAACCCAGTGAGATGGGCTTTAAACTAGGTTCAAAGAGGGCAGGTGACAAAAGCCCATAGGTAAGTATAATAAAAGGCAAACTTAACAGAGAGTTGAAGGGAGAAATGTGGAAGATTATAATAGGGTCATGGGAGCAACAAGAGGCAAATTGGTGGGGAAATCTGCTCAACATTTTAAATGTTTATACACAAAGGCAAGAAGTAGGAGGGAGAACTGGGAGTATTAGTCCATAAACTAAATTATGACTTAATTGGCATCAGGTTGGCATCAGGGTGAGATAAGTCTCATAACTCAAATACTGGTTCAGAAAGGTATAGCTTCTTCAGGAAGGATGGGAAGGATTAAAAAAAAGAGGAGGTGTTGCATTATACATCAAGAATTTATACACTTGTTCTGACATCTAGAAGGAGGTGAGAGACAGACCAGCTGAAAGTCTCTGGGAAAAGATAAGAGGCATGACTTCATGGCAGGGGTGTATTACAGACCACCAAATCAGGAAGAGGAGATAAATGAGCCATTTCTAGAATAAATAACAGAAATATCCAAAACATAACACCTGGTAGTATTGGGGGGCTTTAACTACCCAGAGATGTGTTGGAAAAGTACTACAGCAAAACTCAAAATTTCCAATAAATTCTTGGAATATATTGAGGACATCTTTTTGTTCCATAATCTGGAGGAAATAACCAAGAGAACAGTCATTTTAGACTTAATTCTCATCAACAGGGAGGAATTAGTTGTGAATCTAGAGGTGAAAGGGAACCACAGAAGGGAAGTATAAAGTCAGGAAGGCTAAGGCAAAAAATGAGTTATACCTAGCAAGGCACAATGAAAGGCAATAAGAACTGGTTCTTGAAATACATTAGGAGCATGAAAAAGATGAAGGAAAGTGTAGCTCCTCTACATAGCAGGAAAAGAGGGCTAACCATGACATCAAGAAGGCTGAAGTGTTTAATACCTATTTTGCTGCAGTCTTCACTAAAAAGGCTAATAGTGACCAGATTGTCAACACAATTAATGACAACACCACAGGGGAAGAAACACAAGCCAAAATAGAGAAAGCATTAAAAAATATTTAGGTAAGTTGAAAATATTCAAGTTGGTATGTTCTGATGAAATTCATCCTAGGGTACATAAGGAACTTGCTGAAGCAATCTCAGAAAATTAGCAGTTATCAGAGGACAGGTGATGTCCCACATAACTTGACGAGGGCAAACACAGTATCTTTCTTTAAAAGGGGGAACAAAGAGGACCCCAGAAATTATAGACCAGTCAGCTTAACTTCTATATCTAGAAAGATACTGGAACAAAATTATTAAACTATCAATTTCGAAGAACCTAGAGGATAATAGGATTAATAACCAGCATGGATTTGTCAAGAAGAAATCATAGCAAACCAATCTAACTTCCTTCTTTGATTGGATTACTGGCCTAGTGGACAAGGTGGAAGTAGTAGATGTGCTATATCTTGATTTTAGTAAGGCTTTTGACATAGTCCCACATGACATTCTCATAAGCATATTAAGGAAATGTGCTCTAGATGAAATTACTATAAAGTGGGTGCACTTCTGGATGAAAGACCATACTGAAAGAGTAATTATCAGTGATTTGATGTCAAACTGGGAGGGTGTATCTAGTGGGGTACTGCAGGGGTCAGGCCTGGTTCTAGTACTATTCAATACTCTCATTAATGACTCAGATAGTGGTGTGAAGAATGTGCTTATAAAATTTGCAGATAGTACCAAGGTCAGAGAGATTCCAAGCACTCTGAAGGACAGGATTAAAATTAAAAATGACCTTGAAAAATTGGAGAGTTGGTCTGAATTCAACACAATGAAATTCAATAAAAGGTAAGTGCAAAATACTTCAGTTAGGAAGGAAAAATCAAATGCACAACTACAAAATGGGGAATAACTGGCTAGGTGGTAATACTGTTGAAAAGATCTGTGGGTTAAAGTGGATCACGAATGGAACATGAGTCAACAGTGTGATGCAGTTGAGAAAAAGGCTAATATTATTCTGAGGTGTACGGATGGGTGACGGGATGGATCACTTGATGATTACCTGTTCTGCTCATGCCCTATGGGGCACCTAGCATTGGCCACTGTCAGAAGATAGGGCCTAGATGGACCTTTGGTCTGACCTGGTATGGCCGTTCTTATGTTCATTCTAGGCACCACATTTTAGGGAAGATGTGGAAAAACTGAAGAGAGTCTCTTGTGGAGACTCTACTTTTGTTCTTTTTTGCGTTGTTGTTTCCTTTAACTCAAGTAATAGTCCTTCCTCCTGAAATACTCCAAGATGGTGGAGAGGAGAAAGAGAGGGTATGGTAAGGAAGGAAGGACAGAACAATTGAAAAGGGAGAGGAAGATGAAAGGATAATTAGGGAGAGGAAAGATGTATACTACAGGGCACGATACAGAGTGATAGGAAGAAGGAAGTAATGGAAGGGAACAAAGGATCACAAGAAGAAGTGGAGAAAATATGGAAAAATGATGTTGCATATTTCAGGAGAATTTCCTGCATAACAGTACCTCTACTAGGTGATTGAGAAGAACATGCAGCAGAGAAGAAATACAGCAAGTCACTGCACTCAGGTATTTATACTACATTTGCCCTAATGGATGAGGTCAGACTCTTCTGTCTAATTAGATTTGTGGGTTGGGCCGGAAATTTTTTCTTTACATTGTTATTTTAAAGATTATTTGTTAGATCTTTTCTCTAAGACTTCATAGGAATAAATGTATGTATAATGTAAATATCATATAATGTAACATTTTAGAATGGCCATTGAACAAAGCACTTTTCATTTGCCTGTGTGGGCCCAGTCCTGAAGTCCACAGTCTATCAATCCTTCCACTGGTTTCAATGAAAGTTTTGACTGAGAAAAGATTGCCAGATGGTGGCCCAGAAACGTATTTTTTTATTCAGGTGACAATAACTACGCAGCACATCTAGTGAATGTTGCACAAGAAATCTTACCTGCTGTGGCTCAACATCCATTTCTGCCAAGGCTGACTGGAAAAACATTTTTGCCGGCTTTCCCACCACCTCGGCTTGAACATCACAAGCATACTAAGAAAAAGCACAGAAATAATATTGTATAGATTAGAAAAGGATTTGTTCAATTTCATATTCTCTGTAGATTGTACGAAGGAGAATGTGATTACTGACTGATTCCTTTCAATAACGTATGGATTAGTAGATGAAGGTAACAGAGGATTTGGATAATAGGAGTGTTGGTTGTTCTCTGTTAGGGGCAAAAGTCTTCTTGAAATGTCTAGAATTAAGAATTGGGCATATTTTCCAACATGAAAATAGTCTTCTAATTCTAATCTTGCTCACACTGGAGTCACAAAAATTTATTGTTACAGCAATGATGTGCTTTGCTGACAAACTTGTGTTCAGGAATTGTGGGTGAATTTCAAGGATATGGAGGTTTTGTGAACCTTGTAGCCCATTTTTAAGGTTGAAAGCCTTATTTAGCTGTAGTTATATACCCATGTTGTAATAAATAAGGCGTTCCTAGCTAACAGGAAGCCTACACGGTTTATTATGGGCAGGCTACCCTCCCCAACAGCTACACTGGCAAAAATGAGTTCACTGCATTCACATGGTATATACATGTGTATTTTTCCATTAGAATGCTTCCTGTCCCTCCCACTTTGCTTCATTCTCCATAGTTGCTCTGAATTTATTTTTAATCCCTCTCTGAGCCTCAGGGCAGGTCTACATCACAAACTTGCATCAGTGAAGCTGTGCTGCTCTAGCGCTTCTGGTGAAGATGCTCTAAACCGACAGAAGAGAGCTCTCATGCCAGCTTAATAATTCCATCTCAGCAAGAGGCGGTAGTTACATCGGTGGGAGAGCAGCGCTGTCTACACAGGGAGTTAAGTTCGGTATAACTATGTCACTAAGGAGCAGGGGTGAAAGTAAAATACAGCTTTTACCAGTATGGGTCTCCACTCCTTCTCCTTGTCCTCTCTGCTCCTTCTTCAGCCAGGCTGCCCGACGTGGCTAGGCTCCGCGTTCCCCTGACCCCCACACTCAGCAGAGGCTGCAGGGGCTCCCCTCTAGCTTGTAGCAGGGAGCAGGGGGACTGGCTGAGGGAGAAGTCTCCCCAGGTAGCCTGATGCTGGCATAAGAACAGTTTAAATCTAGCTGTTCACCCCCTGGTGGGGATTAGGGGCTATTTCTGGCATTCTTGTTAATTTCATTCAAGGTTGTTGGGGGAAATATACAAGATACTTAGAGAAAGTTTTGTCAATTTCATCCTTGCACTCTGCGGGACACCGACACAACAAAAAGAGATCTGTGCCCCTATGTCCTAACGACATTTCAGGTGTTTAATTCAATATATAAAGAGGGTGGAATGAAAACTACTATTTCTTTCAAAGGAGGCACAATAATTTCCTTGAATATCCAGTTTTCCCCTCCAATCCCTTTCTAGTTTTGTCTATCAGGCTATTTGCTTTCCCTGTGAATCTTTAGTTGTTTTAGCAAAATTGCTTTGCCCAAAATAAACCCCGATCGGCGGGAACACCTCTTCCCACCATGTTCTCCATGTGCTTTTTTTTTTTTTTAAACAGTAACATTTCAAAGAGGATCTGCAAGCAGATTGAAAATCACAACCATGATCCTCTGCTGGGGAGGGAATGGGATAGATCTGAACTTGGAAATGGTTCCTGATTTTCATTGTATTTTTTGTGTATTATATTATTGAAGATCGTCTCATCCAGGGGGCATAAAAGAACTGCCCTAGCTTTGGTCACCCCCCGCCCCACAACAACCGTGAGTGAAATTAACAAGGATGCCAGAAATAGCCCCGAATCCCGTGGTTCAGACCGCAGAGTGAACAGCTAAGTTTAAACTGTTCTTATGCAGGCAGCAGGCTACCTGGGGAGGCTTCTCCCTCAGCCAGTCCCCCTGCTGTCTGCTACAAGCTAGAGGGGACTCCCTGCTGAGTGCGGGGGTCAGGGAAATGCAGAGCCTAGCCACATCCTGCAGCCTGGCTGGAGAAAAGGGAGAAAAACAACAAACGAATGTGACAATGAGTTTTCCCTTTCCAAGCTTTTATTAGCTTTGAGTTTGAACTTTTTGTTATGCAGTCAAAAGAGGTGAAAGTAAGCCAGCACTGAATGCTCCACTTATTTGCCGGTATACTACCGCATCCTTTTTACCGGTACTCCGTATCGGCTTACTTTCACCTCTGCTAAGGGGTGTAGATATTTTCAAACCCCTGAGCAATGTAGTTACACCAAAGAAAGCGTGCAGTGTAAACCCGGCCTCAGTAAATGGGACATAATAATTCTTCCCTTCACTCATCTTCACCCTGACTTATCTAATAGGCCCCATTCCCACTATGACTTCAGCACACGCATAGTTTTATGCATGAGTCATCTAATTATAATCAATAGCATTACTCATATGCTGAATCAGAGCCTTAGACTGTAAGCTCTTACAAAAAAGGAGTGTCTTCCCATGTTTCTTCTTAGTTCAAAGCCTTGCATAAAGGGGCACCAATCCTGGTTGGGATATCTAGCCTCTGTAACAGTAATTCTCTCTGCCCCATTCTTCATTGAATTTTTTCATTGTATTTTTCCTCTTTGACTCCTTTTTCCACTGTCTCTCCTTCCCATACAGGAGCCCAGTGGTATTAAAGTTCAAGCTGAAACTTTTGAATACATAAGGATGGTGTCAGAGCCAAGCAGAATGAGTTCACCCATTCACAGGCGCAGCAATATAGTTAATTTATAGTCATTTCCTCTCCCAAAATGAGCAAAAAGAAATACAGAAGATAGAAATATGTGCTATCAGTTATTTTGAGCAAGATGCACAGAGCAGGTAAACATAATGCAAGCTATAAAATACCTCTAATGCCTTCATATACACTCCAACATCAAGTTTCAGACCATCAGTTTCTTTATAATAGCGCCTGGAAATGGAAGTGATAAAGATGTTGGCAACTGAACATAAAAAAATATAGTCTATTAATTCTGTGCCTATACAAATGTGTGTATGGCTGTGACTAGAAGATAAGTAATTAGGAATTCTGGAGCCTTAATTTACATTGAATTGTACTATGCAGTCTGTCCGCTACTCAATGTGGTGCACTGCTAATGGGGAGACCTAACCAGATCCCAAGATCAAATTCAGACCTGCATATGTCACACAATTCCACTGACTCCAGTGAGGTTCAACCATCCTATGCCAGGGTTGAATTTGGCCCCATGCTTCTACTTAAAGTGGTTACCACTGCTGTGTATTAGTGTTTCTCCCAAAGGATGACAGCTGTGTTACTACTCCCTAATTGCTAATCGCTAACCCTTGCTCTCACATGAAGAAAACAGGGACATTAGTTCTGGGGTAACCTGGCCAAAGGTGCTCTTGGTTCAAAATAACACAACTAGTTTAAGAGCACCTCTCTTTTCTTGACTTGTTGTTCTTAGAACGTAATCTTTTATGAACAGATGAACTGCCAAATTGTTAGCACTGACTTCAATGGAGTTGCAACTGCTTATATCAGGCCCAACATAATTCTCTGGGTCTATCTGGCTACAGTTTTTAAGACATAGGGTCTACACCTCCTCCCAATGAAATCAATCAGTTTTGCCATTAACTTTAGCAAGTGCTGCACAGTATTGGGACTATATTGTACAAGGCACAGGATATGCCACTTACACACAAACAATACATGGAGATAGATTGCATAATATATTAATGATTACATTTTTTCATGCATCCGTTAACAAATGTTAAAACATTAGTTTGCTGTTATTATTTATACTGTGGTAGCAGGCAATGGCCTCAAACAGATTCAGAGCCCGATAGTGGTAGTCATGGTACAAACACATACACTTTTTCCATGTGTTTCCTGCAAAGTTTAAACGAATATTGCAGGGAGATGCTAGTGGGGAATCTTGCTGATTCACTGCAGCAGGTGTTGTCTGTTAACTCCACCCTGGATAGAAGGGAAGTGCGTGTAGATTTTTCTCTTGAGTGGTTCTGTGAACAAAGGGTTGGAGCTGAGAAGTTCTAAGATGGAAGTTGAGAAGCAATCTGGAGAGAAGGCTTACACTGGCATTTATGGCCAAGGTCTTCAAAGTTGTTTTGGGTGCCCAACTTGAGATGTTTTAAAGGGGCCTCGTTTTCAAAAATTGCAGAGCACCTATCCTCTGAATCAGCTGCCTCAAGCTGAGCACCCAAAATCACTAGTGGCTCTGAAAATCTTGGTGCCTGCCTAAGTGTTATACTGAGATATCTTTTTTAACAAAGCCATGCTCACACACACACACAATCTTCCATTGTGTGTGTTGACTGTGTTTTGGGACAAAGGGAGCATCGTCTGTTCCAGCACCTAGGACACAATACTTTGGGCTACATTTGGCAACCTGTTTTATTCGGGCTGGAGAAGTCCCACTCAGGAGGTGAAGCTTTTTAAAAAGCTGATTTAGTCATAGTTTTTAGGTTTTAGTTTTTTTTGAGTTTTTAAAGAGCAAGTTATTTATGCTAAACCAAAACAGAGATATATACCACTGGCCCTGAAGGAACTATTCTTGTCTGTTGTGGAACGTAGGGTTTTTGTTTTTTTAAATGTTCATTCTTGGCCCCAGAAGCTGTACTGACAACTTCTTATCTCAAGGGTTCAATAGACCATAATGGAAATGGAAAAATCTTCTTAGTTTGTGGATTATCGACTTGTTGGAGTACAGCTCCATGCCTGCCCAGGAGCACCTAAATCCACTGTGTTGATACCCCTTGACACATTTTCTCTGCGGATTCTTCAATATGGGTGAAAAGTCCCTATAACTTTTCACTTAGAAGAATAAACAGAAAGATAAAGATTGAGAACTAGCAATGTCATCACTTTTGTACATCACATAATCAGCTGATTGCAAATAACACTGTCCTTCCAAATATAAAATGGAATCAGCCTATGTTATAGATCTGCAACACGAAAGTGATAAAGCCTTTGAATTCCATGTTTATTTATTTACTTGTGTTGCCTTAAATTAAAAACAGGCCGACCAATTTTTTTATTAAGGATTTCTTTTAAAAAATTTCCTATATTCAAATTCTGTGAGCTCAGATTTCATCTGGAGCCTATTTTTTATGATCAAGCACATGGACACTGCAGACAGAGATGCTATAGAAATTGCTGAGCTAGACAGCCTGCTAGATGGGTTTCCAGATCCTGAAAACGGAGGTTGTATGAGAAACAGTGGCACAAATGATGTCAAGAATAGGTTCAATGATCTAAAGTGCCACGTAAAAAGCATCAACGAACTGCCCTTACTATTCACATATGGAATTAGAGTAATTAAAAAAAAACAGATCACCTTGAAGCAACTCAACTGATTTCTTCTAAAGTTTTGGTTCGTTCTCTAGAAAGCAAGAGTGTCAGAGTCACTGAAGCAGAATGCCCTCTTCCAGAAAATGGAGTGATTTACATTTAGCATCTGTTTTGGACTGAGAGTGGGAATTGGCTTTGTAATTTCTTCTGTCATGCCACTGTCAGAAAATTAAGCTGTTTACGCTAGACTATAGAAGGTTAATGGCTGTTCTAGCAAAGGTCAAGTGGCCATTTTAAAGAGAGGCTGTGCTGAATAATCGAAAATGGCAGAAGGATAAAGCATAAAATCTTATCTGACTGCTCATCGTACATTTTTTTCAGTCATTTTGTCTGCAGCCTGATCAGGAAAACTTTAAAGATCTGTGCTAATGCAAATTACCATTGTAATAAGAAAATGTAAATGTACTAAATAATCTTAAAAGCTTTGGCGTAACTTGACCATGCTTAGGGCAAAATTAAACACTGTTATTTGCTTTGTCTTGGTATAAATGCTGGCAGCTCATACTTATTCATGATGGCATGCAATTTGCCTGTCCTGTAAAAAAAGAAAAATTAAATCATGTGCAACATAAAAAAAAGTAAAGGCTTTTAAAAGTAACTTGTGAGCTAATTCTTTTTTAAGTATGGTCATTTGATTTGTTTTCTTGGATCATGAAGTGCATTTTGGATTTTTTTTTTCCCTACTCTGCAGGGTCTGGAATTTTGTTATTTTCAAGATAAAGTTATATGTAGTTCATGTTCAGATTTTGACAGTATTAAATACAGCAGCTTTTAAAAAGTGGGAAAGCCAAAATACAATTTCATGATCTTTTTCGTGACAATTAAATCACAATGTAACATTTATCTCCTCTTCTGGGACAGTTCTCCGTCCCATTAAAACCAATAGCAAAACTGCCACTGATTTCATTCAGAGCAGGCCTGGGCTCTATCCTCAGCTTGTGTAAACTGTAATAAGCCTGAGGCTCTCCCACTGTTACTATATTGGTTGAATTATTGGTTGCCAACTAGTTCTCTTTCAATTTTAAGCACACAGACAGTGAGTGTGATTTCTGAATCATGCAGGTGCAAACTGGGAGTAACTTCATCAATAGAGTTACACAGGTGCATAACACATGTAAGATTAGCATAAGAATTGGAATCAATCGCATTATTTATAGCGGGGTGCTCAAACTGCTCAGAACCCAAGGGTGCACTGGTAATTTGCAGGGCGCAGATTACTAATCTCTTTGGATACCAATTGAGTCAGATTTTACAGCCATTCTGTTAGAGAAGTGTTTTCTCCCCCATGCCTTACAGTCTTCAGTTTAGCTTCCGGTTAACTAACTTTTAAACATACTGTTTTCTTTGCAGTAACATGTCACTGGCAGGGCCGTCCCTGGGGTGCGGGGGTGCAGGGCCCGAGGTGGAAGTGATGGATTCGTTTCTTCTGGGGCTGACCATGCTGGCCAATCACACCAGCCCGCAGGGCCCCCCAAAGCGCAGGGCTTAGAGCAGTCGTCCTGATTCATCCTACCCAAGGGACAGCTCTGGCCACTGGACTTTTCATCTCCATCACCTGGTTCAGAATATATGTCCACCTTTATACAGCTTTTGAAACATTAATGTATGACTGTTTGTGTCCCAAATTTGCATAGGCCCTGAAAGTGCCCCATATTCTAAAGGGGTGCATATATATAAAATCTTTGTTTGTGATTCAGTATCAGTCATAACACCAGGACAGTACTAAAAAATAGTACCTGGTAGGTGAATGCTACTACCTGGCCAAGCCGAAGAGGATAAGAGGCGCAGGTGGAAGGGCAGACTGTTCTCCAGTCATGGTCAACAGCCTCCTGCTGAGCCTGAAAACATCTGCCCTCATTGTAATAGAACTTGTGGTTCAAGGACTGGCCTTATTAGCCACCTGAGGACCCATAACTCCCATGGAAGATGATCATACTTGGTAACAAGTGATCGCCCATCATCATCATCATCACCACCACTTCTTGGCCAACAAAAGGCCTATCAACTCACATGACAAAATGAGGTATCATCATCAAAATTTTTAAGCTCTAATTTTGCTGACACTATTTTGCATATTCTGGCAATCTCAGGAGAGAAGCCAAGGATTAAAGGGATATGAAGACTAAACTAACCTCTTATTCCTAGAATTGGTCCCTCAAGGACACTTCCCATGCTTAACCTGTCCTGCGCTCCCTGTGCTGTTGATTCTATACTCATCACAAGCACACTGCTGAGTCAGAAATAATTTTTTTAATTATCTTGGTAATAGTCTTTAATTATACTTACATTGCTATACTATTGTTCATTATTTAGGTGCCATACATCACTTCCAACGTAAAAGGCAAGACTCATCATGATTCCTTCCAAGCGTTCTCTTAGACTCTAAGATCTTTAGTTCCCTTTGTGAAGTGCATGTTGATCTTTCTTACTCTGTTACAGCACAGCAACTTAAACCCATGCTAAACTTTAAATGTGAGCTTCAGTGATAAGCTGGAACTGGGCCTCTGAGAATAGCTCCTTCTGTATAAGCTGAAAGCTGTGCTTATAACAAACATTTGCCATGCTGTGAAACCTGTGCCATACCAACGAGCCTCCTCTACACCAAGAGCATTACTGAAGAGTCAATCTATATTAATAGGCAAATATTGTTTAGCCTCCAACCTCCAACAGCCAATGACTTTCAAGTTACTGTACTTAAACCAACTTCTCATTTACATGGTTCTCATAGCTCATGGTAGAGCCCTAGCATCAAAGCCATTCTTCAGGAATGCTGCTTCTCTAGTTAGTTTTCACAGATATCATTTGAAAGAAGAACTTGGCCTGTGATGGCCAACTTATTTCACAGAGACCACTGAACAGCAATTAGCTTAACATAGCATCAACTTACTACTGATCTGGGCAGAATTTGAACCTGGAAGTGAAAAGTTGGCTCGCTGTTCACTCAGATATAAGGAACCTTGTTACCAGCCTTCTGAGCCATCTGATCCTCCCCAACATTAGTCTGTAATGGCTTCATATGCATGAGGCATTTATGCACGGCCTTATCATCGATGTCAAGAAGGCCCAGCTCTCATGGTGGGTCAAAAGGCCTGGCTTGGAGCAAGACACCTCTGTTCAAACAGGCCATCCCACAAGCTATACCAGGAGTTTTCAAACTTCATTGCACCGCGACCCCCTTCTGACAGTAAAAATTACTTCACAACCCCAGGAGAGGGGACCGAATGCTGAGCCCGCCCAAGCCCCAATGCCCTAGCTAGGGGGTCTAAAGCCCAAGCACCACGGCTCTGGGCAGGTGGGCCAAAGCTGAAGCTCAAAGGCTTCAGCCCTAGGTAGGGGGCCTGCAACCTGAGCCCTGTCATCCAGGCTGAAGCCCTCGGGCTTTGGCTTCAGCCCTGGGCAGTGAGGCTTGGGCTTCAGCCCCAGGTCCTAGCAAATCTAAGCCAGCCCTGGTGACCCCATTCAAAGGGGGTCGTTATTCACTTTGGGATCCTGAACCACAATTTGAGTACCACTGAGCTAGACTGACAGTTCCTCAGACTCTTCCTTATCTGTCACCAAATCAATCCCTCACCTTCAAATTACAGATACATCCTGATTTCGATAAATCCCTCCTTAAGCCTTACAGAGAGGACCTCTTTCGCAATCGCTTCCAGCGGCTGCCCCTGCCAGAACTGGTCCAAGGGCATGAGGAACATATAGTCCACACTATCTTTGACTCTCTACTGCAGAGGGGGAGACTGGTATTACCTAATCAATTGGGAGGGCTATGGTCCTGAAGAATGCTCCTTGAAACTTGCTGCCCATGGCCTTGCCCCTGACCTAGTAAAAAGATTTCATCAAGACCATCTGGATAAACCGGACCTTTTGCCCCAAAGAGGGGGATTAATGTACAGATCCATGGACTAGAACCTGGGATAGTGGATGTTCCCACAGTGCCACCAGGGAGTATGGTGCAGAGTAGGTGCCACAGGAAATACTACCCAAGGGAGCCAAAGTGATGGTACTCTGTGGCCCTCTGATTGGCCAAGTGCCATATTTAACCCTAGGGACTGCCCCAAGCAGTTGCCTGCGCAACCGCATAGATTTAGGCCTGCTGCGACTGCAGACTTTGCCTTGTCTCCTGATCTCTGGTCTCCAGTCCCAGCCTGACTCTGACCCTTGCCTCCTGACTCCAGCCTGGTACTACGTCTAACCTTCGGTATCTGATCCTGACTCTTGCTTACTGAACTTGGCTCTTGCGATTCCTCCAACTTCTGCTCAACAACTACTATCCCTGACAGCCTCAGCCCAGCTGTGACCTCTAGGCCAGACCATCTATGCTCCGGTCCCATACACATGTGAATTGTGTGGCTACATCCCCCAGTTGGCTTTGAAAATCTCAGTCACTGAGTCAGCAGAAGAGAGCAATGGGATTCATGAGGTCTGGCAACAGGTATGTACAAACAGACTGAGAATGCTAGCAAAATATACAGCTCTAGGTGTACTAACTAACAGTGCTTAACTCACCCTCTCCCCAGAGATATGAGAATAGGATTCTCCAGTCCAATCAGAACTCTGAAAGCTTCGTTGAGATTTTTGTAGGAGAAATTGTCTGCCGCATCTCCAATCACCACACAGTTTGGGTTTGCTTTATCAAGCTGATCAAATTCAGGGACCAGATCTAAAGAGAAAAAAACAACCCAAAATAAAACACAAATCCCACATCTTGTAAGAAACAATTGCAATTGCTGGTTTTCTTCTAGTTTTGTCTCTCTCATCCATTCATTGCCTGACAGGCAAAACTATGAATTCCAGGTTAATATCTACATGTCAGCCCCCTTTTAGTTTCGAGGAGCAGTGGATTCTGGACCACATGCACCTTCCCTCCACAACATGACATGGAAAGGAAGGGGAGCAAAAGGAGACATGGGTAGAAGGTTAGCAAAATATCATACTGTATTTCTTTACTATGATACAATAAGGGAACCCAGAGAAAACATCAATATTATCAAGAGGTTCAAGGCAAAAAACCAGCCTTCCTGTACCTCAGCAGTGGTTTCCCATCTGCAAGGTCTCAGTTTCTGGGCTCCAATTATGTATTTATTTCTAGAACTGAGGTACTGTAGATCCCCAAAATGTAACAAAATAGAGGCAATTTGATTTTTTGAGAAAGGGATGCATGAATAGGAGATGGCAGGCACGCACCAGTTGTTTAGAATGATTTGGACACAGAACTGAAGATCAGCATTTTAGTTATATTTTGGAAAGGAGTTTGGACTGATAACAAAACACAGCACATCTCTGCATTCCCCAAAATGACACCTTCCAAATGTCAAGATAAACTGACCTAACAGCTTAATAACCTTATTAGTGCCCTTTTTCCTTCCCTGGGATTTCCACTTCATCCTGTAATTTCCCTGAGGATCTTTCCATGTCTTCTCTTCCTTGAATACCACTTACCATCTGCCTTGAGGACTCTGGACCTCATCCAAAGCCCATGGATGTCAACGAAAATACTCTCATTGACTTCACTTGGCTTTGAATCAAACCCTATATCTTACTGAGAAAGACCAGAGAGGTTCAGTTTCCCTAGGAACCTGTTTATAACTCTCCTTAATTGACTAGAAGGTTGCTACTGAATGAAATGAGATGTTCTTTGTCCCATCAGACCCCATATTCTCCACAATCAAGGATGTGAGGCTGGAAATCAAAGCTAGATCTCCCACAACAGGCTCTGAGAGTGTCCTTTTCAGAGACCATGAGAATATGGTAATCCATTGTCCTCTTCCTAAGGGAAGGCAGTATGATTGCGTGGTTAGAGCACATAAGAACATAAGAATGGCCATACTGGGTCAGACCGAAGGTCCATTCAGCCCAGTATCCTGTCTACCAACAGTGGCCAACGCTAGGTGCCCCAGACGGAGTGAACCTAACAGGTAATGATCAAGCGATCTCTCTCCTGCCATCCATCTCCATCCTCTGACAAACAGAAGCTAGGGACACCATTCCTTACTCATCCTGGCTAATAGCCATTAATGGACTTAACCTCCATGAATTTATCTAGTTCTCTTTTAAACCCTGTTATAGTCCCAGCCTTCACAGCCTCCTCAGGCAAGGAGTTCCATAGGTTGACTGTGTGCTGTGTGAAGAAC